>NW_028270164.1:8962446-9289946 GCF_037043375.1 Chiloscyllium plagiosum
TTTATAACTGTGAATGGTGTGCTCAAGGAGAACATATACAGCTAACCTGCTCTGGTGATTTGAACTGCAAGGATAGTGGCTACTTCATGAGACGTGAAGCTAGGCAGTCTTTGGGAATCTTGAGGTTATGAATAATAGGCAGGAAAAATCTGATTCAAGAGTTGATGTGATGGAGTGAGCAACTGAAGAGACTTCAAACTGGCATTACACCATGGTGGATGGGGAGGAAGAACATAACATTTGAACTGTAAGCAGGGAAAGAGTCAGGAAATCCAGGAAGATGAACATAGAGGGAGGAGAGACAGACAGACAGACAGAGAGAAAGAGGGGGGAGAGAGAAAGAGAGAGAAAACACAGGAGTGTAAAATGACTTGGAACTGACTGTAAATAAAGATTTAGTGTAAAATGCAGGAAAGACATTTTTGGAGAGTGAAATCTTGAAGTAAAACGTGACAAGGTGGCTGAATTTACTTCAACTTTCCAAGCTGCGTTATTCTCTAAAACTGAAGAATTTTGAATATAATCTAATACTCTACAAAAAAAATTGATCCACGTAACGTATTTGCTTAATATAAAAATGCATCAAATAGGTTTGATGCAGTGACAGATAAGAACATGTACTATAATAGATCGCTAGGCCATGAGGGAGATATGTAAGAGGGATTAAAATAGTTGCGTAATGTTTGATGCAATCAACATCAAATGTGGAGAAAGAAACAGGGGTTAACATTTCAGTTCGATGGTCGTTTGTTAGAATAGGAAAGTATGTGACATGTTGGAGGTGGGGGTGGTGGAGAAAATAAAAGGGGGACATAAAAGAACAAATGGGAGTTATCTGGTTGAAGGAAGGGCAAGACTGGTTAAATGACATAAGTATTGTGGGTAGAAGATAAAAGGGGAAAAAGTATAGGGCCTGAAGAGGGGTCTGGAGAAGGTGTCAATAATTACAGCAGAATGGTGTGGAGAGGATTATAGGTCAATCACAGTCAGAGTCAAACAGCGTGGAAAAAGACCCTTCGGTTCACCCAGTCCATGTCAAACATAACCCCAAACTAAAATAGTCCCACCTGACAGCTCCTGGCCAATGTCCTGCCAAACCTTTTCTTGTCATGC
Source organism: Chiloscyllium plagiosum (assembly GCF_037043375.1). NCBI lineage: Eukaryota > Metazoa > Chordata > Chondrichthyes > Orectolobiformes > Hemiscylliidae > Chiloscyllium > Chiloscyllium plagiosum. The sequence continues at coordinate 8,963,560 of NW_028270164.1, forward strand.
ACTTATCCAAATGTTTTTTTTAAATTGTGTAACGGTGCCTGCACCCACCACTTCCTCAGCAAGTTCACTCCACTAATGAACCCTCTGTACAAAAACTTTGCCTCTTACATCTTTTTTAAAATCTCTCTTCTCACCATAAAAATGTGCTCCCCAGTTTTGAAATCCGCGAGCATAGGGAAAAGACAACAATCATTAACTGTATTTATACTTCTTATTATTTTATAAACTTCTATCACAATTGGATGAAAGGAACGCATCTGGATATAGGTTTGATCGCTGAGCTAGGAGGTTCATTTCCAGATGTTTCATCACCCTACTAGGTAACATCTTCAGTGGGCCTCAGGCAAGGCACTGCTGAAAATTCCTGCTTTCTATTTATATGTTTGGGTTTCTTTGGGTTGGTGATGTCATTTCCTGTGGTAAAGCCACTTCCTGTTCCTTTTCTCAGGGGGTGGTAGATGGGGTCCTGTATCCCATAAATGTGGTGGAAGACAGACTGGAAGGCCCTGGGATCAGCAGATCCCAATTATGCCTCCTGCTCCTCGCCTATTTCTGTACTTTGTGCCTGCTGAAAAGCCATTCAACTCAATATTTTCCAGTCCTGACACACTAATTGACCAGAAACGTTAATTATGGTGTTGAGTCCTTCCAAAATTTGTAGTTTTTCTTGTAGATTTCCAGCGTGTTAAAAGATCACAACTGGGGCAAAGAGGGTTCAATTTTTTGGACTGCAGTTATGATAAAAATCAGCAAGCATTCCCACTCTCAATTAATGCATGTGGATGTCGAGTAAGCGAAAGCAGACATGGTATTGATTCAACTGGTAGCATTTGTTATCTTGGCTTCTGTGAAATCATATTTCAGAAGTCATTTATGTTGTAGGACAGAAGGGAACCCAGTAAGCGCATGGGTCGAGGGGGCAATTAAATAATCTTAAACAGTTACATCTAAACCTGGTTTTTCATACATGCTGGGATGCTCACCTACAACATGCTGAAATTTCAATATAGTTGATGCTTACACACAAAGTAAAAACATTTACGATACATATTTAAGTTGACGTGATTTGTCTCTTTGAACCTTATCTCAAAATTACATTTAAAATTGACAATTTGCTTCATTATAGCCTGACTTTATATATTGTACAGATAAGCAATATATTTGAATAATAATTATATTTGCATTTAAAATCCAGAATGCCAGCAGGCACATTACATTGAATTAGCTGGTGCAACAGAACTACGGGTAGACTGCACCACCACCATGCATTTCAAGGTACTGCAAGAGTAGCAGTACTAAAGAACTACTACCTCCTTCAAATTAGAATCATGGAGATGCACAGCACAGAAACAGACCCTTCGGTCCAACTCGTCCATGCCAACCAGATATCCCTACCCAGTCTAGTCCCACCTGTCTGCACCTGGCCCATATACCTCCAAACCTCTCTTATTCATATACTCATCCAGATGCCTTTTAAATGTTGCAATTGTACCAGCCTCCACCATTTCCTCTGGCAGCTCATTCCATACACGTACCACGCTGTGTGTGAAAAAGTTGCCCTTTAGTTCTCTTTTATATCTTTCCCCTCTCACCTTAAACCTATGTCCTCTAGATCTGGACTCCCCCACCCCAGGGAAAAGTCTTTGTCTATTTATCCTATCCATGCCCCTCAATTTTGTAAACCTCTAGAAGGTCACCCCTCAGCCTCTGATGCTCCAGGGAAAACAGCCACTGCCATATCAACCTCTCCCCATAGTTCAAATCCTCCAACCCTGGCAACATCCTTGTAAATCTTTTCTGAACCTTTTCAAGTTTCACAACATCTTTCCGATAGGAAGACCAGAATTGCACGCAATATTCCAAAAGTGGCCTAACCAATGTCCTGTACAGCCACAACATGACCTCTCAAATCCTGTACTCAATATGCTGGCCAATAAAGGAAAGCATACAAAATGCCTTCTTCACTATCCTATCTACCCGCAACTCCACTTTCAAGAAGCTATGAACCTGCACTCCAAGGTCTCTTTGTTCAGCAACACACCCGAGGACCTTACCATTAAGTGTATTATTCCTGCTATGATCTGCTTTCCCAAAATGCAGCACCTCACATTTATCGGAGTTAAACTCCATCTGTCATTTCTCAGCCCATTGGCCCATCTGATCAAGATCCCGCTGAAATCTGAGGTAACCTTCTTCACTGTCCACTACACCTCCAATTTTGGTGTCATCTGCAAACTTACTAACTATACCTCTTATGCTCGCATCCAAATCATTTCTACAAATGATGAAAAGTAGAGGACTCAGCTCCGATCCTTGTGGCACTCCACTCATAGGCCTCCAATTTGAAAAACAACCCTTCTCCCTTTGAGCCAGTTCTGTATCCAAATGGCTAGTTCTCCCTGTATTTTGTAAGATCTAACCTTGCTAACCAGTCTACCATGGGGAACCTTGTCGAACGTCTTACTGAAGTTCATATAGATCACATCAACCGCTCTGCCCTGATCAATCCTCTTTGTTACTTCTTCAAAAGACTCAATCACATTTGTGAGACATTATTTCTCATACACAAAGCCATGTTGACTATCCCGGATCAGTCCTTGCCTTTCCAAACACACATACATCCTGTCCCTCAGGATTCCCTCCAACGTCAGGCTCACTGGTCTATAGTTCCCTGGCTTGTCCTTACCACCCTTCTTAAACAGTAGCACCACGTGAGCCAATCTCCAGTCTTCCGGCACCTCACCTGTGACTATCGATGATACAAATATCTCAGCAAGAGGCCCAGCAATCACTTCCCTAGCTTCCCACAGAGTTCTAGGGCACACCTGATGAGGTCCTGGGGATTTATCCACCTTTATGCATTTCAAGACATCCAGCACTTTCTCCTCTGTAATAAGGACATTTTTCATGATGTCACCATCTATCTTTCTACATTCTATATCTTCCATGTCCTTTTCTACAGTAAATATATATTGAGGATTTGTACATTTTACAAAGTTTGTCACGTAGCATGTTGAAGGACAAGGGTTATTTGAGTCCTGTGGCTGTGGCATTTCAGATAAAGAACTTTCTGTTGCATGGCATGCATTGACTCCTTTGATCAAATTGATGTGAAAAGCAGTGTTGTCATTCCAGGGTATCACGTTCACAATATAACCTGACCATGAATGTGTCAATTGATCAAGCTCCTGGATCTCAGATACATTTTCCGTCCAAACTTTTCTTCCTTCTTCATCCTGAAGGTTCTCATCTAAGCAAGGTGACTGTTTCAGACACAGTTAGCCTGGAGTCCCTCATCAAGTGACTACACAATATACGTTTATTATATGAACATGAAGGACACTGCCGCCAAACTGGATCTTGTCCTCAACTCACATCCATACATATGTACAATTTAGTATGAATTGCCAGTAATGACCAGAAGAGTAACCCAGGCCAATATTCCCTAGTTTAGCAGTGCTCCGGTCAAATCTAGCACACAGCAACAAGGCCAAAGCTAAGATGCTCCCCAGATAATCCTGGTGCATCTTATGCAACAGGATAGAAAAGATCTTGGTCTTTGTTCAGGCTGCCTCACTCATTATGAAGCAAACACATATCTCCAAAATGTTGAATGCATACATTTGGAGAACTTACTGGAGAAATCACAATATTGTAAAGGCAGATACCATCCTAACTGCAACTAGGCAAAGACTGCACTGGAAGAGAGGGCTCACTGACCTTGAGGTGAAATAATTTCTTTCATTATTGGCTATATTCTTTTATGGTTATCACTGAAGCTTGAATGCATCAATGCTGCAGTCTCAGGAATTTGATTGAGCATGTTGACATAGTTACAGCTTATGGGTGTGAATGATATTGTCTCTGTGTAGTAAAATATGTGAAGCCTGAAGAAAGCCAGTTTACTTTCTCCCACTATTTGCTGTAAACTGTCACACTGAATCAATAAGCCAAAGACTTTATAATTCATGCACTGTTACTTCAGTGTCAGAGTGAAAATCCTGAAACCCCCTTCCTCTCAAATAGCATTGTGGGCATACCTACACAAAACTAACTGTAGCAGTCAAGAAGGAAATTCACCACCACCTTCTCAAAGGTAATTACGAATGGAAAACAAATAATGGCCCAGCCAATGATGCCCAAATCTTGTAACTGAATCAAAATGTTTCTGTGCCTGCTGTGAAGAAGTGTGAGGTCCTAAAGGAAAAGGTCAGAGAACTGAAAGACTTGGAAACAAAAGGAACACTTCACTGAATCCAAATGACTGGTGCTATTCAACTGCTTCCCTCGTACTTTCGCCCCCATCTATAACACCAATTTTTTTTGTTTGAGAATGTGCGCAAGTGTACACAGGGTTTTAGAAGGTGGCAAGAAAACAGTAAACGGTTGTTTGCCTGCAGTTAGAATCTAATTATTTGTAATAAAAATAGTTCTTGTCACGTATAGAAACCTGTTAAAGATTCTCTATTAACCAGGTCTGACAGGCAAATTTGGGAACTTTGTTTTCTTAAATAATTTAAAAAAAACTTTTGAAATGACTCCAGGAATAGTGGGATTGACTTTGAGTGTTCCACTTTATTACAACTGATTCAATTTGGGGTTCACAAATCTTTACTCTCTTAAAATTAGCTTGCATGCTGATAGGAACTGGGATGAGAAAGGGAAGGAAAAAAGAAAGTTTGATGGGGAAAGTCCACACTTGTACTTCATAACAGTGTGGAGCAAGGGGGTACTGCAGATGCTGTCGCTTAGAGTCAAGATTAGAGTGGTGCTAGAAAAGCACAGCAGGTCAGACAGCATCCAAGGAGCAGGAAAATTGATGTTTTCCAGCACCACTCTAATCTTGATTTTCAAAACGGTGCAGCTATCCATTTCCTTATTCATCAAGTCAAAATATATCAACTGTAAGTTAGATACCTGTATCGTTCTTCTTGCAAACACTGCGTCATATAAGCATAATCTCTTTGTAACTGTCCTTTCAAATCTTCCATTGCATCCTCCAGATGTGACTGACTATCTTTAATTTCACGAAGTTCATCCAGGATAGTATCAAAGTTGTTATGATGGCTGTCCAGTGTATTTGATTTGGGACTCCCCATGCCTCCAGCCCCTGCCCCAGAGTTACTCCCACCTGCAGAGCCAGAGGTTGCACTGGAACATTCATCCTCACTTCCATACTTGGGGCTTGACACCAGTGTAGCACTGCCACTCAGAGTCCTACTGGTCTCCTCCTGGTGGGACTCATCCAGTGTGTCTTTCAAGTGGGCAATGTTGTCAGCACTGCCAAACTTGTTTCGTATTAGACTAGCAAACTCCCGTGGTTTGGAAACTACTGCCGTGTGAGTGACCTGAGAGAGACCAGACAGGCCTCCCTTTACACCTTCCACCACGCCGCCACCAAATCCACTGATCCCAGCTCGGACATTGGCGCCTACGTCCTTTAAACCTTGCTGCATATCCCGTAGAACATCCTTTGGTTGCCTTGAAAGACCATTTTGTTCGATCTCTGCAAAAGTTCATTTAAAATTTACACAATCAATGAAACAATATCTGTACATTTCAGTTTATTTGAATCTGTCAAATGTGCACTAACTGACACCAGCCTCTTGTGCTCTGACATTTTCAAGTATGATGCTATACAGTAAATGGATAGTATAGACAATACGCTCCCAGACATTTATCAATCCCACTCTACAGCAGGGCATTAGAAAATATACAAGACAGTCTAAAACATCCTTGCAGTTTTCCTTGTCTAAAGTAAGCCATTTAATATCTTGTCTGTCTACATCCATTTCTCAGAGGTCTGCGGTTAAAACATTGGTAAACCAGGATCAGAGCAAACAGAAGCATAAGTCATATTCCATTTTAAAGTATTTCTGCAAGTTAACCTGACTATATAGCTGTACCATCAGGATAACCAATTACACAGAAGATCTCATCATATTAGCCTAAAATGCATCCAGCAATTTAGTCTTTACTTGCTTTTCTCCCCCTTATTTCTAGATTTGTGGTTGACATTTGTATGCAGTTCTACAGATGGCTGAATGATTACTTAAATAGTTATTTCACGTATAAGCTTTATGTGTGAAACTATTTGTTGCACTCAGCTGACAACCATATGAATGCCCTTTGCTATAAGGATCACCGTACTTGATTAGAAACACAACCAATTGCCTGTGAAACAATGCGACTGGCCTCAGCTCAGATGCAAATCGTGGTGACCCAGCTGCTGCTCTTCCCTAACTCAGAGGATTAAAATAGATTGACAATTATAACTTAGACCTTCTAGTCCATTTGTTATTCACACAGGAGATCAAAGAGGTAGCTATCCCTTCAGTTTCTCTACACAAATGACAGACTACATAAGTAACATTCAGCTTGTTTCCAATGATCAATTAACATGTTCAAATTAATTTCAGATTCTTAAGCCAATCAATTCTCACTTAAAACTCCTTATTTTAATCTAAATGAGAATAACAAATTTGCAGATGATACCAAAATTGGTGGTGTAGTGGACAGTGGAGGGGGTTACCTTAGAGTCCAACAGGACCTCAAACGGATGGGCTAAGGAGTCGCAGATGGAATTTAATCTGGAAAAGTGTGAGGCGCTATATTTTGGTAGGTCAAATCAGGACAGGACTGATATGCTAAATGGTAAGGACATGGAGTGTTGCCGAACAAAGAGACCTTTGAGAGTAAGCTCTCAGTTCTTTGAAACTGGAGTCACAGGTAGGCTGGGAAGACAAGGCAGGATTTGGTAATTTTGCCTTTATTGGTCAATGTGGATATATGAATAGGAAGAATTTAAGAGGAATATGGGCCAAATGCTGGCAAATGGGATGAGATCAATTTTGGATATCTGGTCAGCATGGATAAGTTGGACGGAAGGGTATGTTTTCATGCTGTAGTCTTTCGCATTATAATTAAATTTCAAATAACTAAATATTAAGCAGAAAACATGAACGTGATTGAATGGGGAAAAAAATTGTCAAAATTAAATCAATACAGCTTGAGCTCTGTAAATTCAGATATGAAGACACAAAAGTAAATGTTAAGAGACCCAATTGACTGTGCTCCTTCTACAGAATGGACAGCTTATCCTATTGTAGGCTCCATCTATCCCTGAAAGAATGTTCATGGATTAGCGGTCACCTATCTGAAACTTGATCCTTGCTTCCCGACTATTAAGACTTGGTTGCTGACATTCACAGTTAGAGTGTCACTAAGCTGCATCCCATCTTCCTGAATACATGAATGTAGACACTTATTGTTCAAATTTTACTTCCTAATTCTGAAGCAAATCCCAATGTCGTCTTTTCGAAATTTAGTACTGTTAAGACTACGAGAAACAAATATTCTCTCTTGGCCACTTAGCTAGAATTTGGAAAGTTTTCAATTTTCATGAAATCTTGATTTCCATTCCTCATCCCAATCTTGATTTCTCTATTTCACTTTCTATTTTGGATTGGGGAGGACGGGGAATGTATCCATTCAAGTCCGTCAGTTTAATTTCTTTCACTTTCTGTTTCTGCATAATTGCTAGTGTTGATGAAAACAAAGCGTACATGAAAAGCACTTTGAGCGGAATTAATCCACTTTGCTGATCTGAACTTCAATTTATGCATCATCTTATTTGCTGGGTTCAAGAAAATGCTTTCTTTTGTGACCCTGCTCTAAACGTTGCACATTCCACAACTGTGAGAACAGAACTGTGTGCATTAGTTTCTCACAAATAAGACCAAGAACTGTTGATGCTGAAGGTCTGAAACACTGAGAAATCACTGAGGAATATCAGCTGGTCTTGCAGCATTTGCGTTTCCCCCACAGAATCTCCCGGACCTGTGTTTCTTCAGCAATTTTTAGTTTTGCATTAGTTTCAGTTGTTTGTGCCCAGCAGGTGAAAGAAAAATCATTCAGGAGGACGACCTTTAGGGAAGCCAGCTCACCCCATAGCCTTTCAAATAGAATGCCTGAGGTTTGACTACTTGTTTTGGGCTGAGTTGGGTGATTTAATCCAGTTATCAGAGAGATCTTGCAAACAGCTTTGCTGACAAGTCATCTTTTGAGGAATGAGTAATTTTATGGGCATGGAATGAAGACAGACCTGAACTCAATTCATGAACTCCTAATTTTCAAACAGCCAGCCAACATAACGGTCTAGGTTAGTGTGTAAAGATTGGCCACTGGGGCAAAGCATCACAAGACTTCTGGGCACACAAAAAGATAACCCCAGCACAAATCAAGGTCTTCATTCAGTAAAGAAACAAAAAAAACTATGTTGCTTAGGTTAAAACAAAAACAAAAAAATAAAGAAAAACTCAGCAGTTCTAGCATTTTCAGTTCTTTTAAATTTCCAGTCTTAGATTTTGGTTTTACTCAAGCGGAAGTGGTTCAAAGGTACTCCAGAATAGATTGTTAAATTTTCCTAATAAATGCTACTGGAATCAGTAACATAGATTGACCAGAAAATCCTTAAATGAATCATTGCCAGCACAAATAATATACCCAAAAACTTTTACTTATAATTTCAAAGTAATCAGAACTCAGTGTTCCAGATGCGTTGTTGAAAAAGCTTTTCTTACACTTATTTCCATTGTGAGAGACCTTTCAGGCTACTTTGTGAAACAGAAATTAATGGGATAGTGAAATCACCTGTTCAGGCAGGAATAAGACGGAGCCTGCTGGATTAAGCTTCCCACAGTCCCACAGAAACAAAAAGCATTATTTCTCTCATTACTTTCCTCTGGCAATAAAAGCCAAACTGAGCTAGGGTTGGTGTAGCCACATCTCCTACATTGACCAGTGGCCCATTTCAGCTAGTGCAGACATAAACTTTGGGAAAGAAAATAATCTGGCTCATTAGTATTGCCTCTTACATCAGTGAAAGCCTGTTGATATTTCCTATGTAGACACACAGGTGAAGGATCACTATTTCAATATGCACTGGATCAATTAAGTTGTAAATGTGAATCATACCTTCAGAACAGTACATGAGAGAAGTGGTTGAGATGAAAAATCCAAATTAGCAAATTAAAAACTAAAACATTTTTTATTTAAAAGAAGAAACTGACAACATTCCTCAATTTTCAAGGAATAGTTAAAAACATAAGCCTTGCTCCTTTAGTAATGTGACTCTCGTTGGAATATATCAACAATGCTGACAACTCCAGATCACAACGCTACCTTTTAGTTTTCTGTGGTAGTGTTCCAGTTTCTTGTGCAGCTGTGCAATTGTCTGTGCTGATTTCTGGTTCTTCTTCTCAAAGACCTGCTTGATACGGGATGCTTGTTGTTTGTCTGCATTGTTGGCCAGTTTCAAGTATTCTGCTACATTATCATCCCGAGCAGTTTGCTCAATTTTTATCTGTTCTGTGATTTTCAAGATCTTCTGGTGAAGGTGTTCTATGGCTGCTTTTGTCTTATGAGGATCTGGCGTTCCATCGGGCACATCAAGGCTAATGTTGGAGTCTGAGCCCCCATGGCTGGCGTTTGCTGGCAAACTGAGTGTACTCACATCTCCCTTTTCAAACTGGAAAATGCAGAGAAAATAAAACTTTATTAATATAAATGATAACAGAAACAATTTTACAAATCACTCCTGTTTTCTCTTGGACGTGCCGATCCCCATGCTGGAGCACAAGTCCCCAGGAATCGGCAGTTAACCCAATGACCATAGCATTTCACATGTGAACGCAATGAGCATTATAGACAAGATTGATACTTGCTAAGTGTCCAATGCATTTCCCACATTGAATTGCAACCAGAAGTGGTAACCAGACAGAATTTGCTTCCCTTCCTTTAGCCCAAAAACAGATGCAATGAAAGTGATCTTTGTCAGTTACACAAAATCAATTTACTGGTGATCCTCAACTTATGAGCATTCGTATTTACAAATGAGAACTCATTATTATTAATTTTAAGGATCCAACATGCGAAGACTCAGTCATACTAGCAAATAAGTATTTTATTCTGTACTGTATAGTATACAGACTTGCGTAGAAATTAACATTGAAACATACTTAGGAACAGTACCCATGTGTAACCTAGGGACGAACTGTATAGCAAATTGGAAGCCTCTTTTGTGCCATGTCCATGTTCTTTTTTTAATTTTCACAGTCTAAAACAGGGAGTCATTTGCTAGGAGCCTGTCCACTGACATTACTAATGAACAATTCCATCTCCACTCTGAAAATGAATTGTGTTTCCTCACGCTTCCCTGCTGCACTGTCTCAAATGTGCAAATTCAGCTCAAATCAAGGATTGGTCCAATGACATTTTTTTTAATATATAGTCTAGAATAGTGGAATGGACAGTTGTTTTCCATCTGTAAATGTTAACTGCCTTTCCAGAAGGTGTTTGATGAAGTCCTGCTTAAGAGATCGTTAGTTGAAGTTGAAGCTCATGAAATTTAAAGCAAATTTATCAAACTGGTTATGAAATTTCAGGTAACAGGAAATAGAGATTCAGAAGAATGGCCAAGTGCTCTAAATAAAAGATCTAACCAGTGGTATTCCAAAGGGATCTCTGCTGAGACCTCAACCACTGTCTATATTTATTAACTTGAATGACAACATAGAGGCCCACATTTCTAAGTTTGTTGGTGGCACAAAACTAGATAACGATGTGAACGTTGCATACAAAAGTATAAAATTACAAATTAATATTTCAAATAAATATTCATTGGCAGTTGCAAATGGAATCCAAGGCAAGCAAAATGTGAGGTTATCCACTTTGAACCTAAAAAGTATAGAACGTGGTAAATAGTGAAAAGCAATAAGCATGGAGCTACAAAGAGGCACAGGAGTTCATGTACATAAATCATTGAAATGACAGGTTCAAAAATAATCAAAAAAGGCTAATGGAGTTCTGATCTTCACATCCAAATAACTAGGGTGTAAATACTCAATGAACAGACTGCAGCAGAACACAGCCAAATTAGATTACGCCTGTGTTCAGATCTGAAGGCTGACTGCCCTTAGAAGATGTGGAGCAATGATACTGAGGCACCATGGGTTAATATACATAGAGAGATTATACAAGTATACTACTAAAACCATTTGGTATTCATGGTCTTACAAAATGCAAGAGAAACACCCACCCCTAAAGTACATTTTTTGCTCCCAAATGAATGCTAACCTTAAAGAATTAAATAAGAAAACACAACAAAGTAGCTTTTAGGAACAGAGAAGACTTTTGGTTCAAAAGTTCTTGCTATTAACGCTTCACTTCAACCTATTACCCTTTTATCAACATAATCCCAGGATTCCTTCCTCCACCTGCAATATCTCTAGTTGCCTAATCCGATCCAGAGGAGCATCGGCATGCCTTACAGTTGGTCTTTGGGACGGAGAGAAGGGAACACAAATTCGACGAGTGTTTCCGATAGTGACTGCCTGATAATGACGTGTAAATATTAGACATTAAGATAGGATGTCTCCCTTTCAATTAGTTTATGGACAATCAGAGCCAATGATACCACAAACCAAACCATAGTGGACACTATATTACATTACAGATGGAAGTCCAAGTTGCAAGAGAGCAAGGTAAGTGCAGCATTTTCTTAAATCTTTACTCGTTTAGTTTGTCTTTGTGTGGACTGATTCATGCAAAGAAACTAGCAGCTCTGACACTTCTACACAAAATCAGTAAACGGCTAACTAGTTGACATCCAAACTGTTCAAAGATTCATGTCTTGATGTCAACTAGTTAGGCATTTACTGGCGTCATGATGGCAAATGGACAAATCCAAAGCCTCACAATTATAAACCATGCATAATTTCATCTTTGGTATTGGCTCCAGCAGATGTTTGGCACATGCAGTAATTAAAACACATTTATCAAAATTCAGATTAAAATTAGTTGAGATTTTGCCTCAATACCCAAGCTGCACTTCAGTTAGATATGACTTTCATGGCAGTGATTGATCAGACAAAGGTCACTTGCTCAGGCAAGCATTTACTGTAAAGTGTCATGAGCAAAACCAATTATGCTTTTCACTGATTAACCGAATAAAAATCTACTAGCTCAGAAGTTGATGCTATTTAAAATTGATAATACCAATAGTGAACGATCAGTAGATTTTATTGGCACTGAAGTGAATTCTCAAGCACCATGATTTATTTTCAATCAATAGCACTATAATGTACCTGCACTGAGATCAACTGATTCACTTCCATTGCGGTAACAACACAACTGATAACATATGTTTTTATGAATGCTTTAAAAACATATGTTGCACCTTAACTCTGCTGAAATCCATTGTCTCAATTCTCGAACCATGATAAGAAATATGACTGTATGATAAGAGATCTGTACAAATAAACAAAAAATTCTAAATCTGATGAATAGAAATAAAACTATAGAAACATAGACACAAGAGATCATTCTTTAGCACAAGTGTGTTTCTTGAGACAGTAGGAGCTACTGCAATCCTCAGGCAGTTCTGCATCGCTCTGAAAATTTAATACCAAAAGGATTACCATACCTTTTGCTGGTTTCCACGAAGTTTCTCTCTCCACATGATGGGAAAATATCTGTGGTGTTCATACTCAAAAGATCGGCACAGGAGGAAAAGTAAACTAGTCAGTGTGGATCAAGGCACAGTAATGCCCATCAATAACACCAAACCACATAGTTGTATTACTGTCTCGAGTGTCGGATCCACCCATTCTATTAAATCAGGGTGGCCCCTTTGTCACATTTAGCTACTCAACTGTAGGTTGTAGATCCTTTCTCAAGTACAGAATCTGAGAAATTAGTTAATCAGTACTTATTGCCTGTTGAAAATGCAACGTGAATCTACATTGAAAGCCGTACTCCTTTTACCAAAACAACTGAAATTAGTTCAATTTCCCAATATTCAGGTCACGAGTTTGCAAAATGATTCATATTAAAACACACACAGTGGTTGCATCAGAAGTGGTTTCCTTTCCTACTTTGTTGAATTTCAGATGTTTTCAAAATATGTGTTACATCATGCAAATTGATATAGAGAGACTTAAACTTGGTCCACATAACTTTTAAAATGTATACTTTCACGAAGTTTCTTATAGTTAGCATGGACAATTTTCTTTTAATGCAAGCTTGGAGACAAGGCTTCAGAAGGCTTACATTATTGTATCACATTACATTTGCACTGTACTGTGATAAGGTATTTTTCATTCTCTTATTGTGATTCTGTGATAGTACACCAAGGATTCATTTGTATCCATTCTCTTTTAGAAATGCTACACCACAAGCAAGCTGATACAATCTTTGTACATTTCTATAGACACTGGCTGTATTTGTGGGACTGTCCTTTACATTTATGATCATTTTGTAGTCAACTGGGAGTAAAATCAACCAACTTGAACAACATCGAAAGAGGTTAAATTTTCAAAAGGTTCAAACAATGTGAATATTTCCAAGTATATCCAAGTCCAAGGACAGCTTTCTTTTCATATATTCATGTGATGGTCAGACATCGCCTCAATGTGCTTCTAATATAGTTAGCCACAATGCTATCAGGAACAGAGTTTGAGGATTTTGTCTCAGAAAAACATCCCATTAAAGTCCACGTTAAGTTGATGTTTGGTATGGAGGGAAATGTGTAGTCGGTGATGTTACCTTTACCACGTGGCCTTGCCTTTCTGGTTAGTAGAGGTCAAGACCTTGAAAGACTGTGGTAAGGTGCCAAAGGAGGCTTGATGTGTTGGCATCATTTATATATCCATCAGCAGCTTGGTATGACCATTATTTATCAAACCTGCAGAAGCTAAAAGGGAATAGCTGGTAGCCCAGGTCTTCAGCAGTTGAAAAGTAACTGACTAGAAGGAAAATATACTTGTCCTTACCAATCTACTTGTACATCTGTCCAAGACAATATTGGTCTGAGAATGATCACTGTGTATTCCTTTGGGAGACTAAATCATGCCTTTATAGCAAAGATACCTCCCCACATTGTGTGATATGACCATTGCAGTGAATGGAATAATTTCAAACAGATCCAGCAACGCAAGACTAGGAATCCAGGGTCAGCACCAGGCATAGCTAAAAATGAGGTCTTGAGCTGATGAAGTTGAAAGACAGGACTACATGCATGCAAATCAGTGTAATAAGGATATGACAAAGCTAAGTGATCTCACAACTAATGATCAAATCTAAGCCCAACAAGTTCTCTCAAGGTTGTAAACGATGGTTCACAACTAAACAATTCACTTGCAGAGGAGACTCCACAAACATCCTCATTCTTAATGATGGAAAGCTTAACATATCAGTGCAAAAGAAAGGCTAAAAATTCAAAACAATACTGGAAAATGGAAAACAAATCAGAGCAAAGGTAAAAGGCAGGTTCAATGCTGGAATAATTAACCCATGGATGAATGATGCATTTTGACCTTTTCAAGAGATGCACAGCATAACAGATGCCAGCCTTCACCAATTCAACTCACCCCAGGTGACTTCAATTAAGAGCATGGAAGTAGGCCCTTCGGTCCAACTTGTCCATGTCGACCAGATACCTTAAATTCAGCTAGTCCTATTTGCCAGCATTTGGCCCATATCCCTCTAAACCCTTTCCATTCATATACGCATCCAGATGCCTTTTAAATGTTATAATTGTAACAACCTCCACCACTTCCTCTGGCAGCTCATTCCATACACATGCCACCTTATGTATGAAAAAGGGTCCCTTTTAAATCTTTCCCCTCTCACCATAAACCTATGTCCTCTAGTTCTGGATGCCGCACCCGAGGGAAAAGACCTTGTCTATTCACCCTATCCATGCCACTCATTATTTTATCAATCTCTATAAGGCCATCCCTGAGTCTCTGACCATCCAGGGAAAACAGCCCCAGCCTAGTTAGCCTCTTCCCAAAGATTTCCAACATCCACAATATTTTTCTTCGTTCAGTATTTATGAAACTGCCAACTGAAGGCGCATGACAGAAATGACTGGTTAAATGTCTCCAGCTGCTCAGACTAGTCAGTGATTCCATTCATTGGATAATTATTGTTGTTACTGAGTCATTACAGCTGCTAATTATATAATAGAATATAGACAAACAAACGTTAAAGATATTTTGCCCAAGAACTATATTCTTCCTCTGCCCTACCACTCCTTGGTTTATGAAGGTTCTCGTTCCTTCCTTGATTATCAGTTCAATGCATATTTTTAAACACTGATACCAATTGACCACAGGTAGCAAGAATCACTGGATAAAGCTCAGAAATAAAAACTCTTGATTATTTATCAACTCCTATCTAAGCTAAGAACAAATGAGTTCAATTGTGTCCCTCTGGTCCGTAAATTTACTAAAGGAGCAGAAATAAACTTTTAGAAATGAAATTACATATCATCACAAAGCTAAACTCATGGATATAAGCCCTTACAACAATATTTTTCCATTAGCTGTGTTTCAATTTCAATTCCATGAGTTGTTGATGAAGCAGTCAAACATTTCCCAATGAGGATTATTTTGACACTGAAGTGGTACATCAGCTTTCTGTGAATTCTGTGTCATAGTGCACACTCAAGCACAAAATAGTGCTGAACAAACGTTTTATAATTATTGCACCAAGCAACAATTCAATACGTTAGTTCATAATTTTAAGAGAAGCAAGAGACGGGATATCTGCTTCACTTGCAACAAGTAAAACATTATTAGAAACTGACTAATAAGCAAAACTTGAATTCTTAGATGAAAAACAATAAATGCTACAAGCATATCACAGGTCTCAAACAGAAAACAGAAGAGACCGTGCAACCCTTTGTCAGAACAATTTTGGCAGTGGGCCCCATTGGTCAGAATAATTCAACTCCATCATGCTGCTCCTATGTTTATGGTGTTTTATTTATATAATACTTTAGATATACATAACATTTCAGGTTCAAACATTACCAGAACAGAAATGGTCTCAACCTAAAATTTTAGATCATTGAGAGTCAGTGTGGTAATTCCAGCAGTTGTCTGAATCTCAGCATCTTGGCCAATAAATTTTTGCTTTGGATCTATGTTAAGTTTACCACAATCAAAAAGCCTTGGAATTCCACACAGATATAAGATAATCACCGTATAATTTGTTTTCTACTGTTTCCTGTTTTAAGAAATTTTCTAATGAAAGGTCCTATTGTGAACCGTTCCTTCCCTTCTGCAAAAAAAAGATAGCCCTGAGAAAATGAAAAATAAAGGGATTAAATGCTAATAAGCAGCTTTCCCACACATCATCTCTGAAAAAAGTTTCAATGTGCAATTATTTTCAGAGTACTGATATTTCTGCAAATTTGAAGTATGCATATAGATTTTTTTTCTTAAATGATTTTAATTATTTGACAAAACGACAACTTCACTGTTTGGGCTCGAAAAGAATAACAGACAAATTCAATGGAGAAGCATTTTTAATGGGTAATCTTAATCCCATTGATGCAAATATCCTCTGATGCGTGTGTACACACACACACACACACAACACACACACACACACAACACACACACACACAATCACACCTGAATTTCTTTTTGTCTGAAATGCAGAGAAGCTGGAGTTAAAGCTTTGTAAACTTGTTTATTAAATTTAAGTTTTCATTTTACAACCCTAAGAACATAAATGTAAATTAATGAGCATGTGAAACGATCAAGACCATAAATTAAAAAAAACAGGTTGAATTCAGAACTTTTCCTTCCACTGCTTGAAATATTTCTCTTCCAGAGATTTAAAGCTAAAAAAAATTCTAAAATAGAAACTGATGATAATCTTATTTTACCGTATTGCTGTGAAAGGCAAGAGTGTTAACTGAATCCAGGTGAAACTGATCTGTGGTTGGCGGCACAACCTCATTCCCCAGCATGGCTAACTGAACCAAGTCACTTTTTTCTTCTTCCGTCTTTCCCCTTTTTTCTACTTCATACTAGCTCTTGAATAGAGTTCTTTGTAGAGATGAGCAGCTCATCACAGGAGGTCTATGAGCTGCTGTGTTCCTCGGCACAAGAGCGTTTACACTGTTCTTTAAATGTATCACTTAGCGAGGACTGAAATCAAATAGAACAAGAAGCTAGTTTGAGCTTGATTTATCTACAATCTTCGAGGGTTGCCTTGTAACTTCAAATGATCACGAATTCTAATGTTTTATGCATTTGATTTATTTTGTAAATTCTACACGTCATTAAAGGTAAAAGTAACAGTTTTGTAATGATTAACGCTTGGGGGTTGAACATCTACATCTATCTGAGCTTCCTGTTGCATTCCACTCCCCCACCAACTTTAATGGTTCAGACCGAAAGCATGCAAGTATGGAACATTTCCTTCTCCCTGGGGAGCTGCACTACTTAGACTTTTGTACAGATGGATGCAAAGCCTGTTAACAGAAATAGCTGCAGCACATACTTGAACAGAACAACATAATGATGTGTATGAGGTTTCTGTGTCAAGGCAAAATTTAAATTCAGTCGACTTTGAATTAAAAGGCAAATTACTTGAATGTTCTGGTCAGGTAATTGAACCACCAAGATATAATGTACATATCTGGTTCCTTATTATTGGTGATAATTGTTGATGTAGTTATCTTGTGTTCTTTGAATAAATGAAATATTTGAGTCAGAAAATTTAATTCTACTGTCAAAAATTTAAACTTGTAAACAAAAGGTGCTATAACTCAATCAACAAGAATATTTCATTGCTCCCAAGAAAGATTTTTTTTGGATATAGACAGCCTTAATCTTTTAATTTACAGAGGATGCTAGGATGTGACATTAGTCTACGTCTCTGACAACAGAATAGCTGTTTTAATATTAATTCTTCGGTTTCAATAAGTTGGACAAGATCTAAAATCATGCACAAAATTAGCCTTCCTCACTGATTTATTAAATCTAAGGAGCTGAAAACAGCAGCCCTGCAATTTAATATGCCCATGGTGTATACCAATATCTTTTCTCAAAATGCATTGCATTTTTAAATCCAAGTCATTACTGGGTGATAGTCCTGACACCAGGACACCCAACTTCGTAACCTCCTCCAAGCAAATCTTGATATGGCTGCTGTACTTTGTTAACTATCTTTCTGCCAATTTCTTTGGAACTCAAACTTGATTTCAAATATCCATGATTTTAAAGATTAACTAGTCAGAGAGTTATAGAATCATACAGTACAGAACCAGGCCTGGCAACCGAACTCATCCACGCCAACCAGCTTTCCTAAACTGAACTAGTCCCATTGCCTGCATTTGGCCCTGATTCCTCTAAACCTTTCCTATCCACATACCTGTCCAGATGTCTTTTGCACGTTGTAATTGTACACACCTATATCACGTTTTCTGGCAGCTTGTTCCATGTACACCAGCCAGAGAGAAAAGGTTGCCCCTCAGGTCCGTTTTAGATCTTTCACCTCCCACCTGAAACCAGTGCCCTATAGTTTTGGATTCCCTAACCTGGGGAAAAGACCTTGGCTATTCACTTATTCATGCCCCTCATGATTTCATAAACCTCTTTCAGGTTATCCCTCAGCATCTTACACTCCAGGTAAAAAGATCCAGCCTATACAGCCTCTCCTCATGACTCAAACTTTCCAGTTTTTGTAACAACATGGTAAACCTTTTATCACCCTTTCCAGTTTAATCACTTCCTTCCTATCGCAGGGCAACCAGAACTCTATGTCGTACTCCAAATGTGGCCTTAACGATGTCTTGTACCACCGTAACATGATGTCCTAACTCCAGTACTCAAGGCTATGACCGATGAAGGCAAGCATGCCAAATGCCTTTGTCACCACCCAGTCTACCTGTGACGCCACTTTCAAGGAAGCACATACCTGCACCCCTAGTCTTTCTATTCCACAAAACTTCCCCGAGCCCTACAATTAATGCCTTTTATGTGGAATCCTTTCAAATCTTATAGAAATTTGAGTACAGAAAGCAATAGGTTTTTATCAGAGTTCATGCAGTAATCAGTTCCTCAAAAATACTGAGGAAGTCAGGCAGGAACATAGTCTATAGCCACGTGACTGTTGTTTACTAAGGCATCATTACACAACTGAACCTCAAAACTGCTCTAGATAATCAGTGCCATTGCATCATTTTCTCAGAAATGACAAAAAAAATTGACAAGCCTAGTAGAGCCTCTGCCAATTTGACCAGAAACTCAACTGGACGAATCGCATAAACACAGTAGTTGCAACAAGTCAGAAGATAAACATACTGCAGAGAGTAAGTCACCTCATGACTCCCCAAAGCCTGCCCATCAGCTGAAAAGGCACAATCAGAAGTGTAATGGAACATATGCCTCGATGGACGCAACACTCAAGAACCTTGACACCAGCCAGGACAAAGCAGCCTACTTTAAATGGCACCACATCCACAAACATTCACTCCCTCCACCACCAACGCTCAGTAGCAGTAGCATGTACTATCTACAATATGCACTGCCAAAATTTACCAAAGATCCTTAGACAGCACCTTCCAATCTCACAATCACTTCCAACTCAAAGGACAAGGGAAACTGATATATGGGAATACCACTACCTGTAAGTACCCCTCCAAGCCACCCACCATCCTGATTTGGAAATATATCACTGTTCCTTGGTCAAAATCCTGGAATTCCCTCCAGAAGGGCATTGTGAATCAACCCCAGCAAGTGGACTGCAGCAATTCAAGGCAGTAGCTCACCACCACCTCCTCAAGAGGAACTGGGTACGAGCAATAAATGGTGGCCAGCTAGCGACGCCCACATTCCACAAATGAATTAAAAAAAATTAAGTGATGTTATAGTAGAGAAATAAATACTGAATAATCCCAAAAGGGCAGCAATTGAAAGCTCTCTAATTGATCGGAGTTGCGGGCAGCACAGTAGCACACCGGTTAGCACTGGTGTCTCAGTGTCAGGGATCTGGGTTAGATACTCACCCAATGCTGGAATCTGTGTGGAGTTTGCACATCCTCCCTGTGTCTATATAGTTTTCTGCAGGGTATTCAAGTTTCCTCCCAGAGTCCATGGATGTGCAGGTTAGGCAGACTGGCCATGCTAAATTGCCATGGTGTCCAGGGATGTGTGGGCTGGGTGGATTAGCTGTGGTAAAGGGGGAGGGGGACTGCTCTTCGGACGGTCTGTGCACAATCGATGTGCTAAATGGCTTCTATCTGCACTCCAGGGATTATATGATTCTATAATGTCCATTTGAAGCAAATGCAGGAGAGGAAAACATTTGTAGACAAGAAACTATGAAATCTGAGCAAGCAGAAATTGCGTGACTGCAACTTATCAATGAACAGCTCCCTACACACATGCAAGGGAACCCCATCATAAACACAAAGACATTGAAATAATCCATTTATTAATCGTGGTTCAGTTGTTCCCTCAACTACTTAGTCCTACTACAAATATAACATTTTTGCCCCAAGGGGACAAGGGTAATGAAACTAATAATGTGCATCTAAGGTGTGGAAAAAAGGATTAAACAATATGAAACTATTCAAAAGAGGGAGGGATATGGGAAGCCAACAGATAGATTAGATTTTATAATTGGAAAACAGCCAGAGGTATTGACAAGAAAAGTCAAACATGTCACGGTGTCCTATAAGTTGCTTCAATTGAAACATTCAAAAGAGTTGGTTATAGATTTTAGAGTAGGAGAATAATCAAATTGATTAACAAAGCAAGTAGGTAAAGCTGAGAGACATTTCTTATTTGGATTTATTATGTTTTTAAATTCTGATTGAGCTCCTTGAACAGTGATTATTTATTACATTGAAATTGAATTGAATTGAATTTATTGTCACGTGTACCGAGGCACAGTGAAAAGCTTCGTCTTGCGAGCAATAGAGACAGATCACATAGTTAAGTGGCATAGATAGTAAATAATACGTAAACAGCGGCAAAAACAAAAACGCAGGTACAGCTGAATGCTAAGAGTTTGAGAGTCCATTCAGTATTCTAACAACAGTAGGGCAGAAACTTGTGAAACTGGCTGCTGTGTGTTCAGGCTTCTGTACCTTCTCTCCAATGTTAGAGGTTGTAGAAAAAACATTGCCAGCGTGGGATGGATCTTTGAGAATGCTGGCGGCCTTTCCTTGACAGCGGGCCTGTTGGTGGATTCTATAGATGGCAGGTTGGTCTTGGTGATTGCAGAGTTCACCACTCTCTGTAACTGTCTCCGATCTTGAATGGTATAGTTGCCATATGAGGTTGTGATACATCCAGACACATTTGAATCAACAAACCCATATCACAGAATGTGGCTGGGAAATTGGGAAAGCCTATTTTAAAAGATACCTTTTCTCGTGTTACGCAATTCGGGTAAGCAGAAGAGACGCCATATGTTTAAAGTGAGAGGGGACAGATTTCATGCAGATGGTGGTGCTTGCATGAAATGAGCTGGCTGATGAAGTTGTGGAGGCTCGTACAATTACAACATTTTAAAGGCATGTGGATGGGTACATCAATGCAGTCAGAGTCTTAGGGATGTACAGCAACAAAAACAGACCCTTCGTCCAGCTTTTCCATGCTAACCAGATATCCCAAATTAATCTAGTCTCATTTTCCAGCACTTAGCCCATATCCCTCTATAACCTTCCCATTCATGAGTCCATCGAGATGCCTTATAAATGTGGTAATTGTACCAGTCTCCACTGCTTGCTGACAAATAGGACTAGATTAATTTAGGATATCTGGTCAGCATGGGTGAGTTGGACTGACGGGTCTGTTTCTATGCTGTCAGCTCTATGATTCTAAGTGGTTGCAAGAAAATGCTGTCACTATTAGCAGAGTAGAAACAATTATGCTTTGTGATGGACCAGACCAGAATCCCCGAAGTACATTATGGAGGTAGCCTAGATCCTAACTTTTATATTTTCTTTAAAAGCAAGTGTTTTGGTGCTGTGTTCCAGACATGGTCCACCATTAAGCTTCAATCAAAACACACTTTATTCTTACAACACAGTTAAAGTACAACAAAAAGGAAGAATTGGCATAACTTTATGAAACTACTGAACAAGATAATGTATTATTCAAATACTAATTATCAACTGTTCTAATACAGGCAGCATTCCATAAACACATCCTTGGGCAAAATGCAACTCAGCAAAACAGTTATGATCTTACATGCTGGCTCTCTCCAGTCCAGAAGAAACAATCTTCTCTTTTTGACCTTTAAGAGGAAGCCTCCCGTCTAAGACTTCACTCAAGCAAAGAACTCAAACTTTAGCTCCAGCTGAAATCGTCTCAGTAACTGTAAGCGAAACTAAAATCTTTCCTGGGTCTGTGAGAGCTCTGACCATGCCAACTTAGGATCCATTTGTCTTATGCAAAAAACACAGCAAAAACTCAAAGTTGTTCACCAATTGCCTGTCACAAGGAGACATTTCCATGCCACTGTGATAACTCTCCTCTGCAAGAGAAACAGGACAGAACATACCTCTTAAAGGCACAGCACTGTCATAAAGCACCTGATGTTCGGATCTTCAAAGTCCAGATGTTTTCTTTTCTCAACACGTAAATCAACCGGATGTGTAAAAATAAAGCTATAAATCTGAAATAAAAATTAAAAAGGGAACACAAGTTCTTCAGGGTCTGAAAGAAAAATGTTGATTAATGTTACAGGCCAAATCTAAGATTGTAGTTTTTTTCACAAAGGTGAACTGAACAAATTGATAGTACAATAGTGCAAAGACTGGCAATTTGAAAGTACATCAGAAAATGCTGAAAGTACTTAAGTTTGGCAAGATCTGTGGTGAGAGGAACAGAATTAATACTTTATGTCAATGAACTTTCATCAGGTTACTGATCAGAAATACCATGCTTTTCTCTTCAGAGCTGTAACCAGACCCAATGTTCCCTCCAGTTTCCTCTATTTTAGTTCAGACAATTTAAAAAGTATTTGTTGCCAGTATTCTCAGAGTTGGATATTACTTTGCAATTCATTTTGGTGTATCCACAATATTTGATTTTTGGGCTAATCAACTGAGCAACTGAATACTTCAAAAACATGTTTAATTAGACTATGACGGTTTCCTAATGCCTTTCAATCACTCCATTTATAATTTTTAAACTGTCAACTTCTAATACTATCAGTAAAATGACAGGTGCCACACTACAGCATCTCTCAACGGTGGCGTAAAACCTGCAATCAGCTAAAATTTAATTAACTAATGTGTTTTAAATCAGTATCATTAAGAGATGACAACATGATTGTTTAAAACAACCATAACATGAATGAAAAACAGTTGTTTTATTCTGGTGCGGCTATCACTGAGTTAGTGCTGATAATATCTATAGCAAAGTTTGAACTGTGACAACGGAAAATCACTATTTACTATTGGCATCGATATTGAATGTATTCCTGATTTGAACAGAATTGCAGACTAGACTTGGCAAAAACCAAAACCCCCTCACAGTAATTTTTTTAAACACTCGTACAGTATTTTTTTTTTGAGTGCCTGGAATTCAAGTTGTTACAAGTTTGGTTTCAAGCACTTTTTTATGAATGTTACGTTACTCGTGACCATAGACATGAAATGTCCTACATTGTTTGCTAGGATAAATCAAATCCAGCAATGATCAGAGATTTCTTTACAGCTTGAGACCACTCCTGCTTCTTTGGAAGAATTATCCAAATACAGGTTGTTCTGCTATAATGCATGTTTCGTTTATGTGAATTCACTATAATATGATTGACAAATCTGGGGCATTGTTTTTATCGTGCAAACTTTTAAAGCATCTATTAGTTATAACGTGATTTCAGTCCCATTAGTTTAAAAGGTGCTGCTATTACATGATTTTCTTATAATGCGGGATTGCAGGAGAACGGAACTGCTGCGATATAGCAGAACTGATTGTAGCGTTACTCCTCCGATCTTTCATTAAAGTTCTTTCATTCTTTTTTGCCAATTATCGATCCAATTTCTTTGTGAAAGTTACTACTAAATACACTTCTGCTCGGATGTTGTCAATCAAGCAAATGTATCTCGCATGGTGGCAAGCTTAAGTGTTGTTGGAGCTGTACTCATTCAGCTAAGGGAAAAGAATTCCATGACATTCCTGGTTGATGCCTCAAATGCTGGACAGACTCTGTGGAGTCAAGTAATGAGTTACATGCTGCAGAATTCCCAACCTATGACCTGTTGTTATAGTTATGGACCAGCCATTACATTCTTGGCTGGTCCAGTTCAGTTTCAGCTCAATGGTAACCTCTAGGATCTTGATTGGAATGTAGAGGTGTTCAGCTAAGGTAATGCCACTGAATATCTTGAGGGGGTAGTAGACTTTTTTCTTGTTAGAGATGGTCATTGTTTGGCACTTGTGTGGTACAAGTGATACTTGCCAATTATCAACCTCACTGTTGTCCAGGTTTTGCTCCACATGACCATAAGAATCTTCAGTATCTAAGAATTTGAGAGTGGTGTAGGACATTGTGCAATCATCAACAAACATCCCATCTTTGAATGTTATTATGGAGGGTAAGTCATTAATAAAGCAGCTGAAAATGTTTCAACCTAAGACACTACTCTGAAGAACTTAAGGGCTCTTGTGGCATAGTGGGAGTGTTCCGATCTCAGAACCAAGAGGACCTGGTTCAAGTCTCATTTTTTCAAACATGTGTAATCTGTAGAGGGTGATTCGAAAATATGCACCCTGATGAATTCCTGCAAAAATGTCCTGCGATTCAGATGATCAAACCCCAACAAACAGAAGCATCTTCCTTTGTGCTAGGTATGACGCCAACTGGCAGAGAATCCTTTCCCTGATTCCTATTAACTTGATCTTAACTCAGGCTGCTTAATGTCACACAGTTAAATGCGGCTGTGAAGGGCAGTCACTTTCAACTCTTGACTTCAGTTCTTTGCCCATGTCTAGACCAGGCTGTAATGAGGTCAAGAGTACAATGTACAGTGCCACTTTTAATTCCTCAGAAGCAGTCCATGTTGAAATCAAGATCTGGAACATATTCAGGCTTGGACTGACCAGTGGCAAGTAACATTTGTGCAACATAAACGCCAGACAATGACTATCTCAAAATAAAAGTTGAGTCAATCAAACAACTGCCCCTTGACAGTTACCATCACTGAATCCTCCACTATCGGTATTCTTGGAGTTACAATAGACCAGAAACCCAACTAGACTTGCCACATAAACATAGTGGCTACAAAAGCAGGTCAGAAGCTAGGAATATCGTGGCAAGTAACTCACCTCCTTACTCCCCAAAGCCTCTCCATCTACAAGACATAAGTCAGGAGTGTGATGGAATTCTCCCCACTTGCCTGGAAGAATGTAGCTCGCACAATGTTCAAGAAACTTAACATCACCCAAGACAAAACAATCTGATTGGTACCACATCCATAAGCATCCACTTCCTCCAGCACCAACAATCAGCATCAGCAGCAGCAGCATGTACTATCTACAAGACACACTGCAAAAATTCAGCAAAACTTCTCTTAGACAATACCTTCCATACCCATAATCACTTCCATCTAGAAGGATAAGGGCAACAAATACAAAGGAACACCACCACCTACAAGTGCCTCTCCGAGCTACTCCTCATCCCAACGTGAAAATATGACACTGTCATTGAGTCAGAATGCTGGCATTCCCTCCCTCAGTCCATTGCGAGTCAACCTTAAGCACGTGAACTGCAGCCGTTCAAGGCAGCAGCTCATCACCACCTTCAGAAGGGCAACTAGGGATGAGCAATAACTGCTGGCCAGCTAGCGATACCATATCCCGTGGATGAACATTAAAAAAGAAAACAGCCAAGTGATCCTACTAGGATACAACTGAACACAAGTGAATAAGGTTTTAGTATATAAATGCCACTTAACAGCACGATTGATGACATATTCTGATATTTTGGTTTGGTGATGATAAAATGTAGACAGTTGTGATGCTGATTGGCCAGGTTGGGGTAGACCTGCTTTATAGAACATAGAACAAAACAGCGCAGAACAGGCCCTTTGGCCCTCGATGTTGCGCAGACCTGTGAACTATTCTCAGCTCGTCCCCCTATACTATCCCAAACACATCCATGTGCTTATCTAAGGATTGTTTAAATCTCCCTAATGTGGGTGAGTTGACTACATTAGCAGGTAGAGCATTCCACGCCCTTACCACTCTCTATGTAAAGAACCTGCCTCTGACATCTGTCTTAAATCTATCACCCCTCAATTTGTAATTACACCCCCTTGTACACGCTGACGTCATCATCCTCAGAAAAATACTTTCACTGTCTACCCTATCTAATCCTCTGATCATCTTGTATATTTCTATCAAATCCCCACTTAGCCTTCTTCTTGCCAATGAGAACAGGTTCAAGTCTCTCAGCCTTTCCTCATAAGACCTTCCCTCCAGATCAGGCAACATCCTGGTAAATCTCCTCTGCACCTTTTCCAATGCTTCCACATCCTTCCCAAAATATGGGGACTAGAACTGTACACAATATTCCAAGTGTGGCCGCACCAGCGTTTTGTATAGTTGCAGAATGGTATTGTGACTCCATAATTCAATCTCTCTACGAATGAAACTCTACACGCCGTATGCCTTCTTAACAGCACTATCCACCTGGGTGACAACTTTCAGGGATCTATGTACATGGACTCCAAGATCCCTCTGCACATTCACACTACCAGGAATCTTGCCATCGACCCAGTACTCTGCCTTCCTGTTATACTTCACCTCACATTTAGCTGCATTGAACTCCATTTGCCACCCCTCAGTCCAATTCTGCAGTTTATCCAAGTCTCCCTGCAACCTGTAACATTCTTCCACATTCTCCGCCTTCCGCAAAGACTGTTCCCTCCGTGACTACCTGGTCAGGTCCACGCCCCCCTACGACCCACCCTCCCATCCTGGCACTTTCCCCTGCCACCGCAGGAACTGTAAAACCTGTGCCCACACCTCCTCCCTCACCTCCATCCAAAGCCCTAAAGGAGCCTTCCACATCCATCAAAGTTTTACCTGCACATCCACTAATATCATCTATTGTATCCGTTGCTCCCGATGCGGTCTCCTCTACATTGGGGAGACTGGGCGCCTCCTAGCAGAGCGCTTTAGGGAACATCTCAGAGACACCCGCATCAATCAACCAAATCGCCCAGTGGCTCAACATTTCAACTCCCCCTCCCACTCTGCCGAGGATATGGAGGTGCTGGGCCTCCTCCACCGCCGCTCCCTCACCACCAGACGCCTGGAGGAAGAACGCCTCATCTTCCGCCTCGGAACACTTCAACCCCAGGGCATCAATGTGGATTTCAACAGTTTCCTCATTTCCCCTTCCCCCACCTCATCCTAGTTTCTAATCTCCAGCAACTCGACTTGTCCGGACTTGTCCGACCTGCCCAGCTCCTTTTCCACCTATCCACTCCACCCTCTCTTCCCTGACCTATCACCTTCATCTCCTTCCCCACTGACCTATTGTACTCTATGCTACTCTCTCCCCACCCCCACCCTCCTCTAGCTTATCTCTCCATGCTTCAGGCTCTCTGCCTTTATTCCTGATGAAGGGCTTTTGCCCGAAACATCGATTTTGCCTGTCCTCGGATGCTGCCTGAATTGCTGTGCTCTTCCAGCACCACTGATCCAGAATCTGGTTTCCAGCATCTGCAGTCATTGTTTTTACCACATTCTTCCACACTGTCCACTACTCCACCGACTTTAGTGTCGTCTGCAAATTTACTAATTCATCCACCTCTGCCTGCGTCTAAGTCATTTATAAAAATGACAAACAACAGTGGTTCCAAAACAGATCCTTGTGGCACACCACTAGTAACTGGACCCCAGGCTGAATATTTTCCATCAATTACCATCCGCTGCCTTCTTTCACAAAGATGGTTTCTAATCCAAACTGCTAAATCACCCTCAATTCCATGTCTCTGCATTTTCTCCAACTGCCTACCATGTGGAATCTTATCAAAGGCTTTATTGAAGTCCATGTAAACCATGTCAGCTGCTCTACCCTCATCTACATGCTTGGTCACATTCTCAAAAAAACTCAATGAGGTTTGTGAGACATGACCTGCCCTTGATGAAACCATAGCTGAAAATGTGTTGCTGGAAAAGCGCAGCAGGTCAAGCAGCATCCAAGGAACAGGAGAATCAATATTTCGGGCATAAGCCCTTCTTCAGGAAAGCTGAAGAAGGGTTTATGCCCGAAACGTCGATTCTCCTGTTCCTTGGATGCTGCCTGACCCGCTGCGCTTTTCTAGCAATACATTTTCAGCTCTGATCTCCAGCATCTGCAGTCCACACTTTCTCCTTGATGAAACCATGTTGACTATCTGAAACCAAATTGTTGCTTGGTAGATGATTATAAAATCTTATCTCTTATAATCCTTTCCAAAACCTTTCCTACAACAGAAGTAAGGCTCACTGGTCTATAATTACCTGGGTCATCTCTACTACCCTTCTTGAACAAGGGCACAACATTTGCAATCCTCCAGTCCTATGGTACCAAACCTGTCGACAATAACGACTCAAATATCAAAACCAAAGGCTCTGCTATGTTCTCCCTCGCTTCTCAGAGAATCCTTGGATAAATCCCATCCAGCCCAGGGGACTTGTCTACTTTCACTACTTCTAGAATTGGTAACATCTGTTCGTAACTAACCTCAATCCTTTCTAGTCTAATATCTCATACCTCATTCTTTTCCTCATAAATATTCTCGTTTTCCTGACTGAAAACCGATGACAAATGTTCGTTTAGCACCTCTCCGATCTCCACAGGGTCCACACTCAACTTCCCACTTCTGTCTTTGATTGGCCCAATTCCTATCCTAATCAACCTTTTATTCCTTACATACCTATAGAAAGCTACAGGGTTCTCCTTTATTCTATTTGCTAAAGACTGCTCGTGTCCTTTCTTTGTTCTTCTGAACTCTCTATTTAAATCCTTCCTAACTGATCTGTAACTCAGCGTCACCTAATCGGAACCATGTTGCCTCATCAACACAAAAACCTCCTTCTTCTTCATAACAAGAGATGCAACTTCTGTTGTAAACCACGGTTCCCTTACCTTATCACCTACTCCCTGCCTGACAGGGGCATACTTATCAAGGACACGCAATATCTGTTCCTTAAACCAGCACCACATTTCCATTGTCTGCATCCCCTGCATTTTGCTACCTCATTTTATGCATCCTAATTCATGCCTAATCGCATTATAATTGCCCTTGTCCCATCGACAACTCTTGACCTGTGGCATGTACCTATCCCTTTCCATCACTAAACTAAACATTACTGAATTATGGTCACTCTCTCCAAAGTGCTCACTTACAACTAAATCAAACACCTGGCCTGGTTCATTACCAAGCGCCAGATCCATTGTGGCCTCCCCTCTTGTTGGCCCTTCGACATATTGTGTCAGGAAACCCTCCTGTACACATTGGACAAAAACTGATCCATCTGACGTACTAGAGTTATGGCATTTCCAGTCAATGTTGGGGAAGTTAAAGTCCCTCATAATGACCACCCTGTTCCTTTCACTCCAACCCAGAATAATTTTACTAATCCTCTCTTCCACCTCCCTGGAACTCTGCGGAGGCCTATAAAAAACTCCAAGCAGTGTGACCTCTCCTCTCCTGTTTCTAACCTCAGCCCACACTACCTCAATAGACGAGTCCTCATCAAAAGTTCTCTCAGCCACCGTTATACTATCTTTGACTAACATGACCACGCCTCCCCCTCTTATCACTTTGCCTGTTCTTAATGAAAGATCTAAACCCTGGAACCTGCAACATTCATTCCTCACCCTGCTCTCTACATGTCTCCGAAATGGCCACAACATCAAAGTCTCAGGTACCTATCCATGCTGCAAGCTCACCTATCTTTATTTTGGATACTTCTGGCGTTGAAGTAAACACACTTCAAATCACTTTGCTGTCTGCCAGCACATTCCTGTGACCCTGAAATCCTGTCCCTGTCCTTCTTACACTCATCCTCCTGTGCACTGCAACTACACCTCCGGTTCCCATCCCCCTGTTGAGCTAGTTCAAACCCACCCTAATAGCACCAATAAATTCCCCACCCAGGATATTAGTACCCCTCTGGTTCAAGTGAAGACTGTCCTGTTTGAACTAGTCCCACCTTCCCCAGAATGAGCCCCAATTATCCAAGAATCTGAAACCCTCCCTCCTGCACCATCCTTGCAGCCATGTGTTCAGCTAATATCTCTCCCTATTCCTTGCCTCGCTATCAGGTAGCATGGGTAACAAACCAAAGATAACAACTCTGTTTGTTCTAGCTCTTAGCTTCCATCCTAGATCCCTTAAATCCTGCCTTACATCCCTATCCCTCTTTCTACCTATGTCTCTACGTTCATGGACAATGACTTGAGGCTGGCAACACTCTCTTTTCAGGACCCCGAAGATACGATCCAAGACAGTATGGACCCTGGCACTTGGGAGGCAACACACCAACCTCGAGACTCGTTCGTTCCAAACAAACCTTCTATCTGAGCCTCTAACTATCGAGTCCCCAGTGACTAACACTCTCCTCCTTTCCCTTCTTCCCTGTGTGCAACAGGGACAGGCCCTGTGCCAGAGACCTGCGCCCCACTGCATACCCCTGGTAAGTCGTGCCCCTCAACATGTGGACAGGATGTATCTGGGCAAATTTCCACCTTGTCGGGTAGATGATAATGTTGCAGCTAAGGCCATGGCTCGCTGAGTACAAATCTTCAGTGCGATGGCCAGAATGTTGTCAAGACCCATTGGCATTTAATAACTTTGGCAGTGTGCATTCCAGACCAAGTGAAGACACTCCATTAATAACTTATCTCCCATCTTTTGCCAATCATCTTGAATCAGTCTCCTCTGGTGGCGGCACGGTGGTTAGCATTGTTGCCTCACAGCGCCAGAGACCCGGGTTCAATTCCCACCTCAGGCGACTCTCTGTGTGGAGTTTGCACATTCTCCCAGTGTCAGCGTGGGTTTCCTCTGGATGCTCCGGTTTCCTCCCACAATCCAAAAATGTGCAGGTTACGTGAATTGGCCATGCTAAATTGTCCGTAGTGTTAGGTGAAGGGATAAATGTCGGGGAATGGGTCTGGGTGGGTTGCGCTTCAGCCGGTCGGTGTGGACTTGATGAGCCAAAGGGCCTGTTTCCACGCTGTAAATAATCTAATTGAACCATTCATGAAGAGAAATAGCTTCTGCTCATGATTATTTTTTTTTTCTTATTTAAGGAATGATTAAATACATTGGAGTTGGTTCAGAAGCAATTTATTAGATTTTTACCTGGAATTCTGCCACTTTTGCCCTGTATAGAAAGGCCATGTGATTATGTTCCTCAACCTTGAGCAGTTTTCAGGTATGAATGCAGTAAGTACAGAACAGAATGCTAACAGAAATATAATTGGTTTGCAGATCACTTGCTTTCCACAAGATTATAAGACAGAGGAGCAAAATTAGGTCATTCACTGCATTGAGTCTGCTCCACCATTTCATCATGGCTGATAGATTTCTCAACTTCAATCTCTTGCCTTCGCCCCATAAACTTTGATCCCTTGATCAATCAAGAACATACCTATCTCTATCTTAAATACTCAATGACTTGGCATCCATAGCCCTCTGTGGCAATAAATATTACAGATTAAAGCCCTCTGGCTGAAGAAATTCTGCCTCATCTCAGTTCTTAAGGGTCATCCCTTCACTCAGAGGCTGTGCCCTAGGATCCCAATCTCTCCTCCTAGTGGAAACATCTTCTCCACGTCCACTTGATCCAGGCCTCTCAGTATTCTGTAAGTTTCGATCAGGTGCCCATTCATACCTCTAAACTCTATCAAGGACAGAGGCAGCATCCTCAACCACTCCTATGACAAGCCCTTCATTCTTGTAAACCTCTTATCCCCCCTCCAACGACAGAAATCCTTCCTTAGATACAAAGCCCAAAACTGCTCACAATTTTTCAAATGGAGTCTGATCAGAGCCTTACACAGCGTCAGCAGCACACCTTGTATTCTAGCCCTCTTAAAATGAATGCTAACGTTGCATTAACCTTCGTAACTGAACCTGCATGTTAACCCAAGACTCTCACGTTCTCTTGTGCCTCAGATTTCCAAAGCGCTTCCCTGATTAGAAAACAGCCTATTCCTCTATTCTTCCAACCAAAGTGAATAACCTTATACTTTGCCATATTGTATTCTATCTGCCACTTCATTGCCTACTCACCGAGCTTGTCTAAGTCCGACTACAGCCACTCCACCTCAACACTACCTGTCCCTCCACCTATCTTTGTGTCACCTGCCAAATTAGCAACAATACCTTCAGTTCTTATATACAGATTGTTAATATATAACGTGAAGAACTGTGGTGCCAATACTGACCCCTACGGAACTCCACTCGTCCTCTGGTACCCTCCCTGACTCCAGGGATTATTTGAAGATCACCACCAGCCTCTACCTCTTTCAGAACTCTAGAGTGTAGTCCATCTGGTCTGGGTGATTTATTTACCTTTAGACCTTTTAGCTACACCAGCACCTTCTCCTTAGTGATGGGCACTACACTCACTTTTGTCCTCGGACTCTTTCTACTCTAGTTACCCGAAGCAGCAACTCTCTGAAAGCTAGTACTTCCAAATAAACCTGTTGAACTAGAACCTAACATTGTGAGATTTTTAACTTTGTCCATATAAATGGTGGTGGAATAGTCTGTGCCACCAACGCAACCAAGGCAGAAGATAAACTCTCACTTATTTTATATCTTTTTCATACTAATTGCACACACTATCAACTGTGCACGTTGCTCTTTGGAGTTTTTGATTCGCCGATATGCCATTCTTTTTGAGCTCTTCTGCACCAGTGTCCACAAAGTTGTCTGATGATTAGCCAACAAGAAACATCTGAGTAACAAAACCAACAGAAACCTTTTACTTCACCCTCATTTACGCCATCTTGAATACTGGTGGTGTACTATATCAAGCAACAGCCAAATTTATTGCTCCATGGTTGGCTCTGCTGCATGACAGGAAGAAATATAAGCATAGAAGGGGTATAGTAATAGGGGATTCAATTGTAAGGTGAATAGACAAACATTTGTGACCACAGACAAGACTCTAGGACAGCATGTTGCCTCCTGGGTGCCAGGATGAAGGATGTCTCAGAGCTGTTGCAGGACATTCTGGACTGGGAGAGTGAACAGCCAGTGGTCATAGTATACATCAGTACCAACGACATACTTTTTCTAAAATGCCGATGGAGTCCTCAAAGCAGAACATAGTGAATTAGGAAGCAAGTTAAAAAACAGGACCTCAAATATAGCGATTTCAAGATTGCTACAAGTGAACGTGTTACTACTAATCAAAATAGCAAATTTATCAGGTGTCAATGTGGCTGGGGAGAGGGTATCAGATTTCTGAGATGTTGGGACTGGTTCTTGCAGATGTGCAAAAGTCAGATGGGTTGCACCTCAGCAGGATCAGAAATCATGTCTTGGGGGACTATTTGCCTGTACAGTTGGGAGAGTATAAACTAAAATAGCAGGGGAGGTAGAAACCTATACAGGGAGATGGAGGAGAGGAAAACACAGGAAAAAAAAAGAGAAATTAAAAAAAAAGTGACAGACAGTGATTTCAGGGGCACGAATCAAACAGGGCCACAGTGTAAAATAATGTGAACAGACTAAGGATGTTAAAATGACAAGTCTTAAGGCCTTGTGTCACAATAAAGTGGATGCATTTGTCACATACAGTTATAAACACAAAATGTAGTTGGGATTACGAAGTCACAGTTGCAAGGTGACCAGTTTTCTGAAAGGACAGACAAAGAAAAGGAGTTGGGTCGCATTTCTTGTTAAAGAGAGGATTGTCGCATTATTGACAAAGGATAGTAGCCCTGCTGAAGTGGAATCTATATGGGTGGAGCTTAGAAGCATCAATGGGAGTTGTATTTAAACTCCCACATTGTTGTGGTAATACTGATGAAGTCATTAAACAGGATATGACAGAATAAAGTAATGAAGGTACAGCTCTGATTATGGGTGATTTTAATCTGCATATTGAATGGGCAAATCAATAATCAATAGCAATGTCATAGAGGAGGGATTCTTAAAAGTGTGCCATAATACATTGAGAAACCAACGAGAGAACAGGCCACCCTTGAGTAGGTATTGTGAATGGAGAAAGGAATAATTGGCAATTGGGCTGTGTCAGGCCTCTCGAGGAAGAGTGCCATAAAACGATAGCTGATTCTGAATCTAAATAATATAAACCTTCAGTGGCATGAGGTGCCAGCTGGCTATGATAAATTTAGAATTTACTAAAGTGATGAAAATGGATAGGCAAAAGCAAACACTTAAAGAGTACAAGGAGAAACTGCAACAATTGCTTATTCCTATCTGGCACAAAGATAAAATAGAAATGGTGGCTCAACCACAGATAACAAGGGAAATTAGGGATATTATTAGATCCAAAGAATGGGCTAACAAGTTGACCACAACAGAGCAGAGGATTGGGAGCAATTTAGAGTTCAGCAAAGGAAGCCAAAAGGATTAAGAGGAGGAAAATAGAATAAGAGAGTGGGCTTATGGGGAAAATACCGACTGAAGCTTTTACAGTTTGTATGTGAAAAGATAAAAATTAGCAAAGACAAATATAGGTCTTATACAATTAGAAACAGAGGACGTTATGGTCAAGAACTATGAGATGGCAACCCAATTAAACATGTATTTGGCAGGTGTTCATAAAAGAGGACACAAATATCTCAAAAATGTTGGGGAACACAGAGTCCAGTGAGAGGAATGAACTGAAGGAAATACGTTTTAGTAGGGAAATGGTGTTGGGGAAATTGATTAGGTTAAAGACCGATAAATTCCCTCAGTCCAATAATGTACATCACAGAGTAACTAAGGAAGTAGTCCAAGGAAAAGTGGATGCATTTGTGGTTATCTTACAAGATTCTATGAACTCTCGAACAGTTCATATGGACTGGAGAGTATCGAATATCACACCAAAGTAAAAAAAAACAAGAAATTATAGACCGGTTACCCCGACATCTGTAGTCAGGAAAACTCTATGGTTCTGTATAAAAGATTTAGTAGCACAGTACCTGGAAGACAGTGACAGGATTGGACAGAATCAGCATTTGTGAAAGGGAAATTGTGCAGGACAAACTCATATTTTTTGAGGATGTTACGAGAATTGGTGGATATAGTTCATTTGGACTTTCAGGAAGTTTTGGTAACATCCCAATTAAGAGGTAAGCATATAAAATTAAAAGCGCATAGGATTTGGAGTAATGTACTGATATTGTTAGATAACTGGTTGGCAGACAGGAAACAAAGTAGGAAGAAATTATTCATATTTTCTGAGAAACTATTGGGGTAAGCAGGGATTAATGCTTATATAGACAAGGAAACCAATTGTAATGTATCTAGCTTTGAGGAGTGAGCTGCTAGGAGGATGTAAAGGTACTTCAGTGTGATCTGGACAAGTTGAGGAAGGGGAAATACAAGAAAAGCAAAGACTTATGTGGATAAATGTGCAGTTATCCATCTTAGTAGCAATGGCATTAGATTGAGAAAGGAGGAAATGGATAAGATATCAGTGGCCTTAAACACCAGTTGCTGAAAGCAAGTATGCAGGTGCAGTGGGCCTTGAAGGCTGCAAATTGGATGCTGGCCTTTAAAACAAGAGGAAATGAGTCCAGGAGCAAGATGCCTTCTGGAACTGTACAGGGCTTTTGTAGACCATACTAGGAGTATTATATGTAATTTTGGTCTGTCCAAGGAAGGATATTCTGGCCATGGAAGGATGGTAATGAAGATTTACTGGCTTGACTCCTGAAATGACAGGACTGACATATGAAGAATGACGGGATTAGTAAGTACTAAATTACATGGAGTTTAGAAGAATGAGGGAGAATCTCACAGAAATATATCATTCTCCATCAAGACAAGACAGGGTAAATGCAGAAAAGGTGGTCCCAATGATTGCGGAGTCAGAACTGGGGTCACAATCTAAGCATATGGGGTAGGCCAGTTAGGACTGAGATGAGGAAAAAAAATTCTTCACCCAGAAAATAGTGAGGCTAAACTCAATGTTTTCAAGAAGGAGTTACTATAGTTTTAGAGTTAAAGGAATCAAAAGGTATGTGGAGAAAGCAGGAATAGTATACTGAATCGGATGATCAGCCATGATCATATTCAATGACAAAACAGGCTCAAAGGGCTGAATGATCTACTCCTCCTCCTATTTCCATGTACATTTATGCTTTTCCTTTGGTTCTCCATTTTTTTTTAAAAAAGATCTGCTGATTGTAAATCAGAGGCCAAGGGCACAACACAAACTGGAATAGGGAGATATAAAAATGACAAGCCTGAGCAGCAGGGGAGCACACTGTTTGGATAAATCAAGAGTATTACTTAGCATGTAAACATGCACTGTTTGATGTACATACGGCTTGCTTCTGATACTGCTAAATGAAATTTTAAAAGTTTCAATCTCCAACCAACATTTTTGTTTTAACTAGTTGAGCACACAATTTACGAAAAATGGGTTTCCATAAAGGTTAAAAGAAACACTGTGTAGTGCAAAGGGTCAGAAGCTTAGACACTACTTTAAAAGTTATATTATGGTTTTTAAGTCAAATAGGGAAAATAATAAAATACGAGCTTTGTAAAATGTGACTGCACCATCAACAAAAAAATGATACCGATCAGAAACAGAGCAGTCTGTGCAACCTCTGAAGCCTCTGCATTTTCACATGAAAAATTTACAGTTTTGTGTAACATGAAAGGAGAATTAAATGAAGTGACATCATCTGAAATCCTGTACTTACAGGTGGGAGAATATAACCAGCACCCTTTTGGTGAGACAGGCACACTTAAATACAGTATGAGTGTGTGTACAGGGTATTATAAAAAAGAAAGTCAGGAGATACGTTTGCAGGAGACACGTTTGCAGGAGACTGGTATGAGAGCACTCAAGTTTCTAAGTCATGCTTTGAATAGTCCATTCCTGCTCCTACGTCTTATGTTCCTTTGGCAGCCACCATCTCTAACTACTAGAAATACATTTTTACTATTCTCAATCTCCCCTGAAAATGTTTCAAACAAGAATATTTTCCTCCCAAAATAACTGTTCAGAGTGTGGTGCTGGAAAAGCACAGCAGGTCAGACAGCATTCGATGAGCAGAAGAATTGACGTTTTGGGAAACAGCCCTTCATCAGGCTGAGCCGAGGAGATGAGAAATAAATGGGGAGCTGGAGGGAATGTAACTGAGAGTGCGCTAGGTACCTGGAGGTGGGGCTAATGGTGATAGGTCAGAGAGGGTAAAAAGATGGACAGGTAGGACAGGTCATGAGGGTGGTGCCAAGTTGGAAGGTTGGAACTGGGATAAGATTGGGGAGGGGGGGGGGGGGGGGGGGGGTGGAGAGGAGGAAACTGGTGAAATCCATTTTGATGCCAAGGGGTTGGAGGGTCCCAAGGTGGAAGATGAGGCGTTCTTCCTCAATTGAAGAAGTGTTCAGCCACGGGACAGTGGGGTTGATTGGTGTGGGTGCCCTGGAGATGTTCTCTGAGGCGCTCTGCTAGTAGGCAGCCTGTCTCCCCAGCGGAGAGGAGACCGCATCGGGAACAACGGATACAGTAAATGACATGGGTGGAAGTGCAGATGAAACTTTGATGGATGTGGAAGGCTCCTTTGGGGCCTTGGATGGAGATGAGGAGGGACGTGTGGGCGCAGGTTTTGCAATTCATGTGGTGGCAGGGAAAGGTGCCAGGAGAGGAGGGTGGGTTGGTGTGGGGCATGGACCTGCGGAGGGAATGGTCTTTACGGAAAGCAGATGGGGTGGGGAGGGAAATATATCTCTGGTGGTGAGGTCTGTTTGTAGGTGGCAAAAGGATGATGTGATGTATACGAAGGTTGGAGGGGTGGAAGGTGAGGACCAGGGTGTTCTGTCCTTGTTCCAAATTGGACGAGTGAAATTCCAGGGCAGAAGTGCGGGAAGTGGATGAGATGCGCTGGAAGGCATCATCAACCACATGGGATGGGAAATTGCGGTCTTTAAAGGAGGTGGCCATCTGGTGTGTTCTGTAGCGGAACTGGTCCTCCCAGGAGCAGATGCGGAGGAATTGGGAATAAGGGATAGCATTTTTACAGGAGGCAGGGCAGGAGGAGTCCAGGTAGCTGTGGTAGTTGCTGGCTTTTTCCTCCTAGAATAAATCTAGTGTGGATGAAGTCATATTACAAGCCACAGCACTGTACACATTCTAATTACGAAACCTTACATCAAGAGTTCAATTCTAATGTCTTTCCCTGATGCTTTTTTTCCTTTTTGTCATCAGATTTCTTAATTTCTCTGCAATCTGTTGCTGCCCTACACTCAACAATTCTGAATAATTTTATAATGAAAGTATTAGCAGAATGAACATTATTCGATATATCCTAGAGTTTCTGTGCTCCATTTTGCCATAGAATCAATAGTTAAGCTTTTAAAAGAACTCGCTTTCATTTTAAATAAGATGTGCTTAGAAAGAATCTAATAACTTGAGTTGGTTTACTCAGTTAAGTAGCTGAGCTTCAGGCAGTTAGAATTTCCTTGACTTGATCCTCAATTTGTGGTGAGTTAACTGACTTCGTTCTGCACAGCATTGTAGATGATAAATGTGAAGCAATAAACACAAACACCATTTTTGTCACAGCAACTTCTAACAAAAAAAATTGCCAAACAGCCACATCACCAAAGGTGAAGTAAGCAGTAGATATGTTAAATCTGAGATTGGTGGCAACAATTTGAAATGTGTTCTGCATAGAAATCAATTTATTTAAATTTTTTTGAAGATTTTACAGAACCACAAGAACACAGTTCTTCACACATTAAGAAAAACTGATTTTGTAACTGGTTCAAACTTTGCCTTGCAGCTGGACTGACAACGTGTATAACTGACTAGAACTCTGCAAACACCTGATCCAATTCCAGGCTCAAAATAGTGCACTCCAAAATAAACCTGCAGGTCATAGAGTCATAGAGATGTACAGCATGGAAACAGACCCTGCGGTCCAACCCATCCATGCCGACCAGATATCCCAACCCAATCTAGTCCCACCTGTCAGCACCCGGGCCATATCCCTCCAAACTGTTCCTATTCATATACCCATCCAAATGCCTCTTAAATGTTGCAACTGTACCAGCCTCCACCACATCCTCTGGCAGC
Organism: Chiloscyllium plagiosum; assembly: GCF_037043375.1. Lineage (NCBI taxonomy): Eukaryota > Metazoa > Chordata > Chondrichthyes > Orectolobiformes > Hemiscylliidae > Chiloscyllium > Chiloscyllium plagiosum. Next base: position 9,002,658 of record NW_028270164.1, read on the forward strand.
TTATTCCAGACACGTACCACCCTCTGCGTGAAAAAGTTGCCCATTAGGTCTCTTTTATATCTTTCCCCTCTCACCTTAAACCTATGCCCTCTAGTTCTGGACTCCCCCAATCCAGGGAAAAGACTTTGTCTATTTATCCTATCCATGCCCCTCATAATTTTGTAAACCTCTATAAGGTCACCCCTCAGCCTTCGACGCTCCTGGAAAAACAGCCCAAGCCTGTTCAGCCTCTCCCTGTAGCTCAGATCCTCCAACCCTGGCAACATCCTTGTAAATCTTTTCTGAACCCTTTCAAGTTTCACAACATCTTTCCGATAGGAAGGACACCATAAGTGCATGCAATATTCCAAAAGTGGCCTAACCAATGTTCTCTACAGCCGCAACATGACCTCCCAACTCCTGTACTCAATACTCTGACCAATAAAGGAAAACATACCAAACGCCTTCTTCACTATCCTATCTACCTGCGACTCCACTTTCAAGGAGCTATGAACCTGCACTCTAAGATCTCTTTGTTCAACAACACTCCTTAGGACCTTACCATTAAGTGTATAAGTCCTGCTAAGATTTGCTTTCCCAAAATGCAGCACCTTGCATTTATCTGAATTAAACTCCATCTGCCACTTCTCAGCCCATTGGCCCATCTGGTCAAGATCCTGTTGTAATCTGAGGTAACCCTCTTCGCTGTCCACTACACCTCCAATTTTGGTGTCATCTGCCAACTTACTAACTGTACCTCTTATGCTCACATCCAAATCATTTATGTAAATGACAAAAAGTAGAGGGCCCAGCACCGATCTTTGTGGCACTCCACTGGTCACAGGCCTCCAGTCTGAAAAACAACCCTCCACGAACACCCTCTGTCTTCTACCTTCGAGCCAGTTCTGTATCCTACCTTTGAGCCAGTTCTGTATCCAAATGGCTAGTTCTCCCTGTATTCCATGAGATCTAACCTTGCTAATCAGTCTTCCATGGGGGACCTTGTTGAATGCCTTACTGAAGTCCATATAGATCACATCTACTGCTCTGCCCTCAACAATCTTCTTTGTTACTTCACCAAAGAACTCAATCAAGTTTGTGAGACATGATTTCCCACGCACAAAGCCATGTTGACTATCCCGAATCAGTCCTTGCCTTTCCAAATACATGAACATCCTGTCCCTCAGGATTCATTCCAACAACTTGCCCACCACCGAGGTCAGGCTCACTGGTCTATAGTTCCCTGGCTTGTCTTTACCACCCTTCTTAAACAGTGGCACCATGTTTGCCAACCTCCAGTCTTCCTGCACCTCACCTGTGACTATCGATGATACAAATATCTCAGCAAGAGGCCCAGCAATTACTACTTTAGCTTCCCACATAATTCTCGGGTACACCTGATCAGGTCCTGGGGATTTATCCACCTTTAACCATTTCAGGATATCCAGCACTTCCTCCTCTGTAATGTGAACACTTTGCAAGATGTCACCATCTATTTCCCTACAGTCTATATCTTCCATATCCTTATCCACAGTAAATACTTATGCAAAATATTCATTTAGTATCTCCCCCATTTTCTGTGGCTCCACACAAAGGCCGCCTTGCTGAATTTGAGGGGCCCTATCCTCTCCCTAGTTACCCTTTTGTCCTTAACGTATTTGTAAAACCCCTTTGGATTCTCCTTAACTCTATTTGCCAAAGCTATCTCATGTCCCCGTTTTGCCCTCCTGATTCCCCTCTTAAGTATACTCCTACTTTCTTTATACTCTTCTAAGGATTCACTCGATCTATCCTGTCTATACCTGACATATGCTTCCTTCTTTTTCTTAACCAAACCCTCAATTTCTTTAGTCATCCAGCATTCCCGATAGTTACCAGCCTTCCCTTTCACCCTGACAGGAATATACTTTCTCTGGATTCTTGTTATCTCATTTCTGAAGGCGTCCCATTTTCCAGCCGTCCCTTTACTTGCGAGCATCTGCTTCCAATCAGCTTTTGAAAGTTCTTGCCTCATACCATCAAAATTAGCCTTTCTCCAATTTAGAACTTCAACTTTTAGATCTGGTCTATCCTTTTCCATCATTATTTTAAATCTAATACAATTATGGTCACTGGTCCCTAAGTGCTCCCCCACTGACACCTCAGTCACCTGCCCTGCCTTATTTCCCAAGAGTAGGTCAAGTTTTGCACCTTCTCTAGTCAGTACAGCCACATACTGAATCAGAAAATTGTCTTGTACACACTTAAGAAATTCCTCTCCATCTGAACCTTTAACACTATGGCAGTCCCAGTTGATGTTTGGAAAGTTAAAATTTCCTACCATAACTACCCTATTATTCTTACAGATTGCTGAGATATCCTTACAAGTTTGTTTCTCAATTTCCCTCTGACGATTAGGGGGTCTATAATACAATCCCAATAAGGTGATCATCCCTTTCTTATTTCTCAGTTCCACCCAAATAACTTCCTGTTTTAAAAAATTCTCAAGGTCAGGTTCGTAGGAGAGTAGTCTGACACAGAACAAACGACCAAGAGGCGAGTCTGCTAGAATATGAGCATTTTATTCCCCGCAGCGTCGCCACAACCAGGTCTCATACTTACAACGGGTCTGGCTTATACTCACTCTACATGTTACCGGAACTGGGAGCCGTCAGTTCTCGTAGAGCGGTTGCCAACAACCCACGCTCGGCGGTTAAACGTAACCCCGGAGCAGACTCCCGGGTCTGGCTTATACTCACTCTACATGTTACCGGAACTGGGAGCCGTCAGTTCTCGTAGAGCGGTTGCCAACAACCCACGCTCGGCGGTTAAACGTAACCCCGGAGCAGACTCACCGAACTGGAGACTTTTCCAGCTGATATACTCTTTTCCAGATATAAACATTCATGTGAACAGCAGAGCAAGGCTAAAAAACACATTCCATTCTGGTTACATACAGATAAGAAGATTCACACGGGGAGGTGTGTAATAAGATTCACACGGGACTAAGCAACACCTCCATTCCGGTTAGATTCACACATGTATTGGGACATAATTTTTAACCGTTTCACCACATTCCACTGCTTGGCCCAATACATGTGTTACATTATGATTCACACATGTATTGGGACATAATTTTACACCACATTCCACTGCTTGGCCCAATACATGTGTTACATTATGCTTAATTCAGTTCAATTCGTTTCAGTTAATTTCAGTTCAGTCAATTCAGTGTAGTTCAATTCAGCTCAGTTCAGGTCTGTTCAGTTCAATTCAATTGTGTTCAATTCAGTTCCGTCCATTTCAATTCAATTTAGCTCAGTTCCATTTTGTTCCGTTCAATTTGATTCACTTCAGTTCCACTCAGTTCAGTTCAGTTCAATCCCATTCAATTCTGTTAACTCCGCTTCAGCTTTTTGGACATGCCCACATCCTCCGCTGTACCCCAGGCAAGGGGTTCTTCGGCAGGACTGGGATCCTCTCAAGGGTGGACAGCAGCGACCCTGGGGTTCCTCCGGTCGCCCCCCACCATTTCTCAAACACACTGCCACGTCATGCCACGGTCCATGCCATCCCGGGACGGTCGGGACCTCCACAGTTTGTTCTTCTGGTTTCTTAGTCTTTTTCCAAAACATTGTTCTGTATCAAAATCTCTCCTCAATTGCGATTGACCCTGCTCGCAGCGCCAAAATGTTTTAAAAAATTCTCAAGGTCAGGTTCGTAGGAGAGTAGTCTGACACAGAACAAACGACCAAGAGACGAGTCTGCTAGAATATGAGCATTTTATTCCCCGCAGCGTCGCCACAACCAGGTCTCATACTTACAACGGGTCTGGCTTATACTCACTCTACATGTTACCGGAACTGGGAGCCGTCAGTTCTCGTAGAGCGGTTGCCAACAACCCACGCTCGGCGGTTAAACGTAACCCCGGAGCAGACTCTCCGAACTGGAGACTTTTCCAGCTGATATACTCTTTTCCAGATATAAACATTCATGTGAACAGCAGAGCAAGGCTAAAAAACACATTCCATTCTGGTTACATACAGATAAGAAGATTCATACGGGGAGGTGTGTAATAAGATTCACACGGGACTAAGCAACACCTCCATTCCGGTTAGATTCACACATGTATTGGGACATAATTTTTAACCGTTTCACCACATTCCACTGCTTGGCCCAATACATGTGTTACATTATGATTCACACATGTATTGGGACATAATTTTACACCACACTTCCCTGGATGTATTTCCAGGAATATTCTCCCTCAGCACAGCTGTAATGCTATCCCTTATCAAAAATGCCACTCCCCCTCCTCTCTTGCCTCCCTTTCTATCCTTCCTGTAGCATTTGTATCCTGGAACATTAAGCTGCCAGTCCTGCCCATCCCTGAGCCATATTTCTCTAATTGCTATGATATCCCAGTCCCATGTTCTTAACCATGCCCTGAGTTCATCTGCCTTCCCTGTTAGGCCCCTTGCATTGAAATAAATGCAGTTTAATTTATTAGTCCTACCTTGTCCCTGCCTGCCCTGACTGTTTGACTCACTTCTGTTCTCAGCTGTACCCGTCTCAGATCGATCTCTTTTCTCACCATCTCCCTGGGTCCCACCACCCCCCCCCCCCAACCTTGCTAGTTTAAATCCTCCCAAGCAGTTCTAGCAAATTTCCCTGCCAGTATATTAGTCCCCTTCCAATTTAGGTGCAATCAGTCCTTCTTGTACAGGTCACTTCTACCCCAAAAGAGATTCCAATGATCCAAAAATGTGAATCCTTCTCCCAGACACCAGCTCCTCAGCCATGCATTCATCTGCTCTATCCTCCTATTCCTGCCCTCACTAGCTTGTAGCACTGGGAGTAATCCAGATATTACTACCTTTGAGGACCTCCTTTTTAAAATTCTACCTAACTCTCTGTAATCTCCCTTCAGAATCTCAACCTTTTCCCTTCCAAAGTCTTTGGTTCCAATGTGGACAATGACCTCCTGCTGTCCCCTCTCCCCAGTGAGAACATTCTGCACCCCCTCGGAGACATCCTTGATCCTGGCACCAGGGAAGCAACACACAATTCTGTTTTGTCTCTGCTGGCCACAGAAACGTCTGTCTGTACCTCGGACTACAGAATCCCCTAACACAATTGATCTCTTGGATGTCGACATACCCCTCGTTGCATTAGAGCCAGTCTCAATACCAAAACTTGGCTGTTTGTGCTATGTTCCCTTGAGAATCCATCACCCCGTACATTTTCCAAAATAGCATACCTGTTTGAAATGGGTATATCCACAAAAGACTCCTGCTCTAGCTGCCTACCTCTCTTCCCCTTCCTGGAGTTAACCCATCTATGTGACTGTATCTGAAACTTTCCCCCCTTTCTATAACTGCCATCCATCACATACTGTAGCTGTTGCAAATTCCTCATCGCTTCTATTTGTCTCTCCAACTGATCCACTCGATCGGATAAGATTTGCATCCAACAGCATTTATGCAGATATAATCCACAGTAACCCTTAAACTCTCTTTAAACTCCCACATCTGACAACAAGTACATATCACAATCTACAGACCCAGAAAATAACCCCATCTTATTCCTCTACAAACACTGCCCCAAGTTAAAATATAAGCCATAGCTATTAATTTAAGTTTAATCAAGAGACTTATCTCTAAAAACATAATCAAGAAAGAATCCACTATACTCACTACTGCAGCCTTTCTCTTAGACAAACTTAAAACAACAATTAACTTATCTGATTCTGTGCTGTGAACTTCACCCAACAGTTCCTCCATGATCAGTTGTGAATTTCACTGTTTGTTAATTTTCCCAGATGCACTCCGATGTCCAGCGATACACTAATTCAAACAGCAAAGGCGGTAACTGTGCAGGTTTTTTCTCTCTCTCTCTCTCCGGTCACTATTTATTACTATGTTGCTACCAATATAAAAGCTTGAATTTTTTTTAAAATCAGCATACAGAAGGAGGAATTCTCAGTATAAGAGGGGCAAGTGGCCTTGAATATGTAAAACATCTTACATCTTATTTTATAAAAAAACTCAATTGCAAGTATGAACTTTGGGCTTCATCATTTGACTCGACCACGTAAAGCCACTGTCCTATCTTCTGCAAATGTGAAGTCAGATTTCTTATTTGATATCTATTTACTCATTCCCTATTCACACTCTTGTGCCCTATGGCATGCTTTACATTGATGCAGAAGCACACTGCCTTAATGCAATACTCCATAACTGTATCTGAGCAGAGATCTTTCAGATCTAGCTTGTGTGCAAGACAGGTTGTGAGCAGAATCAAAATTCTCCCAGTTGAGAAGCCAGTGTCTAATTTGCCATCCATTGTTCTTACAAAATACTGCTAAACTCAACAGAATAAACCTAAGTTTGAGATAGTCATCTCTTGCTTGCCTTGCTACACAATAATAATTAGCATTGGAGGAAAAAAATAGATCAGGAATGTATCAATACTGTAATTGACAATCTTATATGGAAAGATACAATTATATCTGAGATGAAAAACTGACACTTAAAACTAATGCAACAAAGAGTGACTTTGTTTTGTCATATTATGACACACTCTGGAGCAGATAGGTCTTGAAAGCAGACCTTCTGGCTCAGCAGTGCAGCCTCTACCAATGTTCCACAAGATTCCACAGACATTGCTTTTACTCTTGTGGTTCAGAGGTATTACTGAGGTAATGTATTAGCTCTGTTTAATTTTTCTAACTTATTTCCATGTGATCAAGTATTTTAGACAATAATATTCTCGTGCAAATAAAGTATTTATATGCATTTGTAAAATGTTGAATGTACACAGTCAAAACAAAACAAATTTCACCCTCTATCCTCCACAACCCTCCACTCCACAGAGACAAACACCAGTAGGCTTCCTACAAAAATTATATTTCAAAAGAATTTCCAAAAGCGCATAACACTTTGGGATGCCCTTGCACAGAAAGGCACTTCATATAAAAAAGGTCTTATATTACATAACATCTTTGGATTTGTTTCATAGATAATTAAGCACTTTCAAATGGTAGCAGCTGCTGTAATGCAGGCAAATTGTAAGGACATCGAAAGCTCCCAAAATCAAGGATATGCTAATGATGCGGAATGAAGGATAACTGTTTGCCAGGACACAAAGGATAACTGCCCTACTGTTTCTGATAAAGTGTCATGGAATCTTCCACATTCACCTGAGAGGCAGATGGTGTGTTGGTTGAACATTTCTTTCAACATACAGCATGTCTTAAGATGTTAAAGAGTTAATTTGTTCTTCTGACCTTCAAGAAATTGGATATCCCATGGGTAGGGTGGTATGTTTCTCTGTCTTGCAAGTAGAATGCAAAATAATTTATATTGCCATCCCCTTTATTCAGAATCTATTTACATTACCATTCCCTGCTATTCAGAATCTATTTACATAGCCATCTCCCACAATTCAGAAAGAGTAAGAACATTGCAGTGAAGAATCTAACCACATCCCGCAGTTTAAAAAAATGATTTACACCAGATCTTGCCATTAAGAAACAAGATAACCACATTGTTTCTGGAGGAAATCAAATCACTACATTGTGACTTGAGTGGCATGTGATTATGGGAGAGTGGCTGGGGTTGTCTTGAGAGCATTACTAATGGCGATCTAACATTCTATACAAAAAGGAGGACTGTTCCCTTGTTCAGGAAGCTTCTCTTGACATGCTTCGCAAGCACTGCAAAGCGTTTTAAGTGATCCTCCAAAGCTTAATAAATTTTGGCTGTTCACAGAAGTTGGCGCATTGCAGTTGCATAAAGTGTGTAAGAACCTCAAGGAAAAAAACTAACATTTGAAGGCAACGGTGGAATTCGAACATATATTGAGCTTCTAAGCAGACTGAATAAATGATCGTCTGAGCGCCGATTGTGAGAGATGGATGGGCCTACAAGGTAAGATTTATCTTGATCTCTCTCCTTAACTTACCACTCAGTCAACCACTCGTTCCCCAAGGACTCTGTGGTGATGGAATCTCTGAGATAATTTACGCACTTGCACATCAATGAGGTTAGAGTCCCCCTCAAATTTGGAGGTTTGAGTCCTCAGAACCATAAGTTACCGGAGAGGGAGGTCAGAGTCCCCATTGAATTTGGTGGTTAGAATCCTCTAAGAGTGAGGTTTGAGGCCCTGGGACATAGTGCATAAGATTAAAGATAATTACTGGGTCTGTCTCAATCACCTTGCCTTAGACCGATTGTTAAGGGGGAGGAGAAATCCCACACGCGAAAGTCAGGACCCTGAAGTGAGTGGGGAGAATGAGGACACTGAACTAGTATATAGAGATAACTTAGGAAGTCGAGACTTGAAAAATGGGACAGACATTGGATCATTCAGATGTCAGAATCCGTTTGCATTGGTTATGCCGGGATGACCCCCAAAATGAGGAATGATTCAGGCGTCTGGGAAATGAAATTTGACCGATAGGAGGAACTTGGCTCATAGATAAATGCTTAAAAACAAAGGAAGCAATTTGGAAACATAATACGGAGACTAAATGGAAAACTTTAATACCCGCATGGAGAAAGACTGCTGAGGAAATAATGAACATATCTAAGCTTTCCAGCTGACAAGAATAACACATGTCAAAGAGGGATTAGAGTGTGTGATAATGAGGGAAACCCTAGTCTTGGGAGCTACTGAAGTGTCAGTGTGAAGATTAAAACATGAGTAAAGGAAAACAGGCTAACTTGAGAAAGGAAAGACAATAAGAAATCAGGGTTCAAATGCCAAGCTGAACTGTCAACTGAAAATAAAATGGAGGTACCTCATGACATGCCTGGTCTGCAGATATTGTTCCAAAATAATGACATTGATGGCGAGCTATGGTCATAATGCAGATTTCTGACCTCCTCAGGGACACCTTTTCAGAACTCACTATACGTCCAAAATTTCCTCAAAGCCATCCTCCTCCCCAAGCAATTGACCATAATCAAATGTGCTGCCCTCTGTGAACCAGCAGGCACTCGATCGATCACCTGCTTCAAAGACTACAGGCATACCAGACATTGTTAATGTGCAGCATTTACAGGGGTACACCCCTGATGAAGAAAAACAAATATGGAAGATGTGTGTTCGCACACTGCGCCAAAAGGCCTCTGGATCACTTCAATTGGCCACGTATATATACCTGATGCTTTGTTACCAATGCTAATAATACCTAGAATATTTAATTTTGTTCTGTTTTTATTGTCATTTTCAATTTCAGTTCATAGACATCAATTTAAATTGCAGCTATTTAGAAAATATTCATATGTTGCTTTGTTTTGTTCAGTGACTACTCATTTCCATTTTCTATAAATTTACACAATACTATTAGCTATTAGTACTCGGTAACAAAAAAATTGAAATATTTGCGTATTGATTTCATAATCTATGTAAAACATATTATTTCTATCAATTATTTTCAAAATTTTACAATTAGAGATCGCTGTGTGAGATGATACAAGAACTTAATTAGTATAGTGTTTAGATTAGATTAGATTAAATTAGATTACTTACAGTGTGGAAACAGGCCCTTCGGCCCAAAAAGTCCACACCGCCCCGCCGAAGCGCAACCCACCCATACCCCTACATTTACCCCTTACTTAACACTACGGGCAATTTAACATGGCCAATTCACCTGACCTGCAAATCTTTGGACTGTGGGAGGAAACCGGAGCACCCGGAGGAAACCCACACAGACACGGGGAGAACGTGCAAACTCCACACAGTCAGTCGCCTGAGGCGGGAATTGAACCCGGATCTCTGGCGCTGTGAGGCAGCAGTGCTAACCTTACTGTAATTTCGGACAGGACACACTGCATTAAGTTCAGCAATAGGCTATCAGTTCCATTTGAATAGTTCTCAGCTGGCAGGACTGTTTAAAGATTGACTAGTAGATACAGCAGCAAAACACAAAATAAACTTCAAGGAAAAATCTACATGTGAATACTGCTGGTAACGCCTTTAAGTGATCAGGAAAGTCGAAGACTTGAAATTAAACGTGATGACAACTAAGCATAAAGTCAACAGTAACCGAAGTTAAAGAAAAACTTAGTTAAAAGTCAGGAACTATGAAATACTTTTCCTGACAGCTTTCACATTAGTCAGAATTATTTTGTCAAAGAAAAATAATTTTTGAATAACTTGAATGGGGTCCCCCAAGGGTTTGATTTTAAGACCACTAATTGTTGTTTATAAGTGACTGAATTGTTTAGGCAGTACAATTTAGAAGTTTATGGATTGTATAAAACTTGATAATGACATGAGAGTAACAGACTTCAAGCCGACTGAGAATGTTGAAATAGGCAGACACAATTTAGTTCATCTAAATGTGTGACTGTCTTCACACTGATACCCACCTCGGCAAGGAAGGAAGTGAGAGAGGAAATTCAAAGATACTTTCAGGTGCTAACATCATCTCTCGAGTTTCTCCATTCACAGGTAAAGCAACTTTCGGACCACCGCCCACCCTACCACAACCCGATCGAATGGATTCAATCAGCTCCCCTATCATGAGCATGAAAAGTGAAGCAGCTAACAATGAAGAAGAGGAGGTCCATATGTTTTTGTCAGTGGCTTTCCTATGGAGATTAAACCATGTGAACTTTACCTTCTCTTTTGATCATTTAAGGGATATCAAAAAAGCCAGTTGGCTTTGTGACATTTAACAGCAGAACGGGAGCAGAAGCAGCAAAGAATGCTGCGTTCACCTACCCTGCTGCTGCCACACTTCATGCTCAGATGTACTGGTATCATCCATCTGAAGCATCTCCGCAAGGATAGAAGTCTCGTCAGTTTTGTTACGTTTTTAACTGCCCTTATCCAAGAATTCAGATTTCTCCGTGGAGTGATGCACAAGGACATACTGTATTTTGTTTTCTGGTTGGAGTTTACTGAAGGAGATTTTAGATAACTGGTTCATTTCCACCCAACTTGGAGGGGGTGGAGTGGTCACTAAGGACTGTGGATTTAAGAACTTTCTAGGTGAACACTTTTTCCACTTTGGGGGGGGGGTGATCCTATCTACTAAATGGGCTAGTAATTGTTGTGACTTTAATCATTGTATATTGTATGTCAATAACTTGCTCAAATACTGGCTGTCAGATTCTTATGAATAAGCTGGTAGCGCCTTTCTCATCCTCCATTTAGATGGTTTTCATTGAATCATAAAAGGACGGAATGAGATGTTAAAGAGATCATTTGTTCTGCTGATCTTAAAGAAATTGGATGTCCCGGGGAATGGGTGATTTGTTTCTCTATCTTGCAGGTAGAATGTCAAAATATTTAGATTGCCATCTCCTGCTATTCAGAGTCAATTTACATTGCCATTGCCTACAATTCAGAAAGAATAAGAACGTTGCAGTTAAGAATCTAACCACAGCCCACAGTTAAAAAAAACAATTTACCATTCGGAAAAAAGATTTACGAATCTTGCCATTAAGGAATAATCTCATCATATGGTTTCTGGTTATAATAAAACCATTACCTTGTGTATTGAGTGGCATGTGAGTATGGGGAGTGGCTGGGGGGTTGTCTTCAGGGCATTACTGATGGTAATGTAACATCCTGTACAAAAAGAATTGTTCCCGTGTTCAGAAAGCTTCTCTTGACATGCTTTGCAAGAGTGTTAAGTGATCCTCTAAAACTTGTACTTACTTAATAAGTTTTGGCTGTTCAGAGAAGTTGGCGTATTGCAGTTGCATCAACTATGTAAGAATCTCATATTCTGATAATGTTGCACTGGGAATGTCAGCCTGTACTTTTGTGCACAAGTCTTGGAGTTGGATTTGACCGCAGAACACACTCACATCAAAGTCAGAAGGTTATCGGCTGTGGCACAGCTGACACAGCAAATGTTTCATTCCTTGATGAGGAAATCCTTCTGTTTCTGGAAAATGCTATAAAGATTAGCAATGTGAATACTTGTCACATACTGTTCTTGGACAAAGGATTAGTTTTTTGGATTTGGATGGAATTGTAAGGGAAGGATCTAAGTTTAAATTCAGTCTTGTATTTTTTATTCATTCACTCTTGAGATATGAATGTCATTGAAAGGGCCAGGAATATTGCTCATCCCTGACATTTTGACCAAATAATTATTACTTCACAACACTGAATGAAACAACTTAGAAGAATTATTGCATGTTTGAGGACCGACCTGATGAAACAGATCAAAACTTCCTCAGGAATTTTATTCTACCTCAGTGTCAAGCCAGAGTTCCAGATTTACCCTACATTTATGCCATTATTCTAGGATGTCCCAAAATTTAAAAGTTGCACATCAACCTTTGGTGTCCGTGCAATGCTAACTCATTTACTATTTTAAGATGTCAGACAATTTACTGAATTCAATTTCATTACATTATACAATATGAATGTTCCACTAAACTAAGTCTCTTCCACCAAGTCAGAGGCTTCCAGAGAACAATGAATGATTCACAACAATGCAGGTTCATCAACTTAACTCGAACATGTGTTTCACTTGTTGTCTTTTATGATAGGACACACCCACACGCACACCACACACACACTACACACACACCACATACACACCACACACACCACATAGAGACACACATTGAAGAATGGCTTATATAGCGATAGGGTTAGAACTGCAAATAAAAGCAAGCATCATTTTAGTCAATATTCATTGCTTAAGATGGTTAATTATTGACCGATTGAAAATATCAAGACTTCAGTCTCACATACAACTGTTTATTTTGAAATCTGTGATGGTATGGACTATGAACAACAATTGTTTTCATGGTATTAATAATATCTTTTAAGATCGGGTGAACTATTATTTGATTGTTTTTTGAAAGCAAAATCACAATTTGAGGTCAGACAACATCGAGTTTACAATAAACATCTGAACAATAATAACAAGCGTGGAATTCAACAGAAAGTAGTTTCCAAATGTTGAATATTAATACTGAATTAACAACACTTTGGATATTTTATTAATTTTTAAGCAAAGATGTATTGAATATTGTAGCATGGATTTTGTAGCAAGACCAGCAGAAAAGTCTGATAAATGGATCCACCTAAATAAAGAAAGGACTCATTTAACTATTGTTTCAAATACTGCGAAACAGTAAACACAATTAATAGAGATTCTGATTAATTCCTGACACCAACTAAAACAATCACTCCACAGTTTGTTACTGTCGTCGTACAGCAAAACAATCCACTGAAAAATGCACAAAGCTACTGACAGTGGACTAGAATAATATTCAGAATGCATTGGAAATGAACCACATATTTCATTGTCAATCTTATTTCAAGCAAGCAGGCTTGCGGAAATTTCCAATGGTGTAAGACTATAGTCAAAATTCATTGCTTAACTCAGTATTAGAAATCTTTTGTCTTAACTTAATCATTCCAATAAGGCATGCAGTACTTACAAATGTTCCCAGCAATGAATTAAGCAGAAAAATCCTTCCACCTGCAGAAGAATGATCAATCTGCATATCCCACGTGTCACAAGATATAAAACTGATCAAGTAAGTATCTGTTCGGTGATCCTCATGATTAATATTAGAGTGGAAAGCCCTCAGCCCAAAGATTCCTTCTGCCAACAGTGGTTAAGGAACATGAAAGAGATTGTCTTTCCAAAATGCGGCAGCATAAGAGCTGAAATAAACCGGTTTCTGCTGGTTTAAATAGAACCATTTTGCAATGCTTGATGAATTGCACAGACTGAGCCTTAAACTACAGCATCTCTCACAATAAATTTACCAAGGGATGGTACATGCGTCATAATCACATTTAAGCAAACATTTTTTTAACCATTTCGATCAAAGCTTATTACCAGGATCACAATAGTAGAATTACTACAATGAAAAACTACATAAAAATGATCATAGATTTGTATGATATGCAAATATCATACTACAAATGGAGTAATGTGTTACAGCAGGTTTCTTTTTTTTCTTTGTGGAAAACTATAGAAATTGCCTTCATATTGTGAGGAGTGGCAGATGGAGTTTAACACAGATAAATGTGAAATGTTGCATTTTGGTAAGACAAACTAGGGCAGAACTTCTATGGTTAATGGTAGAGCCCTGGGTAGTGCTGCCGAACAAAGAGATCTCGGGGTGCAGGTGCATAGTTCTTTGAAAATTGAGACACAGGCAGATAAGATAGTAAAGATAGCATTTGATACGCTTGCCTCTATTGATCAGCAAATTGAGTATAGGAGTTGGGACATCATATTGCAGCTGTCCAGGACATTGTTGAGGCCACTTTAGAATATTGTGTGCAATTCTGGTCTCCCTCCTATAGGAAGGATATTGCTAAACTTGAGAGGGCGCAAGAAACATTTACTGTGATGTGCCATGACTGGATGATTTGAGCTATAGGAAGAGGTTGGATAGGTTGGGGCTTTTTCCCCTGGAGCAGAGACTAAGGGGTAACCTGATAGAGGTTTACAAAATCATGAGGGGAATAGATAGGGTAAATAGTCATGGTCTTTTTCCTAGGGAGGGGGAGTCCAAACCGAGAGAGTATAAATTTAAGGTAAGAAGAGAAAGATTTTAAAAAGGATCTGAGGGCAGAGGGTGGTGTGTTATGGAATGAGCTGCCAGAGGAAGTGATGGAAGTCAGTACAATTACAACATTTAAAAGGTATATGGACGGGTATATTAATACGAAGAGTTTCGAAGGATATCGGCCAACTGCTGGCAAATGGAACTAGTCAGAATGGGATGTCTGGTTGGCATAGATGAGTTGGAACAAAGATTCTGTGCTGTATGACTCCTTAACTCTGAGGTAATGCTGAACTAACTTTGAGAACCTGGATGAAACTACAAATTTTGACCAAGCCATTGTTAATCTTGAATAGAGTGAGTGTGTGGGTATTTGTGTCCACCATGTAAAAGAGTGACATATAATAATTTTTTTTACACCAGTCATGTGCAATCATCTTTTTAAGCAATCATAAATACTCAAAAATACAAACCAAAAATATTAACACCAGCATAAATTGTCCATGATTGTCTGCTTCAATATATCTTGAGCAGCCTTATCAAGGTGGTCAACCCTGGCTAGCAGGAATATATCTGTAATGTTACCGTTTTCCAGTCAAGTTGCCTCCAAATATGTCTAAGTGTGGCAAGAGCTTTATGACAACCATTTTATAGAATGAAGTCACAAAATAAAAACAATTTCAGCAATATCTGTTTATATATCATATGACTACATCATGAAGATGATACTGGATACTTTGCCATGCAGGTGGCAGATATCAGGCCAGCCCCTGACTGCCAAAGTCACAAAGGTCTAATGCCCTCAGTGGAAAACTCACTCCAACATTAATTTCCATAACATGTGGCATAAATCCAGCTGAACTATCCAGTGTGAGAAACTATTCTTCGTATTAAATCTGTCATAAAGTTTAAAAGAACACTGCTGTAGAAGAGAAAAAAAAATTAAAAGTGCCTTTAAAGACAGTGGCATGTTAGCTTTCTTGATATATTTTCCTTGATTTACACAGCTGATGTCTGCAAAAAGATATTCATTTATCATGATCACTGTACTGAGGACAGTATAAGCAATAATTTACAATAAAATCTTTTCTCAGGTCTGAAAAATGTCGACACAATTCCGAAGATAATGGATGTTATCACTGTGTAACATTAACTGCACGCTGTTTCCAAACCCTGCTGAGGGATACGTATCAACATACATTAAAACACACAAAATACAACACAGCACAAAAGGATACTTTCCTACTTTGGTATAAAATCCAACTTCAATGATTCAAAGTTCAGGCATGACGAGACATTTGTCTCATCTGAATCTTTCTTTTGCTCATACAATTTCACTGGTGCAAACCTATTCTGCCACATAACTGAAGACTATTCACGCTTTGAACTCAAGGCTATTCAAACCTTATGGCAGAAATCCTACTGGTGATTCACCAATGAAACAATTTGCAACATGATCCATTCAGGCCAAAAGTGACAGTCACTCACAAACCATCAGCTGAAGTCAGCCTCCAAATTAAAGTGGATAGGAAAACCACAGTGCAGTTTTCATTATCAAAATTCCTTTAATACAACCAATTAGATACAGCTTTCTGGCAGGAAGCAGAACTGATCATCTTCTAACTATAGCTGAAGCAGGTTTGTTCAGTTAACCAGAGTGATGCAGAAATTGCTTTAGAAAGAATCCCCAATGTCATGCAAGACCATAAAAGGGATGTAAAAGCCTCTCCCTCTTCTGTTTACAAAACACACAGCACATTTGCTGCAGTCAGTCAGTCAATCTTCTAAAATAGCACTGTCCCGTTACTACTGGATTGGACACGTCACACCAACAAACATTGCTTCATGGGAGAACTAGCATTTGAACCAAAGGAAGTACTTTACTGCTGAGTCCTTGGGACAGAGGTAATGAAATAATCATCAGTTTCCAGTGTTCAAATCAAATTGCGTGGCAAAATGTCACAAAGTATAATGCAGTTCTGAAAATATGAGAACATACAGTTGGGTATCGGTAGCCCGAAAATGCAGCAAGCATTTTATTTTGACGAGAAAGAATCAAGCCAGCACAAAAAATGAACTCCATTAACACTAATAATACACACCAAAAGGTTAATAGAACACAATGGAACAACTTTACAGTGGAAGAGAAAGTTGAGCATTGAAAAGTCAAATGTAAATGGAAAATAGATTGGGGAAGAGAACAAATATGGGTTCAAGGTTGAAATAGCTAACCAATGGGTGAATAATCCATTTCCTGAGGTCTCTTGAGTCAAATATGCCAGCCTTCAGTCAAATCAATTCATATCAAACCAAGGGCTGGAGGCATGGACACTGTAAAGGCTATGGGTCCTAACCTATCTTCTAGCATTACCACTGAAGAAATTCAACAAAACTTCGAAATAAAAAGCTTGCTTAATGACAACCACGTAATTACTGTCAATTTGCATAATAAACAAACAATCTGATTTACTTGAGGTAAGGAAATATGTGGATCTTACCTGGTCTGGCCTACATTTAAATCCAGACCATAAGCAACGTGCTCAACTTTTAACTGTCCTACAAAATAGCCTAACACGCCAATCAGTTCAAGGGCAATTAGGGATGGACAATTAATATGCAATGACACCACATCTGATTAATGAATTCAAAAATTGCCACATGAATGACTGAGAGGATCATTGGTTCCTTGTTTTACAAATGAAATGGTAAAAGTCAACAAGCTAAGTTATTCAATTAAACTGATCAGATACAAATGAACTACTTGCCCTTTTACCATACTCACCATGTTAATTTCTTACACCTAATCCTTACTAGTTAAACAATTTTAAATCCAACAATCCAATTTTGCAAAATAATGCATGGTACTCCCACCAATTAGCTACAAATGTAGCTAACCAGAAAATATTACCCTTGCATAAAAGCCTCATTCATAAATAACCACTGAGATGATTGGGGTTCCTTGCCTTATGTTTCCTGCTCTTTTTTCAGCTTTACAATGGAGATTAGGAATTCTTCAGAAACAACAAAAGTCTTCACAGACCATCTTTAACAGTGGAAACATCCAGAGCTGTCATTGAAAGTAAATCACTAAGAGGCAACCTTATTGAAACATACAAAATTTGGGGGCATTTGGCAGGATTGATGCAGTAAGTTTATTTCCTGAAGTGAGAGTCTGGGACTACATTGTTCTGGACTTGGAGATTATGCATTTGGGACGGAGAAAAAGAGGAATTGTTTCTCTCACACCATTGTGAATCTGTGGAGGTTTTTTTAAAAAAAATCACAGAGGGCTGTTGAGGCTGGATTATTTAGGGTTGAGTCAACAGATCGCTAATCATGAGAATGACGAGAACGAGTGTAGGTCCGATCAAGGACAGTAGTGGGAGACTGTGTATTGAGTCGGAAGAGCTAGGAGAGGTCTTGAATGAGTACTTTTCTTCAGTATTTACAAATGAGAGGGACCATATTGTTGAAGAGGAGAGTATGAAACGGACTGGTAAGCTCGAGGAGACACTTGTTAGGAAGGAAGATGTGTTGGGCATTTTGAAAAACTTGAGGATAGACAAATCCCCCGGGCCTGACGGGATATATCCTAGGATTATGTGGGAAGCAAGAGAGGAAATTGCAGAGCCATTGGCAATGATCTTTTCGTCTTCACTGTCAATAGGGGTGGTGCCAGGGGACTGGAGAGTGGCGAATGTTGTGCTCCTGTTCAAAAAAGGGAATAGGGATAACCCCGGGAATTACAGGCCAGTTAGTCTTACTTCGGTGGTAGGCAAAGCAATGGAAAGGGTACTGAGGGATAGGATTTATGAGTATCTGGAAAGACACTGCTTGATTAGGGACAGCCAGCATGGATTTGTGAGGGGTAGGTCTTGCCTTACAAGTCTTATTGAATTCTTTGAGGAGGTGACCAAGCATGTGGATGAGGGTAGAGCAATGGATGTAGCGTACATGGATTTTAGTAAGGCTTTTGATAAGGTTCCCCATGGTAGGCTTATGCGGAAAGTCAGGAGGCATGGGATAGTGGGAAATTTGGCCAGTTGGATAGAGAACTGGTTAACCGGTCGAAGTCAGAGAGTGGTGGTAGATGGTAAATATTCAGCCAGGAGCCCAGTTACAAGTGGAGTTCCGCAGGGATCAGTTCTGGGTCCTCTGCTGTTTGTAGTTTTTATTAATGACTTGGAAGAGGGAGTCGAAGGGTGGGTCAGTAAACTTGCATATGATATGAAGATTGATGGAGTTGTGGATAGTGAGGAGGGCTGATGTCGGCTGCAAAGGGACTTCGATATGATGCAGAGCTGGGCTGAGGAGTGGCAGATGGAGTTCAACCCTGTCAAGTGTGAGGTTGTCCATTTTGGAAGGACAAATAAGAATGCGGAATACAGGGTTAACGGTAGGGTACTTAGTAAGGTGGAGGAGCAGAGGGATCTTGGGGTCTATGTTCATAGATCTTTGAAAGTTGCCACTCAGGTGGATAGAGCTTGTAAGAAGGCCTATGGTGTATTAGCGTTCATGAGCAGAGGGATTGAATTCAAGAGTCGTGAAGTGATGTTGCAGCTGTACAGGACCTTGGTAAGGCCACATTTGGAGTAATGTGTGCAGTTCTGGTTGCCTCATTTTAGGAAAGATGTGGAAGCTTTGGAGAGGGTGCAGAGGAAATTCACCAGGATGTTGCCTGGAATGGAGAATAGGTCGTACAAGGATAGGCTGAGAGTGCTAGGCATTTTCTCATTGGAATGGCGAAGGATGAGGGGTGACTTGATGGAGGTTTATAAGATGATCAGGGGAATAGATAGAGTAGACAGTAAGAGACTTTTTCCCCGGGTACAACAGAGTGTTACAAGGGGACATAAATTTAAGGTGAAGGGTGGAAGGTATAGGGGTGATGTCAGGGGTAGATTCTTTACCCAGAGAGTGGTGGGGGCATGGAATGTGCTGCCTGTGGGAGTGGCAGAGTCAGAATCATTGGTGACCTTTAAGCGGCAATTGGATAGGTACATGGATAGGTACTTAAGCGAGGACAAATGTTCAGCACAACATTGTGGGCCGAAGGGCCTGTTCTGTGTTGTATTGTTCTATGTTCTAATCCATAAAGGAATCGAGGGTCATGGGGAAAAGGCGAAGAAATGGAGTTGAGGATTATCAGATCAGTTATGTCCAACAAATGGCAGAGCAGAGCTGATAGAATGAATGTCTTACTTCCGCTCATACATCTTCTAGTTTTATATAACTGGCCACAGAAGCTGTACCTAGCTAAGCCATTCACACAGATACCAAGCACTGTTCCCAATACCTCAGTTTCTTTTCTTAAGGAGCCTAGTGTCTGGTACCTTATCAAATGCCTTCTGAAAATCCAAATATATCAGATTCACTGCTTTCCTTTCATCTATCCTGCCTGTTACCTCCTCTAAGAATCAGGCATGATTTCCTCTACGTGGAGCCATGCTGACTCTGCTTGATCATATTACGTGTGCTGACTCTGCTTGATCATATATTATGTATTTCTAAATAATCTGCTGTTACATCCAGCTTTACTAGCTACAATCAGCTGTACCTCAAGAGGAAAGACATATCTTAATCAAGATAAGGAATGAATATCCAAAACATAGTTAAAAGGATGAGTTTCAAGAAGACAGTTTAAGAGAATGTGGCAAGTAGCAAGACAGAGACTGATGGAAAGAATCCAGGATTTTAAAATCAAAGCCTTTAGATACTGGGAGCCAGTAGAAGTCACTAAGTATAGAGGTGATGCATGAGTGGAAGGCCCAAATGCAGTTGGTGTTTGGATGAGTTGGGTCCAAACAAGGCATTAATCAAAAAAAAGTGGGACAATGGAGAATGAGCATTTGGGAGATACTGAAAGCACATACAAAAGATTTCATTTACAGTTTGATAAGTGTGGATGGGTGGGTGAATGTATTAGAAGGAGAATTGTGATAATCTTTGAATAATCAGGTAATAAAAAAGAAAATGTATCAAAGGAACCATTACTTGAGTCAGTAAAAATATTATAGCAAAAACAAAGATACAAATAGATGCCCTTTGTGAATGGGTGCCCCTTCTGACAGATGAGAGGAGGTAGGGAAAATATCACTGGTAACAAGCATAACGTAAGCTTTAGGGCAGTCAGCACAGATCCATTGTTTTCACTCTGTTCACCTTCATACTAAACAAAGACTACTTTATTGATCTATATATTTTGAGTGACCTTCTATTCTTATGTGGCTTAAAACTAGATAATAACGGATTTATTAAAACTGGGGAGGGAAGGACAGGTGAGTTTATTTTCCAGTGTTGCCATTCCAATTTACTTAGCTTACTGATTCCGATGTTACTTTTAAAATTGAATTAAATTAAGCAGAACTCTCAGCATGGAAATAGGCCATTTGGTTATACTGGGCTACAGCAGTGCTTTCACCCAACTGAAGCCTCCTCCTGCCAGAATAATCTTTCTCTGTCCTACTTCGACATCCATTTAATCCCTTCTTATTCACAGGTACACCATGTAGCTTCTACAAGAACCTTCATTCAGCGCTTTCGTCAAGTGATAGATCAGGAACTGTCGGCACTTCAGTTAAGTTGTAAAGATCAAATTCTCTTCGTGCAACACTTTCCCAGACACATGATACATTTTGAAGACCAAGTCCCCAACAGTCCAACTAAGTGTTTTCCCTCTCAAGCTGGCAGTACAATAATATCAAACAACTGCTTTACTGGAATCCAGTGAGGAAAATAAATGCCTTCATATGCTCACAGTTACACTGGATTGTTATGTGTAACATACCACAGTTTCCAAAAACAAATCTGATATAACAGTAATTTTCACTAAGAACAGGTCTGCAAAGAGATTTGAAGAAACAGTGCCTGTTATAAATTATTTTTAACATTGTCAACAAATTTAGAAATTAAAGCAAATGTTCAATTTTAAAACTGATACTAAATTTTAGAATCGTATGTTAGAATTACAAGGAACACGTGTCAACAAGTCTTCCTCCTTGCCTTACTTGGCAAATCCACTCTGAACCATAGCAGTGAGCCAAGCATGGGCGTTCCCAATCCTATCCTTAAATTAGTTGATCCCAAACAGAGGAACACTGGGGAATACCACAACTGAGCTCAACACCTCTAATCTAACAGTGGAAGAATAATGGAGGGTAGGGGTAATACCAGTAATACTTGCAACAACCACACATTTTTCTTTTTTGCAGCAAATAAATAGCAACTGAAGAATAGTTCCCTTGCTCTTAACAAACTTCCCAACTCTCACATTTACTCAATTCCATCATTTCACAAGGTTTTCTGTTATAACACGATGGTGAATCCTTCCGTTAAAAGCTCACCTTGCCTCTTAATCTGTTGGAGTATGAGTGACAGAGAACTCCCAAATTCCACTATTTAAAGAAAATAAATATCAATTTATTCTTTAACTCTACAAATGATTATTAAACAACCATTTACTCTAAGCCTCCTTTCTCGTAAATGGTTGTTATCTACCTCCCATTCTATAACAACATACTGTTCTGATAAAAACCCATATTAAAATTACACCAACTTAATTTTCGAAACCAGACAGTGGTTGTCGTCTCCAGTGTCTGTCTTCTTCTGGCTATAGATCTCCCTGGATTGTCTTCTGTCTTTTGCTGTTTCATATGAAAAAGGTACTTTTGATAGAGAGCGTTTTGCTCGCAATTACTCTGGCGATGGGATTGGTCACTCCTTCTTGCTAACTCTCAAAATGCTGGCTTCTTTACACCCAAAACATCGGATTGTTTCATTGTTTTTGATAACGTTGAACCAATAAATTCAAACTTGAATGGGTTTTAGTATCGTGGGGCATAGTTTAAACTGAATGGTGGTCAAAACAACTGAGGTATGTGGTTTACAGCCAAATGTTACATATTTTCAATTTTCCAGTACACTCTCAGACTGCTAATCAGTTACATAACAGGTGCTTGCAAGCTCTCAGTGCAAAACAGCTCTCATTCTCTCTTAAAGGTACAGTACATGCCTTCAACTTCATAACACTTCACATCTAAAAACGATCATCTGAACCTTAATTCAGCCATTTAGAAAGACCATCCATTACCATCAGTGCTGCATCTAATTTAATAACTAAGTTCATTTGGAGTTTTAAATCTCTCACTGGTTGAACAAACCATGCCACTTTGCATTTGGTTTAAATCAATGTCTCACTTACTTCAAAGCTATCTTGTGACTTTCTTTTGTTGCTATCATTAAGTACTACATACTTCTGTATGAACATTTCTACAAAATCTACTTTCAAGACTGAAGTAGCTTCTCAAATGGATGAGAGTCAGAAGAAATCAATCTCAATATTCTTCTCTACATCACTTCCACTTTCCAAATGCATCCCTTTGACTCAATGAGGCAAAGGGTCACTGCACCTTTGAGTGTTATGGAGGTGTAGAGGTGTACTGTACCTTTAAGAAAGCTGAAAGACTTAGCAAACACACAGAGTATAGAAAATTTACAATGTAACATTCAGTTCAACAGCTAGCTATACCTGGGTTTCTCGGAGACAAAAAAACAAATTCAAATTCGGCCAATCAGATTAAATTATGCCCTAAGATACTAAACTCCAACTATGTTTGAATTTGGTATTTTGACAATATTAAAACCAATGAAATGATTATATACTTTGGGATGTAAATATTAAAACAAATTGAACAGTTGGAGGAGAACTGCCAAGCCACCAACACATGCAGACTGCCCATAGAAGAGCTCTCTTAAAGGTACCTTTATCTATCAACAAACTGTGAGATAGAAACCTTAAGAGGAAAAGATGACAGAGGAAGATACAAAGAGAAGATTCAACAGCTGGCTGGTTTTGAAATTTGAATTTTTGGTAACTCTTAATCTGGGGTTTTATCAGACCAGTATTATAGAAGGGAAAGTAAAAGATAGGTTAGAGAAAGGAGTTGTAAATAGTTATTAGTCAATTATTCTATGTTCGAATTTTAAGTAAAAAATAAAGTTGTTAATTTTTCCTTTAAATAGTTACCTTTGGGATAGTTCTTGGCCTCTCAAATTATAACAGATTATAGAACAGTTAAGTAATTTCTGTGTTGCAGGTTTAAATTAGCTGGGGGTGCGGGGTGTATCCTATGTCATAGCAAGAGACCATTAGAGTGTGCGCTGACAAAGGGATTTATTTAATTGACAGACAAATTTAAGCTATTTGCTTAGAGTTCTTGAATCCATATCAGTGATGTAAATTAGAGTTAGAACAACTTTCTGGTTGACACTAAACCCAGTTCTTTACTTAAAAATCCAAAGACATTAATGCAGTATTGTCCAAAAGAAATTGCTGACAAGTGTGGCTACGATGACAACATCAGCTCAGGCACATGCAAACATTTTTGTAGATAAACACTGCACACAACCCAAACAATACAACTAAATCTATTTCACATGTTCAATTTCTCCTATCAATTGCAAGTAAACCATACATTACAACAAGATTTCTCACTATTTTCTGGCATACCATTTCACAAAGAAAGGTTAAGGTTCATATGCACATATTCTAGGAATATGGGTATCTTGTGTCGAACAACTCAACTATTTTTATTTACTGATAAAAATTCAATGCTCAACATCTGGATTTCAAAATCAGTCACACATGGGTGATAGTTGATGTATGGAACAACACTACATCAAGACAATCCTGTATCCTGTACACTGGATTAAGGAATAAAAGGTCCTTTGGTGATCCATTACTTTTTCAATACTTCCAAAGTGGAAACAGCTACTGTTCTGACTTTGGACATTCATTCCCTAAACATTAACACTATTTTGCTCCAATTTTGTTCTTTACATGACAAACCAAGCCACTTTAAAAGAAATCCTATTTCCACACAGGGGAGTTCATCGATATACAGAGGGATCAGCTCCCGATTATTGGCAGTGTGGAATAGATTTGGCCATGATCTTTCAGACAGTGTAGACCTGGAGGAACTCCATAACAGTTCGTCAGCATGCTGCATCAGATGGGATGAATTTCACTGTGAAATATTCCAAATTAGTTTTGTTGTTCATCGTTGTAGAAAAAACACATTTTTGAGGGAGTGTTGGGAGCATTTAAAATTATTTACTACACATCTGGGAGCAACACATTTTCCTTGCGCTAGAATACTCCCACATAGTTACTTGCATCTGATGACATTTGAGCTCCCTCTTTTCTAGTGGACTCCAGGTTAATTAGAGGAAAATATGGTGGTCTTCAGCCAGTTAAAAGGCATACAATCTTTCTCAACTTGTCGTCTATTTGGAGAAAGTCAGGATTTGATGAGTTGTTGCGATCAATCCAGACAGACTGACCTGGCAATTAATTGCTTAAAGGTATTACAGAGCTGACCCCTCAAAATATATGAAGGGGGTAGCTTTGATGCCAACTTTATCTTATTTTAAAAAGGTAAATATCAGGTGTTGCATTCCAGATGCAATTCGATGGACAAAATTACTCAATGTTAAGCAAAGCACACTTTATTCAAACACAATCGTTGGTATACAACAAAAGAAAGAACTTGGAAAAAGCTTGGAATAGAAACAGTAACTATTACTAATTAACTGTTCCAATATTGTAACATCCCATAAACCCTTGGCAAAAGGCAAATTCAGACAACAGATTTGTCTCACATGCAATCCAACAGCACAGCAAGACAACACCCAGCTTTTGGTTATAATCGAGAGAGAGGAAAATAACTTCAAGTTCAAGACCTAACAACAACTGCTGCTGAAAACTAAAAAACCCTGATTCTGAGAGTGGAAGTTTGACCACACCCATTCTAGTGTCTTTTTTTTAAAAAGTTGCAACAAAGGCTTCACAATTTATTTATCTTCTCATAGATTGTGCTCCCTAATGTCTCTCTATATATAAAAAAGGACAAAACATGCCTCTTAAAGCCACAGCATCATTACAAATGATACAAGATCATTCACATTCTTTGCATCCAAAATACGATTTTGTTTAGAAACTTGATTACTTCCTGGTTTCACCAGGATGGGATGTCATCTTTTACTTCACTCAAGCGTCATTTTTCATGCGAAGGAATACATGACACAAATCTATTTTCTCTCAAGATATAATGTATGCACACTTTTCTGTCATTACACTTATTGGAACATAGTCAGAACATAACTTTAACTATTTTTTCTTCCCCAGCCCAGATGAAACAAGATCAATTATAGCCTTGAAATGCTGCAATGTCAGCATCAATCTCACTAATTGCAAGCATTCTCACTTTCAGAATTCAAGCACACAAATCAAAGCAAAGTTTAAGATATCACCCCTTCATTGTGACATTGTAGTTGGAAAATTAGGTCCCATTTGTCTTTTGTATTGTATGTAAAAGATCCTGATTTGAAGACAAATACATTTTCAGTGTCCTGGTCAGTATTTGCACTCTCTCCCCCCAGTCCGCCTCAGGAGAAAGTGAGAACTGCAGATGCTGGAGATCAGAGTCGAGAATGTGGTGCTAGAAAAACAGAGCAGGTCAGGCAGCATCCAAGCAGCAGGAGAATCGATGTTTTGGGCATAAATCCTTCATCAGGAATGAGGCTTATAAGCCAAGGGGCTGAGAGATAAATGGAAGGGGGTGGGGCTGAGGGGAAGGTAACTAGGAATGCAATAGTTTGATCAAAGTGGGGGAGAAGGTGATAGGTTGGAGAGGAGGGTGGAGTAGGTAGATGGAAAAGGTCATGGACAGGCCAAGAGGGCAATGCAAAGTCAGAGGCTTGGGACTGGGATAGGGTGGTGGGGCGGGTTGGAGATGGGAAGCTGGTGAAATCCACATTAATCCCATGTGGTTGCAAGGTCCCAAGGCAGAAGATGAGGCATTCTTCCTCCAGGCGTTGGGTGGTTAGGTTTGGCAATGGAAGTGGCCTCGGACCTGCATGTCCTTGGTGCAATGGGAGGGGGAGTTGAAGTGTTCAGCCACGGGGTGGTGGGGTTATTTGGTGCAGGTGTTTTCAGCCATGGGGGGGTGGGATTGTTCAGTCCTAACCCCCACCAGCCCATACCCCACTCCCAACCACAGGAAGTGAAAAAACCTACGCCCACACCTCTCTCCTCACCTTCAAAGGATCCTTCCACAAACAACAGAAATTTACCTGTATCTCCATAAATGTCATCTACTGTATCCATTGCATGTGATGTGGTCTCCTCTACATTGGGGAGACAGGGTGCCAACTTGCAGATCATTTCAGAGAATATCTCTGGGATACCCGCACCAACCAACCCAAGCAACTTGTGGCTAAACATTCAACTCCCCCTCTCAGTCTGTCAAGGACATGCAGGTCCCAGGCCTCCTCCAATGCCAAATCCTAACCAGCTGACACCTGGAGGAAGAAAGCCTCATCTTCCGTCTTGGGACCCTGCAATCACATGGAATTGATGCAGATTTCACCAGCTTCCCCATTTTCCCTCCTCGCACCTAGCCTCCAACTCAGCGTTGCCCTCTTCACCTGTCCATTGTCTTTCCCATCTATCCACTCCACTCCATCTCATACAATGTAAGCAAGATAAATTATAAGGTTAATTATTTTGTTTCTCTTTAAAGAATCATGCTGTATACAACTATTTAACTGCAATAACATATATAATTCTCGATATCACGAGGATGAAAAAAAAAACGTTTGAAATGCAAGTTCTTCCTTTTTATTCAACTTTACACAACCAATGTAGCATAGAGGAGATGGAACCTTGGGCCTTGATGGCCTGTACGATCCAACATTGCACCAGTACAATAGCCATCTGTGATTAAGGAAACAATAAAACTAGTTGGGTGCTGGGAAAAATATAAACACTACTGCTGTTAGGTGGCACTGTGGGGGAAATAGAAGCGGTTAACTTGAATTTCAACAAGCACATTCCCACTATAATTTAATGATTTGCATTAATAAAGACTAAACTTTCATTTTTATTTAAAATCTTATAATATTCAAACTACTTTTAAAAAGCTTACAAATATAATATTTGCAAACCTTTTATGAATAAATGCATTTAGAAAGCTGGCTGTACTGTCTTTTATGTACCATAAGAGGTCTGTCAGGAACAATGCACAGACAGCTCTCCCTCTAGTGGATGAATATAACTTTGCAGCATAAGCGATAGAGGCAAAATCATATAGCACAAAAACCGACTCTTCAGTCCAACTCATCCATGCCGAAAAATTTCCAGAATTAAACTAGTCCCACTTAACTGCTCTGAATCTTTCTTATTCATGTACTTGTCCAAATGTCTTTTAGATGTTATGAGTGTATCTGCATCTACCACTTCCTCTGGTCGTTCATTCCAAATAACAAACCACCCTGTGTGTAAAACAGTTGCTCCTCAGGTTCCGGTTAAATCTTCCCTCTCTAAACTGAAAAATATGCTCTCTAGTTTCAAATTCTCCTCCCCTAGGGACAAAACCTTTGGTATTCGTTTTATCCATGGCCATCATGATTTCATAAACCTCTACAAAGTTACCCATTAACTATCTATGCTCCAATGTAAAAAGTCCCAGCCTATCCAGCTCTTCGAAATGACGTAGCAATGAGGAAGACCACCCCCTCAAATGACAAGGTGCTGTATCTTACCACGGCTGATGTGAGGAAAACCCAATGCAGAGTCAACCCACATAAGGCTGCTGGACCAGATAATGTCCCTGACAGAGTGCTCAAGGGGTGCTCTGACAAGCTGCTGGATATTCTCAAGGACATTTTTAATATCACCCTGAGCTGCGCCAGAGTTCCAATGTGCTTCGAGACCGCTACCACTGACCCTGTGCCAAAGAAGTCTTCAGTGTCCTGTCTCAATGAATACCACCCCACAGGACACCATGCAGTTTGCGTATCATCCCAACCACTCAACAGATACAGCAATTAACACCATCCTCCATCTGTCCCTCACCCACCTGGGCAAGGAGGACACCTATGTCAGATTACTGTTCATTGACTCCAGTTCTACATTCAACATTATCATTCCTCAGCACCTGACTGGAAAGCTGAGTCTGCTGGGCCTGAACACCTCCCTCTGCAACTGGATCCTGGTTCCTGACTGGGAGACCTCAGTCAGTTGGGATTGGGAACAGCATCTCCAACACCATCACACTGAGCGTGGGGGGGCCCCCCCAGGGCTGTATGCTCAGTCCACTGCTGTTCACCCTGCTAACATATGACTATGCAAGGATGCATAGCTCGAATCACATCATTAAGTTTGCTGATGACACGACTGTAGTGGGTCTTATTAGCAGGAAAGACAAGTCAGCATACAAAGAGGAGGTGCAGCGGCTAACGGACTGGTACAGAGCCAACAACATGCCTTTGAATGTGGATAAAATGAAAGACATGGTTGTTGACTTCAGGATGGCACAGAGTGACCACTCTCCGCTGGACATGGACTGCTCCCCACTGAAGATCGTGAAGTGGACCAAATTCGTCGGTATCCACCTGGTGGAGAAGCTCACCTGGTGCCTCAACACCAGCTCCATCGCCAAGAAAGCCCAGCAGCATCTCTGCTTTCTGCGTAGTTTGAGGAAAGCCCACCTCCATCCACAACACATTCCACACAGAGTTCATTGAAAGTACCCTGAACAGCTGCATCACGGTCTGCTCAGGAATTGCACCATCTCGGATCATTAGACCCTACAACGGATAGTGAGGACAGCTGAGAAAATCATTGGGGTCTCTCCTCCCTCAATTACAGACACTTGCACCACACACTGCATCCACAAGGTAGGCAGCATTGTGGATGACCCCACACATCCCTCATTCAAACTCTTTTCCCTCCTGCCATCTGGCAGAAGATAGTGGAGCACTTGGTCTCTCACGGCCAAACTGTGTAACAGTTTCTTCCGCCAAGCCATCAGGCTCCTTAACACTTTGATCACACTCTATTCCATCTACAATTTTTGCATAACTTTTCAAAATTGTTGCAAAAACAATAGTTTATTAATGATCATTCATCATTCCACTGTAATTTGTCCACCAATGTGCCTATTGTTTTGTCTTGTCAGGAATTACTGTGCTGTCTTGCGTATTTTGCACTTTATGTTGTCCTGTGTATGACCGTACTCTCGTGTAATTTGTGTTGTCCACGTAGCACGTTGGTCCTGGACAAACAATGTCTCGTTTTTACTGTATCAGTTGTATATGGTAGAAATGACAAATAAAACTACTCCTGACTCTTAAAAACGGAAATACAAAACTGACCTGAGCAGCTCTAGGCTAAGAGGAGAGAAAATTAACTGAAGTGAACTGGATTAAAACTACCCAAACCCAGGACCCCCATAACTGGCACATGAAAATAAAACTATACTTATGCAGAATTCCTACCCAGTCTTCAGAACTGAAAGAACAAGGTACAAACTATTTAAGTCAACCATTCAACAACTGGTGGGATATGCCAATTGCATAGTACTGTGTCTTTAATTAGAGATCATGAGAACTAAAACAAGTAATTAAGAGTCATCTATTATTGTAAATCTAAGATTAAAGTTGGTAATAGTCTTTTCATTTTCAGCTTGATTGCGAAATAGGCTGATGACAGGTGGCATCCACTGTTCCCGATTTCTGACTGTACAAAAGGAAGTCTATCTTCGAAAGAACGGTTACTGGACCTGAAATGATAACTCTGATATTTCTTCACAGATGCTGCCAGACCCATTGAGTTTCTCCAGCAAATTGAAGAAACTAAAGTTCTCACATATTGTGATAAATGAAAGATTATGCTAATTTTGAATCCGAACTGGCCATTTTGAATCTTCTTCCCATTCTGAAATGCGTATTATCTACTTCTTTAAGAGACAAAAATTGATTTTGGTTCTTTTTAAATGCTTTAATATTGACTCCACTCTTGCATTTCAAATTGGCGATTCTAAATACATTATTCCTTAAGATTTAGCTTGTGGCATTTCAGACAATAAGATACCAGCATCCACATAACTGGTTTTCTTCAGTATTTAGAACATAGAACAATACAGTGCAGAACAGACTCTTCGGCCCTTGATGTTACACCGACTAGATTAGATTACATTACATTAGATTAGATTACATTACAGTGTGGAAACAGGCCCTTCGGCCCAACAAGTCCACACCGACCCGCCGAAGCGCAACCCACCCATACCCCTACATTTACCTCATGGCCAATTCACCTGACCTGCACATCTTTGGACTGTGGGAGAAAACCGGAGGAAACCCACGCAGACACGGGGAGTTCGTGCAAACTCCACACAGTCAGTCGCCTGAGGTGGGAATTGAACCCGGGTCTCTGGCGCTGTGAGGCAGCAGTGCTAACCACTGTGCCACCTGTGAACTCTTCTCAGCTCGACCCCTTACACTATCCCAAAATCATCCGTTTGCTTATCTAAGGATTGTTTAAATCTCCCTAATGTGGCTGAGTTGACTACATTATCAGGTAGGGCATTCCACTCCCTTACCACTCTCTGCATAAAGATTTTACCAAAAGAGAGCAAAAAGTGTACATTACAAAACTGAAAGAATCCAACTGAAATTTGGCCATTTCAATGACACAGTGGATTTCCAATAGCGTAACATTCTCTCTCTTTGCTTCATGAGAGAAGTAAAAAGTGTTAAACCTTAGGAAAGAACAGAAAGTGCTCGTGCGATCAATTCCAACAGAAGCAGGTATTCTCGTCGCTACCATTGACACAAAAGAATAATTGTGATAATTGACAGCATGCCAACTCTGGAGAGGGACCAAGACCAAAATACATTTACAAGAGCAGGTTTGATGCTCTCTTAAGAGCCACAGATGCTCCACTACTATAAAGTCGACATATGAATATTTATTTTTTATTTTAAATCAGTCTATCCTGTCTCGTTATGTCATACTTCTGAAGAACATAGGACACAGGCCTTCCAGTTTATTTGAAGGGGCATAATCACTGCACCATAACAGCCTTTACTGCATGGATCTGTTAGTCTTTGCTCTCAGATTGTTCCACCGACAGACTTGACATGCCTTTGCTGATCAACAGTCATAATCGGAGGCAGAAAGAGCGCCACAAGACTATTTGATCATGGCAGCCACACTGAACCAAGTCCTATTAGAACCCATTCATCAGTGCCTGCACAAGGACACAGTGTACAGCTGGCACCATTGAAGAAAAATCAAGACAGCTACATATTTAGCATCTTCAATCCTATGCTTGTGATTCTCATGGCCTTGTTCAGAATTAGTTGGAGGAATAGTATGCAATTTAGGCATGTTAATTGCAACAAATCAAAATTGCACTCAGATTTAGGTGACTCACAAAAATAATAAATTCAGTTTTGCCAATGTCCCGAAACAGTTATTAAATTGCAATAAAAGGAAATATATGCAACAAACTATGCAAAAATTACATCTTAGTGTAGATGTTGCGACCATACATTTCCACTAGTGCCCTCAAGTGGCCAAGAATGTATTACCAGCAAGCTATTCAACAACATTATTTTTTGGAATTGAACAGAATCCTATTCACATCTAAACTCCTTGCACTCACTGATTTCCGAGGCATTGATGGATCAGTAGTCTGGAATGTACTTTTTACTCCAGATCCTGAAGGGAAAATAGAGTATCCCGAGGACGTCACCTACTGAAAGGGGCAAAATGTCTGGGTTAGCACAGTGTGTGGATGCATTCTGAACAAGGCGGCTTAGCAAGGTCCAAACATGTCTGGCCATGCTCAGGGAGAAGAAAAGCTTTGACCATAAGCTAGGCAAGTTGCCAAGAACAAGTAGTGGGACGACTCAAGCTAAAAAAAAGGAAAAAGGATGTTGTATAAATCGTGTTGCATAACACTGGATATAACTGGTGGATCTCATGATCACTAATCTATTGTGCTTTGACAATATAAAATATATTGTAACCATTGATCTGGAAATTCAGAGGAGAAACATTACTCTGTTCTTTGGCTCCCCTGCATATGCTTGAATAAAGGAGACCGAGAAAGATACATCCGGACTTGATTATGCTTCCGTTACGCTTCACCACCAAGGTCTGTTTTAACTCAACAGAGACCAGGAATTACAAAAAAAACTCTTCAAAATGTCCCAATGCACTCTTCTAAATTCATTTTCAACTCACCAACAAGTTAAAGAGTGTCACTTTCTCCATCTCAAAATAGATCAATAAGATTGTTATACACACTGCAGTGTATTTAAAAAAATACACAAATGGGATGTGGGTGTTGCTTTTCAGGCCTGTACTTTCTGCCACCTCTAATTGTCCTTGAAGGTGGTTGCGTGTTACCTTTTTGAACCATTGCAGTCCTTGAGGTATAGGTACACCAACAGCACTCTTCGGATGGAAGTTCCAGGATATTGACCCTATGACAGTGAAGGAATACAGTTCCAAATCACAATGGTGCGTGGCTGGGAGGAAACTTATATGTTGCCTTCAATTCCTATGTTGCCTTTAATCTCCAAGGCGGTTTGGAAGCTGCTGTTGAAGGATGCTTAGTGAGGAGCTAAAGCCCACCTTGCAGATGGTATGCATTACTGCCATTGTGTGTTGGTAGTGGAGGGAGTGAATATTTATGGATGTGGTATCATTCAAGTGGCCAGCTGTGTCCTGGATGGTGTCAAGTTTTGAGTTATTGGAGCTGCATTTATCCAGGCAAGTGAAGAATATTCCATCATACTCCCGAGTTGTGCCTTGTAGATAAAAACCGAGAGAATTGCGGTTGCCGTAAATCAGTAACAAAAACAGAAGTTGCTGGAAAAGCTCAGCAGGTGTGGCAGCATCTGTGAAGAGAAATCAGAGTTAATGTTTCGGATCCAGTTCTAAGAAAGGGTCACCGGACCTGAAACGTGAACTCTGATTTCTCTTCACAGACGCTACCATGTTGGCTTAGCTTTTTCAGCAATTCCTGGTTTTATGCCTTGTAGATGATGAACAAGCTTTGAGGAATCATGAGGCAAGTGACTTCCCACAGAATTCCCAATTTCTGACCTAGTCATGCAGTCAAGATATTTATATGGCTGCTAGTGTGGTTTTCTGATAATGATAACACCAGAATTTTGATAAATCCAGTTAATTCATATAGCTAATGCATTCATACAAGCCAATTAATCCATCTAACTTTCAGCAGGATAATACCAAAAATAGTGTACATTTCAATGTACAATTCTTTCCAACAGTACTTGATTACTCCCATGAATTTCCACATCAGCCTTAGATTCAAGTTGTACCAGACTTTTTGATTGTTTTTCATTTGATTTTTATAAAAGGTGATGAGATAATCAGTCACAACAAAGGCACTATTAACATCTTTCTCAGCAGAAACCTGGAATCAGCCTTGAATTCTTCCACACATTGAATTTCAGACATACAACCTTCCACAAAGCTTTCCTTAAAGCATACCTGAACTCAAGCCATAACTTTGTACTATGTAGTGCAAATGGGTGGCGAACAATTAATTCTGTACTATCCTGCAAATCCCGAGATCAGAGTGCTCATTGTTAAATCTGCACATTTGAAAACAGAAAAGCTAATAGCATCAGCAAGCTTAAGCAAAGTAAGAATAAATGCCCTGTAATAACCTCTTTGACAACAACTGCAGCATGTATGGATTGTTACAATACAGTCAATACAAGCCAGACCAAAGTAGACTCACTTGGATTTGCAACACTGTAAAATGAAAACATTCAATGACTTTCAAAATTGTCCAAATGTTCCTAACCAGGCTTTAAGAACAACAGATATGAAACACGAGTTTATAAATTAAGCAGAATTAACAATTTATGAATATGCAACTTTAGAAGAAGAAAGTTAAATAATAAGGTAAGCTAATTAATGTCACAAAAACAATCATTGCTAGCGATACTCAAACAGGTCTGGCAGTTACCGGAATCAAAACTTTTAGATTACTTTCTCATCAATTCTGCCAGACCAGTTGACTTTCACCAGTAATTTCTGGCTTTGTTTCAGATCTCTAACATTTGCAGTTCTTTGTTCGAAGCTAATAAAGAAGTACAATTTAAACCCAATCTTGTTTGATTGTAACGTCCACTCTCAGACAGAGGCATACACAGTTATGGGATAAGAAAAAAAAAAGTTGTAATTTCAGAGTTTGATAACTGTTTCAGTGATGAGTACAAGGTCTTGTGGACTCTGAATAATGCATTCCAGGTACATGGAATTATATCTTGAATTACAAAGGCACCAATGTAAACAGCTGCCAGCAGGCTCAGAGAAATATTCACTTATTTCTTATAAACCAGGATTTTATTCCTCGGGACACCCAATATTGCTGCAATTAAATATAAAACTAGAAAGAGTAAAACTCAAACAACTTCCTAGTCCAGCAGCTTGAGAACATATGGTCTTATGTCCTAAAAATCTAGTCAAAATTAGTTCAGTCTGTGCTTGCGCTTTATTTTTCAACGTTCTCTCTGATAGGGTGGTGAGCAGCGATCTTCCTTTGATTTATTGCCGATCCTTGAGCAGAACACATCCTGGTGTTGAAACATCATCTTCGAACAACGTTTAAATTGCAATTATCTTTCCAGTCCAGTTCCTACAATGCAAACATTAGTTTGCTGGTTTGTTCCTTTTCTTGAAAAAAAAAGGTGTCCAAAGTTTGATTCTCAACTTCAAAACAAAAATGAGAAAAATAAAGAAAAACTTGACAATCTCAATAAGATCATCATTCTCATTCAAAGCAAACTAATGAGTCAGTGGGTTGGCCCAGGCTGTAAAGCTTCTTTAGGAAACATGCTTTTCTATTTCTCAGTTAGCCAGTCTCAAAGTTCTTATGATGGCAGCTTCCATTTTAATCTTGGGTTTGGAAGGGCACAGTAGAACACTTGCCTTAACACCTTGGCTTTTTTTTCTGTAAACTTCATCCTTTCGGTGCCATTGGAAACAACACGAAAATGAAAGACTTTAACTTGGTCAGTTGAACAGAAGCCAGCAAATTTCTACTTGGTTCCACTGCCCAGTATGTGAGGCTGTGCAACAGTCACAAAAAACAGCCACATCAAAATCTTGATCGATAGCCAATCACTATATCAAAATAGACACAAAACATCTTGAGGAAAATGGGAATGAACATGGAGTGATAACATTCATACTTAACTAATAAAGAGATCAGAAGATTCTTTTCTTCACAATGAGCATGTTTATACAGTTTCACCAATGATCTAGAAGTCAATAGACTAATTTACAGTACAAAGTCTATTCAGTCCATCAAAGACAGTATTAACTTTCGAAAGTGACAAAGTCTCTAATTTCAGAAAATCATCAAAATGAATTATCCAACCTCTCCTAAACTTTCTTATAGGGCAAAAGTCTTGTCAAAAGCAGTGCTGTTAATTGCCTGGGTGTAGGTTGGACATAATCTTTTCTACCTTCTCTACTTTTTGCTGCTGTACTGAATGACTTCAGGACATATCTTCTGAGGAAAGAGACTACTACTCTGAAGATATGGTTTGCTTTTGTTCATTGAAATGCTTTGGAAAATGTAAATCTTCTGATTCTAATAAACTACACACCAGCAGAAACTCAGTGATCTATCTGCTAGCTTCAACTTAGCTCACAACACAATTACTGCTAGGTCAGAGACTGTGGTTTTCAGCTCTATTCCAGGAGTTAAGCTCACAAAATAAGATGTCAATTCAATGCAGTGTTTCACTTTCCAAGGCGATGTCTCTTGGATTAATCATTTAGTTGCAGCCGGTTTGGCTCTTCACATGGATGTTGAAGATCCCAAAGTATTATTCAAAAAGGATGCGAGTTCCCTTCTGGTGTCAGAGTCAACATTCTTCCATGAAATAATATTAAAAACTGAACAGAATAGAATGTTCTCACTGTTGCTGCTTATGTAATCTTATACAGCAAACGTGGCTAACAGGTTTTCTTGCAAATAAATTACCAAATTTCAGGGTACTTGATGGTCTGAGATGTGATTTAAAAGCTTCAAAAATGCAAACACCTCTTTTCCAACATTAATGGTTTAGCAAACGGTCTTTAGACTTTTGGCAGAAAAAGATATTGAAACAAATTTTAGAAACTATTGAAAAGATTTCCTTTAGACCTTGCTTAGTTGCTCTATTTACTAAAGCAGGATGGATTTGCAATGACAATAGAATTATGAAAAATAATGGGGGTTACTGACATTAATAACCAAACGTATTATAAAATGACAGAAAAATATATGTTAGCAATGCAAAAGTTGATTCTACCCATCTTTTCTGGGTTTAAAAAAGGGCAGCAGCAATTTAAAATAGATTGCTATTTTAAATCCATTTTGAAAATAGATATTCGAAGTTGGAGCTGAGATGGGTAGCTACGATAATGGCAAACTTCAGATGGCAGGCCACCTTTAACATGCAAATAGCACTCCCATGAAATACAAAACAAATAAAAATATTAATTTCAAGTTATAGATAAGTGTGCACCTTGAGTACCTTTCCCAAGTGTACCAGGGCAAGTGCAATTCAAAGACAAAGGAATCTGCTCAGAAAATGTAGCTCAACAATTGCTCAATGTGAGGGCCACGAGAAATATAAGAGCTAGTATTTCTACAGTTTTATAAAGGTCAAAAATGTTATTTTCAAACATATCCCAGTATGTAAGGAAGTACGATGTTGGATGTTTTCTCAGCTGAAAATTTCACATATCCACCATTCCGCTTCATGACCGTCTTTACTTTGACTTGTTCTGACCTCTGAGTCAACATGAATAGACTAGTGACCAATTTAGTAAGAAAGACAGTTAATTTGCCTGACTCTGACCGTTAACTAAACTGAAAGAAATTGACCTCAGGTTTCATCAATAAACAAGAAAACCGAACTTTCTTTATAAGAAACAAACCTATCCTTCAACAAGTGGTAAAACTGATCATTAATTAGCCAGATGCAAACTTCAACTCTACCCTCTAAATCCCAACACACTTTCACCAGGCAGACAGTTCCGCAGAAACATCATGAATGCAAGACACATAAACAAAGGAGGAATTCAGTGGATCAAGAATCCACAATGGTGGAATTCAATGACTTTCTCACAGTTCAATGCAGTTGGCTCTGGCAGTTCATTGCAGTTGGACATAGGGTCTCGCTTGCACTAGAAGGTGACTGTATCAGAGATTTTGAGTGTTATTTCCTTTCCACCCTCTTGGGGTTGGAAGAAGGGGAGGAGAGGGGGGGGAGAGAGTGAGAGAGCGAGAGCGATATTTATTTTAAAAAATGGTTTGAAGTGAAGTAAACTGAAATATTAAAATTGATTTAAAAAACCTTCCCTTGAGACCAAATCAAGCTAAGCAAATTAACAGATGAACACGTTTGATAAACCTGAGCTTCATCAAAATTTTCTAAATATGCCCAAGAACAAACTTTTAAGCAACTGATTAGTTGATTATTTTTTTCTTTTGAAATAAGTCATTCAGGGATGACTTAGCTGAATTACACAAAATGACCAGGGGTCTAGATAAAGTAGATAGGAAAGACCTGTATCATACAGCTGAAAAGTCAATTAATACAGGGCACCAGTGTATGTTAACTGATAGAAGGCTCAGAGGAGAAATGAAATGTTTGTCACCTGCTGAGTGGTGGATATCTGATTAATAGTGTTCAGTTTTGGTTGGGGAGGCAGAAACCCAACCTGTTAAAAAGGCCCCACGATCTATGACTCAAGTGCTTGGACCTACATGGCAACAGATCATGGCTGCAAGGTGGGATCATATAAGGCAGCTTGTTTTATTTTTTTCTTCTTTCTTTTTCATTCAATGCATGAGGCAGCCTGAATAGTCTTTTAGTTGACTCTTTTTGAACTGCAACTTTTCTATGGGTCCAGGTTAATCCAGACATTCAGGATCCCAATTGATCATGCACACTTTCCACTCTAACACACAATTTGTTGCTGGTTTTGATGATGTAGTCTGTGAAATTCCAAAGGAACTGAGCCAGATGCAGCCTTATGCTCAAATACAATGGCTGATCAGTGCTGAGTTAACTAATCTTATTTCGAAAAGTCAGTAAATTGGTATCCAAATGGAGAGATAAACAACCAACCACTATTTGCACTAAATTCCTTTCCAGTAATACCAGCAAGTTTATTGCTTTGATACGAGCATGGAGATAACTGGGTTTGTCTGTGAAATATCCAATAACTAAAAAGGCTGTCAATACAAATGGATTCTCACATTAAGACTGCCCACTTAGACATGGATCAAAAGGCTGCCAGAACCTGCAGAACATAACTCAAGACAATGATAAGCAATTTCAAAGGAGGCAAGGAGAAAATTTTATAGTTAGGTGTGAGGAGCGGCAAACATAACAAAATAGAGAACTGAGAAACACATTTAATGTAGGAAGCTGCATATATTGAATGAGGTTGAATTTGGAAATTGTATGCTGAGATTGGAATGACATTTTAGCCAGCATACAATTACAATCAGCTTCAATGCTAATCAGATCAGCTCAAACTTCTGCAGAAATCTGCATTGCTTTAACTGGCTGATTGAACAATGTTTATAAAATGGCTCAACTTGGTTAGGTTTACTGCTCCAAGTATAAGTTCTGATATTACATCCTTTTGACAAGCTGTATTCACTTCCACTAATCAACAACTACTTCTCAAGTAGAGCTGTGCAGGGAAAAGACCGCCATGTGCCAACATAATCTCCACAACATACCAATGAAAAAGAACCATTTTGATTGTGGTCATGCACATTATAATGAAAAGGGGAGGGTAGCCAAGTTCCATTGTGACAGCAAATATCTCAGCAGTTTTCTGCTATGTAATGCAATTTTAACATTAAACAAATACATGAGTTGCCAATGTACATATTGTTGGGATGAAAAACAGTAACAAACTGAATTGTTCAAATGTCAAACTTCATAAAAGAATGCCCCAACAATTCCTAGATTATGCCTGAAACTTAAGTACAACATTTTAGAAACATTATGCACTCATGAAGCCTACTCCTTTTTGCATATTTCAATCCCACTCTCTAGGTATTCACAATATATTCTCTGGAGATGCACTGAATTGTATCTTTCACACTTTTGTGCTGTCTGTTTCGGCAACCAAGCAAAATTGCCATAATAACCATAATTGCAATGCAATGTAATCCAAGATGACTGGATGCTGCATGTTATATAAATATACATTTATAATTACCATAGGTGCCATAAGTATTTTCAAGAAAATATGGAATTTTTTAAACTTCAATTATTGCACGAACAATGACCTTGAATCATATAAGAATATAGCATGGAAACAGGCACTTTCACCCAACTTATCCAAGCTGACCATGTTTCCTAAACTGAACTAGTTCCGTTTGTTTGTGTTTGGCCCAAATCCCTTTAAAAGTAATTTGGTTAGGAAAGGTTTAAGTGCTGTAACTGTATCTACCTCTACCAGTTCTTCTGGCAACTCATACCATATGCACACCACCCTTTGTGCGAAAATGTTTCCCCTTAGGTCCCTTTTAAATCTTTCCCCTCTCACCTTAAATCTATGCCCTCGACTTTTGGACTTCCCTACTCGGCGGAAAAGACCTTGGCTAATTCACCTTATCTTGTGCCCCTCATGATTTTATAAACCTCAATAAAACTTGAGCCTCTAACAATCCAATGCTGAAAATTGAGCAGTGTTTAAATTGCAACTTGTATGCTGTGCAGTATATGCAGGAATTGATCTGATGTGAAAGCACTACAGTGGTGGGAAATGAGGGTTCTTCCTTGTACTTTTGTGTCGTCCCAGACACAGAAATGGAGATCAGTCACTTACATTGTGGGCTAAAAACAAATTGCTTGAAAAACTCAGCAGGTCTGGCAGCATCTGTAGAGAGAAATCAGAGTTAACATTTCAGTTTTTCAGAACTGATTTCTCTCCACAGATGCTGCCAGATCTGTTGAGTTTTTCCTGCAATTTCTGTTTTGTTTCCAATTTCTAGCAACTGCAGTTCTTTTGATTTTTTTATTTTGCAGTTTGGACTAGTTCACAGACAACTTGGAGGAAACCCATTGACCACTGCATCACACTTGGAGAACCAATGGTGAAGAGGTATAGTCATTTCTGTCATCTGAGGTGGCAAGAAAACATGTTGAGTATCAAAAATAGCCTCAGCCACTAATTAACCATAATTCACAACACTTAGTTAGGACAACACAGCAGAGAACAGAGATGTAAATATTTTCACAGACAGCTCACTCTGCTGAAAAAAAATCTAAATGGTTACCAGAATAACATAACTGGAAAAAAACTCAACATTTGACATCTCGTCTTTGCTCCTCCTTTCAGTTTTGGTAAAGGATAGCAAGAGGACAGGGATGGCAAGAAGAGACGTATGCCTGAAAAGGAATTTGGCTGTCAGGTTCTTGATGCAAAAAAATCCACTGAAGTATCAATCCTTGATGACATCAACGGCACCTCTATCTTGAAATACAAGTTAAAGGCATTTCAATTTCCATGAATCTGATGACTTGGCCTACACAACACAACTACAAGTTATGCTGTCTTTTGAAATATGCCATTTCTGGGGACAATAAGAGAAATAAGCTGTTCTCGATTCAATTGAGCAAAAGATCGGATAGAATTGGAGGGAAACACACACATGGAAAATTACGAAATTGTGACAGTTTGTGTATAAAAAGCAAAGTGGAAGATCTAAGAAAAATAGCCACTAGATTTAGTGAGTAACAAAGTTTGCTTCAGCTGTGTGATGTCCAGTTCCATATGTACCAGCCAGACATACAGTTTCACTTACTCTCAATCAAGTTATTCAAGCTGGAGTTTTGCTTTGAGAAAGAAATTATGTCATTTTCGACAGCATGCAAGTGTCTCAATGTAGAAGTTAAGCAACAATACAAATCATCAGCTTTCATTATATCTCTTCCCCCATTAACTAAACATTAATTGATGAAAGCTTTTCAATCATAGTCTCTGACAGGATCGCATTATCAAAGGGCTTGAACTCAAGACAAGATGGGTGGGATATTAATCTTAAAAGACCAGACAACTTTAAACAATGCCATGCAAAAATAGAAATTGTATTTTTCAGTTACCATTAAACATGGTGTTAAACAGAAGTGGCACAGTTCTTAATTCGAGGTTCACATAAATCATTTTATTCGATTTTGATCTGGGCAAAGTAACATCAGCAGGGCAAAAGTGACGCCACCAAATCAAAAGACCCTAAGCACTGGCATTTAATGATTCTTACACTGTTTCTACTTTCAATATTTGTAGAAGTCCAAATCATCTGGATCACTACAAATAGATAAGCAGGGAAAAAATCAACATTGACTGAAAATGGAGTTAACTGGATGAAGCACCATTACTCATAATGCAGTGATTCTGATATCAGGGGAAAACTCTACAATATACAATTACTACTAAAAACCACATTAAAAATCACACCATACCAGGTTATAGTCCAAAAGATTCATTTGGAAGAACTAGCTTTCGGAGCACCGTTCCTTCATCAGGTGGTTGGAGCAGCGCTTCCAAAGCTAGTGTTTCCAAATAAACCTGTTGGACTAGAACTTGGTGTTGTGTGATTTTTAACTTCGTCCGCCCCAGTCCAACACCGGCACCTCCAAATTCTAAAAATTAGATGTTCGAGTTCTGAATGGTGCATTTATTTTCTAAGTACTGATAAAGGGATCTAATTTACAAAACTGATACTGAAGGTCTGAAACAAAAAATGAAATTGTTGGAGAAACTGAGCAGGTTGAACAGCATCTGTGGACAAAAAGCAGAGTTAATATTGTGATCCCAGTGATTGGTCTTCAGAGTTGACTTGCTTAACTCACTGGCAGACCACCTGAGTTTCTCCAGCAATTTCTACTTTTGTTTAAGCAATGTAACGACTTGACAAAGGTTGGAGAAGAAAGCTGATCAGTTACAAGTAATGTATGAACCGATTATATGGAAACGAAGTAATTCAGATGGGAAAACAAACAATTCTTTCTTCTCTTAAAAAACGTCCATGACCCTATTTGTCCAATATATTATGCAGATTAATGGAATAAAATGGATGGTTAGGGTTACAATGCTGTAAAGGTATCACATACTGGAGGATGGGACCAGCCTGAAACAGGAGTGAGCTGAACCTGACAGATGTGGGCCCCTCTTTGTGAAGGCAGGACAGAGTCACAAGGAGACCAAAAAAGGTAATTCTGCACCAGGGAATGAGAGAATAACAACGTCAGTTAATATTGTTTTGACTTAAATTTCATAAGTAGGCACTGAAATGGTAAACTGTTCAAGTCCAATGTAATAGGGAAGTAAGGGCCGATTGGACTGTAAAGCCAGAGGCCTGGGTAATGTCTTGATGCCTCACACTCAAATGCTGT
Organism: Chiloscyllium plagiosum; assembly: GCF_037043375.1. NCBI lineage: Eukaryota > Metazoa > Chordata > Chondrichthyes > Orectolobiformes > Hemiscylliidae > Chiloscyllium > Chiloscyllium plagiosum. Next base: position 9,045,437 of record NW_028270164.1, read on the forward strand.
GGCAGATGGTGGAATTTGATTTAAAATCTGAAAATAAGAGTCGAATGATCACAAAACCATTTTCATTGCCAGAATGTTCTTTAGCGAAGGAGACTTTTGTCCTTACCAGTCTGGCCGTTATGTGACTCCAGACCCACAGTAATGAGGTGGACTCTTAACTACCCTCTGGCTAATTAGGGATGCACAAAACATGCTGCCCTAGCTAGTGAGGCCAACATCCCATGAATGAATAAAAAAAGTAATGAATTGAAATTGGTGTTTAGATTAAATAAGTTAAACAAAACTAAAGTTATAAACAAAACACTAACATTTACGCCCAATGACAGGAAATCAGTGAACAATTTCCAAAGATTTTGTGGAGCAAAAATGTCCTAAAAATGTGGAGGATACTCAACTTTATAAAAGAGAGCTTAAACACGGGAAAACGCTGCGGATTATAACCGAGATCCCTTGGCTATCTTGTTCCATTAGTTGAACTTTTTTCCAACACTTCGAGTAAAACATAAAATGCTGTTTATCTCGATGCACTTGCTGCCAGTAATGAGATTCATGCATTCCAAACAGTATTCGTGCAGCAAGTTGATTCAGAACGGAAACACATGAAGTCCCTAGTGCAGAACTCCACTCAAAGAACAGCACACAAACACAGATAGTGGCTTGAAATAAAGAAAACATTTTCAAGTTTTCCTTTAAAATAAAGTCGTTGATGGTTTGCTTCAAGGCCAGTTGAACACCAGTCCCTGGTTACGCGACAGGAACTCCAGGTTCGATGTAATTCTTGCAATGGTCTCTATTATACTGAATGAAAATTAAACACAAATAATTTTCACTGTCATGTTCAGCATACTCTAAGGAATATCGAGAAAGCCAATTTAAAAATTCTTCTCAATGGCTACAAGAACTATAAATCTTCACCCTCCATTTAATAAAAAATACTCAGGTCACAGCTAACAATTACAAGGTGACACACACTGTTGTCAACATTTTGAAATGAATAATCAACTCACCATTAGCCAAACATCATCACAAGCAAGAATACATTTAAAAACCTTTCCTTTAAATTTGATTTTTCTTGCTCGCTGAGCTGGATGTTTGCTTTCAGACGATTCGTCACCATGCTAGGAAATATCATCAGTGAGCCTCCGGTGAAGCCATCTATTACAGAAGAATGACATCCTTTCTCCTACATACAATCCAACAACAAGACTGAGCACACCAAGGTCAACTAGAACTTATTTACATGCAGACTAAAGCTCCCTATATTAAACTGTAGTAAAATATCACATACCATACCTGGAAGAACAGTGATCAGTATGTTATTATAGCATTTTACCAACTCTTACAACTATCATGAAATACTAATTAGCAAAGAAAATTTGCATTCATATGGAACCTATCAGGACATCCCAAAGACAATTAAATACATTTGACATGCCATTGAGCAGCAAACATGTCAATCATTTTGTATCTAAGTCCCAGAAATAGGAGTGAGACAATTATCACAAAATTAGTTTCAATGATGTTGATTAGAAAGTAAATATTGGCCAGGAGGTTTGGAGTGGAGTGGAAAAGAAAGCGAGAACAATCCTGCTCTTTGAACATTAATCAGGTTCTCTCATATGCATCTCAGAGGAAGAAGATTCAGCTACATTTTCAACAATTTGGCATTTCCTCAGACCTTCACTGCAAAGTCAGCTTAGATACTTAACCAGGATACAAGTCCTCCTGGAGATGTAGAGAACACAGAACAGGCTCACCAGCCCTCGATGTTGTGCTGACCTTTTATCCTACTCTAAGATCAAAGTGAACTACATACCCCACAGGTATAGTTTTGCTATCATCCATATGCCGATCAAAGGATCACTTAAATGCCCCTAATGTATCCTACGCTATTACCACTGCTATCAGTGCATTCCACACACCCACCATGCTCTGTAAAAAAGAACCCATCACCCCTAAACCTTCCTCCAATCACCTTAAAATTACGCCCCCTTGTGATAGCCATTCCTACCATAGGAAAAAAGTTTCTGGCTATCCACTCTATCCATGCCTCTCACCATCTTGTACACCTCTATTAAGTCACCTCTCATTCTTCTTCACTCCAATGAGAAAAGCTCTAGCTCCCTGAACCTTTCTTCATAAGACACACTCTCCAGTCCATGCAGCATCCTGGTAAATCTCCTCTGCACCCTCTCTAAAGCTGTAACATCCTTCCTATAATGAGGCAACCAAAACTGAATAGAATATTCCAAGTGAGGTCTAAATAGGACTCTATGGAGCTGCAGCATAACTTCGCGGCTTTTAAAACTCAATCCCCCGGCGAATGAAGGCCAACACACCATAGACTTAACTACACTACCAACTTGGGTGGCAACTTTGAGGGATCTATGGAGGCGGACCTCAAGATCCCTCTATTCCTCCACAGTCCCAAGAATATTGACTTTAACCCTATAATTTGCATCCAAATTTGACCTTCCAAAAATGAATCATTTCATGCTTTTCCAGGTTGAACTCCGCTGTTAATTCTCAGCCTAACTCTGCATCCTGTTAATGTCCCATTGCAACCGAAAACAGCCCTTCACACTATACGCAACTCCACCAACCTTCATGTCATTAGCAAGCTTACTAACCCACCCTTCCACTTCCTCATCCAAGTCATTTATAAAAATCGAAAACAGCAGAGGTCCCAGAACAGATCCCTGCAGAATACCACTGGTCACCGAGCTCCAGGCTGAATACTTTCCATCTACTACCACCCTCTGACTTTTATGGGCCAGCCAATTCTGTATCCAGACAGCCAGATTTCCCTGTATCCCATGCCTCCTTACTTTTGAATGAGCCTACCATGGAGAACTTGATCAAATACCTTGCTAAAATCCATATACACCACATCCACTGTTCTACTTTCAATGTATTTTGTCACATCCTCAAACAATTCAATAAGGCTTGTGAGGCATGGCCTGCCCCTCACAAAGTCATGCTGACTATCCCTAATCAAGCTATGCTTTTCCAAATAATTATAGATCCTATCTCTCAGAGCCCTCTCCAATAATTTGCCCACCACTGATGCAAGACTGACTGGTCTCCAAGTGCCAAGATATCCCTATTCCCTTTCTTGAACAAGGGAGTAACATTTGCCACCCTCCAATCATCTGGTACTACTTCAGTGAATACTGAGAATGCAAAGACCATAGCCAAAGGCACAGCAATCTCTTCCCTCACTTCCCATAATAACGTTTGGTACACCCCCATGTGATGTGGGGGACTTAGCTTTTCCTCATGCATTTCAAAATTTCCAGCACATTCTCCTTCTTAACATCAAACTGTTCAAGTGTATCAGCATATTTCCCGCTGTCCTCACAAACAAACAAGTATTCATTAAGGACCTCCCCTACTTCCTCCCACTCCAGGCACAAGTTCCCTCCACTACCCCTGATCAGTGCTACACTCACTCTGGCCATCCTCTTGTTCCTCACTAAGTGCAGAATGCATTGGGGTTTTCTTTAATTGCACTTACCAAGGCTTTTTCATGCCCCCTTCTCGCTCTCCCAAGTCCATTCTTCAGTTCCTTCTTGGCTACCTTGTAACCCTCTAGAGCCCTGTCTGATCCTTGCTTCCTCAACCTTCAGTAGGCTTCCTTCTTCCTCTTGACTGGATGTTCCACATCTTGTGTCTTCCAAGGTTCCTTCACCCTACCATCCCTTCCTTGCCTCAGTGGGACAAACTTATCCAGCACTCACAGCAAGGGCTCCCTAAACAACCTCCACTTTTCTGTTGTGCATTTCCAAGAATATCTGCTCCCAATTTATGCAGCACAGTTCCTGCCTAATAGCACGGTAATTCTCCTTTCCCCAATCGAATTCGTTCCCATACACACAGTCTTCTCCTATCCCTCTCCATGTCTATAGTAAAGATCAAGGAGGTGTGATCACTACCATCAAAATGCTCTCCCACCGAGAGATCTGACACCTGACCTGGTTCGTTGTCAAGCACCAAATCCAACATGATCTCCCCTCTAGTCAGCCTGTCTACATGAGTCAAGAATCGTTCTTGGTCACACCTGACAAAAATTACTCCATTCAAACTATTTGCATAAAGGAGGTTCCAATCAATATTACAGAAGTTAAAATCATCCATGACAACAATCCTGTTAATTCAGCTCCTTTCCAAAATCTGCCTCCCAATCTGCTCCTCGATGTCTTTGTTGCTGTTGGAGGGTCCATAAAAACTCCCAATAAATTGACTGCTCCTTTCCTGTTTCTGACTTCCACCCATTATGACTCAGTGAACAAACCCTCCTGGATGACCTCCCTTTCTGCAGCTGTTATACTTTCCCTGATGAGCAATGTCACTCCCTCATCTCTTTCACTCCTTTCCCTATTCCTTTTTAAACACTTGAACCCCGAACATCCAACAACCATTCTTGCCAGTGATATCCAAGTCTCCGTAATCCCACAACATCGTAGCTCCAAATACTGATCTGTGATCTAAGTTCATCACCCTTATGCCTGACACTTCTTGCATTAAAATAGACACACTTCAACCCATCACACTGATTGCAATTTTGCCCTATCAACTGTCTATCCTTCCTCACAGACTCTCTGCACGCTATACCTGCCTGTTCACCAGTTACCCCATCCTCTGATCCATAGCTCTAGTCCCCATCCCCCTGCCAAAAAGTTCAAACCCTCCCAAAAAAACTCTAGCAAACCTCCCACCCAGGATATTGGTGTCCCTCCAGTTCAGGTGCAACTTGTCCTCTTTATACAGGTCCCACCTTCCCCAGAAGATATCCCAATGATCCATGTATCTGAAGCCCTTCTTCCGAAACCAGCTCTGCAACCATGAGTTCAGCTGCACTCACTCTGCTCCTCGCCTCATGAGCCTGTGGCACCAGTAACAATCCTGAGATTACTACTCTGCTTGTCCTTTTAGCTTCCAACCCAACTCCCTATATTCACTTTTCAAGTCCTCATCCCTTTTCCTAATTATGTCATTGGGACCGATATGTACCATGACTTCTTGCTGCTCACTCTCCCCCTCAATCCATGACATCTCTGACCTGTTAAATTAACAAAAAACATAGCCATCATTGAGCCAAGGTTAAATTGTGCTAAATTAAACATGATCATGTATTTTGGGGCCATTCCCCATACATTATGGCCACTCAGAAGCTGGACCACTTATGGAGCTGATGCAGAAACAATGGTCTGGACCTGGAATTAAATTCAGGTTCCAGAGGTGAATGATTAGTGCCTAAACTGCAAGTAGTATTCAGAATCGCTTTCTCATTATCATGCAATGAAATGCTGTCTTTATTATATATTTAGATTACTAAATAAAATTTGATGCTGAACCAGACAAAAGGTAGGCTCTGGATTAGTGGTGCTGGAAGAGCACATCAGTTCAGCCAGCATCTGAGGAGCAGTAAAATCGGCGTTTTGGGCAAAACCCCTTCATCAGGAATAAAGGCAGAGAGCCTGAAGGGTGGAGAGATAAGCTAGAAGAGGGTGGGGGTGGGGAGAAAGTAGCATAGAGTACAATAGGTGAGTGGTGGGGGGGGGGGGGAATGAAGGTGATAAGTGAAAAGAAGATAGGCAGGTAGGACAAGTCATGGGGACAGTGCTGATCTGGAAGTTTGGACCTAGGGTGAGGTGGGGGAAGGGGAAATGAGGAAACTGTTGAAGCCCACATTGATGCCCTGGGGTTGAAGTGTTCCGAGGCGGGAGATGAGGCGTTCTTCCTCCAGGCGTCTGGTGGTGAGGGAGCAGCGGTGAATGAGGCCCAGGACCTCCATGTCCTCGGCAGAGTTGAAATGTTGGGCCACAGGACGATGTGGTTGATGTGGTCTCTAAAGAAGGAGGCCATCTTTATTAGAGACCGCAATTTCCCTTCCCACGTGGTTAAAGATGCCCTCCAACGCATCTCGTCCACATCCTGCACCTCCGCCCTCAGACCCCACCCCTCCAACCGTAACAAGGACAGAACGCCCCTGGTACTCACCTTCCACCCTACCAACCTTCGCATAAACCAAATCATCCGCCGACATTTCCGCCACCTCCAAAAAGACCCCACCACCAGGGCTATATTTCCCTCTCCACCCCTTTCTGCCTTCCGCAAAAACCGTTCCCTCCGTGACTACCTGGTCAGGTCCACGCCCCCACTGCAACCCACCCTCCCATTCTGGCACCTTCCCCTGCCACCGCAGAAATTGCAAAACCTGCGCCCACACCTCCTCCCTCACCTCCATCCAAGGTCCTACAGGAGCCTTCCACATCCATCAAAGTTTTACCTGCACATCCACCAATATCATTTCTTGTATCCGTTGCTCCCGATGCGGTCTCCTCTACTTTGGGGAGAATGGACACCTCCTAGCTGTTTTAAAAAATTCTCAAGGTCAGGTTCGTAGGAGAGTAGTCTGACACAGAACAAACGACCAAGAGGCGAGTCTGCTAGAATATGGGCATTTTATTCCCCGCAGCGTCGCCACAACGGGTCTGGCTTATACTCACTCTACATGTTACCGGAACTGGGAGCCGTCAGTTCTCGTAGAGCGGTTGCCAACAACCCACGCTCGGCGGTTAAACGTAACCCCGGAGCAGACTCCCGGGTCTGGCTTATACTCACTCTACATGTTACCGGAACTGGGAGCCGTCAGTTCTCGTAGAGCGGTTGCCAACAACCCACGCTCGGCGGTTAAACGTAACCCCGGAGCAGACTCACCGAACTGGAAGAAGATTCACACGGGACTAAGCAACACCTCCATTCCGGTTAGATTCACACATGTATTGGGACATAATTTTTAACCGTTTCACCACATTCCACTGCTTGGAATTTTACACCACACTAGCAGAGCGCTTAAGGGAACATCTCCGGGACACCCGCACCAATCAACCACATCGCCCTCTGGCCCAACATTTCAACTCCCCCCTACCACTCTGCCGAGGACATGGAGGTCCTGGGCCTCCTTCACCCCGCTCCCTCACCACCAGACGCCTGGAGGAAGAACGCCTCATCTCCCGCCTCGGAACACTTCAACCCCAGGGCATCAATGTGGACTTCAACAGCTTCCTCATTTCCCCTTCCCCCACCTCACCCTAGGACCAAACTTCCAGATCAGCACTGTCCCCATGACTTGTCCTACCTATCTTCTTTTCCACCTATCCACTCCACCCTCCTCCCTGACCTATCACCTTCATCCCCTCCCCCACTCACCTATTGTACTCTATGCTACTTTCTCCCCATCCCCACCCTCTTCTAGCTTATCTCTCCACCCGTCAGGCTCTCTGCCTTTATTCCTGATGAAGGGCTTTTGCCCAAAACGTCGATTTTACTGCTCCTCGGATGCTGGCTGAACTGCTGTGCTCTTCCAACACTACTAATCCAGAATCTGGTTCCCAGCATCTGCAGTCATTGGAGCCTACCTTTTAGGTAAAAACAATGAGTACCTTTAAGATGGGAAAATAGAGAGGCCCAGAGTTCATGGAAGATGCTCCTATGCCTAGGGATGGGGCAAAGGGCACAATCACCAGTGGTAAAGCAATTAAAATCAGGGAGGTCAGCACTGAAATTATAGAACGTTGCATGAGGTTACAGGAACAGGGAATGGCTTGATCATTAAAAGACTTGAAATTAAAGAAGAAAATCTTGAAATTGAGGCTGGGCAGTAACTGACATTAGTTTGTACAGTGTTTTTTGATGTCAACCATGTGGGAAAAACTTTTCTTCCTAACATTATAAAGACTAATTCATCAAAACCAGAGTAAACAGACTGAGAAGCCTTCACAATTTAAATAAAATTCGAACAGGTTCAGTTATAAGGGAAATACCTGTGGCTTAAAATAAATTCCTTGTGTTACATAAGAGACTTGGGCATGCACATTGCAGGTGTGTCAAACTGAAAACTAGTGAACCATTTCAGCTTTTAAAATGTAGGGAATGGTCATAAATGTACAACAGAAACATAGCAAACTTAAATCTGTCAACTCACTGATACATCCTGATTGAATTCCATCAGTCTGAAGTTTTAAAAGATTATTTTAGCCTTGATGGATAAATCTTCAAGCAATGAACAAAAATATGTCCAAGTCTTTGAAGATAGTGAACCATTCATCTAGTTCACAAGACACATTGTGGAGGTTCACAAGACTCCATTATGGGCTGCTTCAGCCCACTGAGATAAAAGAAATTGAGACATATGCTCTTGAGGCACACAGCAGATATGTAACCAGACCAATGTTACTTCATTACTGCGCTGCTAACATAAAAAAATGCCAGATATACAATTTAAAAAACTGGCAACACTCTAAAGTTACAACGCTTCAGAGAATAGAAAGAAACGGACTATATCAGGTCAAAAACAAGCTTAATTCCCAATAATTTATTTTGCACTGAAAACATAATTAACCCTTGTCCTCATCATCTTGTCTCAAATACATGCCTCTGTTACATGCCATTCTTCAATAACACTCCGGTCTCTAACATTTAACTAGCAAGGGTGAGGTTCCAAGCATAAACTGAGTCAACTCAAGATCCGATTTTCTTTTCATTCATATAATGAAACCTCAGTTAACTCCTCCTCAATTGTTGCTAATGCTGACTTCAAAGGAGAAATGAAAATAAATTAAGGCGCTAAAACCCTCAGTTTCTTCTCCTAGCGATCCACCCAGTACCCCTCTGCCGACACCCTCATTCAATTGGCAGAACTGGTCCTTACCCTCAACATCTCCTTTCAATCCTCCCACTTCCTACAAACCAGAGGGGTGGTTATGGGTACCCGTATGGGTGCCAACTTTTCCTGCCTCTTCGTAGGATGCATGGAACAGTTCCTCATCCACAGCAACACAGGCACTACACCCCACCTTTTCCTCCACTACATCGATGTCTATATGGGTGCTGCCTCATGCTCCAATGAGAAGCTTGAACAGTTAATCATTTGCACCAACACCTTCCACCCAGAGCTAACATTCACTTGATCCGTCACTGACACCTTCTTCCCCTCCTTGGACCTCTCTGTCTCCATCTCCAGTGACCAACTACACACCGACATCTACTACAAACCCACCTACTCTCACAGCTACCTTGACGACACCTCCTCCCCCCTCCCCCTCCGTCATAAAAACACGTTCCCCTACTCCCAATTCCTCCCCTCTGCCATATCTGCTCTCAGGATGTGCAATTCCACTCCAGGGCATCCCAGATATCCACCTACTTCAAGGTCCATCATTTTCCCTCCCCAGTGATCAACAGTTCCCTCAACCGTGCCTCTTCCATTTCCCACACTTCTGTCCTTGAACCCCACTCCCCCAACCAAGATAGAATTCTCAGGTCCTCACATTCCACCCACCCATCCAAATCCAGCCCATTTTCCTCCACCACTTGCGCCACCTATCCCAAAAATATATTTCCCTCTCCACCCCATCTGCATTTCATAGGGAACATTTATTCATGATTCCCTCATTTGGTCCAGACTCCCCACTAACCCCTTCTCCACTTCTGGCACCTTCCCTCCCCAATTTCCCCCACCCCTCCCCAATTTCAAATTAGACAGAAATTTACTTGAACATCCTCCAACCTCAATTATATCCAGTGCTCTCAATGTGGTCTCCTCTACATTGGAGAGACCAAGCACAAACTTGAAGAATGGTTCAGGGAATATCTCAGGTCCGTAATCACCAACCAATCCCACTTTCCTGTGGCCATCCACTTCGACTCCCCCTCCCACTCCCCTAAGGACATATCCATTCTGAGCCTCCTCCACCACCGACTAAAGGCCACCCGTAAACTGGAGGAGGGGGAACACCTCTGTTTTCGTCTCGGGAGCCTACAACCACATGGTATGAACACTAAGTTCATTGGTTTCAAAATCTCTCGTCCCCACACCCTATTCCAGATCTAACCCTCTTGGCTTGACCTACCTGTCCATCTTCCTTCCCACGTATCCATTCCACCCTTCCCACCAACATGTCACTACCACCTCCCACCTTTGCCCACCTTTCCCCATTTATCACTCAATTCAGTTCCCCCTCCCCAGTCCTTGGATGCTGCCTTTTCCAGCATCATGCTTGACCAACTCTGATTTCTCCAGCATCTGCAGCACCCTTGTCTCCAACAAATTATTAATCCCAGGCAAAACTTTACATCAACTCTAAAGCTTCAGTAACATTTCTCAAATAGTGGATTCAATGCTGGATTTTCCTCCATATTGCAGACAACAGATGGAAACCTTCTTCCTCCTATTAACCAAGAACCCAATAAAAAAGCTTGGATTTTTAACTACTTCTCACTGTTAGTTGGTACCTGGTCTCAAGTAAAGCTGTAATACAATTAATGAAAGCTAAAGAGTGATGGGAATCATACAGGGAAGATCGACGCAGCATTCCCATTTCTAATCATCAAACACAAAAACAGATACGTGGGCATCAAGTAAAAATATAACTGGGCTTGACTCTGATTGCGATGCCTTCCCATAAGTCAACGATTGGCATCATTCAGTCAACTCAATCAAATGGCTTTTGGCACTCAGTTCTAAAGAACTGCCAGAGCCAATTAAATTTAGCAGAGTCATTGGGGACATTTAAGTGACTGCTGGACATGCACATGGATAGCAGTGAGTTGAGGGGTGCGTAGGTTAAGTTACTATATTTGACATTAGGATTAAATCTCGCCACAACATCGTGGACCAAAGGGCCTGTTCTGTGCTATACTTTTCTATGTTCTAATAATAAATATATATGAAAAGGGATGGGGCAGACAACAAAAAGTGAGAAAAAACTTCATGTATTTGTAGCTTAAACCCGAGAATCTTTGAACTGTATGAAATGAACTATTTTTGTAATGAAGTGAAATCCCATTATTATTTCTAAAATGTCACAAATAAATTTGTTACTACAGATTCAAAGAAAAAAATTCTTCCACATTAATTTATTCACCATCCTGCAGTCATTTGAGAAAATGTTGAGCAGTCTTGCAACATCACATTTCAACAAAGTAGATTTACAGCACGAACTAACTCCCTTAAATGCCTGTTCAAGCTGCCTCAATCCATCAGTGATTGGCTGTAACTGCCCAATCACCACCAAACCTCAGGCAGATTAGGTGAAGCATATTTTATCCCAGTATGAGCTTTCTGAAATCCTTCACTCAGAAGAGAATATTAATCTCAAACTCCGCTCCTTTTACAGTAATAAATGCAGACATATGTATTGAAGCTTGAGATCTGTACACAATGGCAAGTCATGACTAATCAGGGTCTCATTTCAGTACTTCAAAGTCAGGAAAGGATTTCTCAGATATTTCTTAAAATTTATCACAGCTATTATTCTAAGATAGGAGAAGGATCACACATGAATTCTGATAAGAGTAGAATTAATAGTCATTTTTCACTTTATTAAATGCACAAGGATGTAAATAGCTTTCCACTGAAGTCTTCCCATGAAAAATTCTAAAACTAATCAAAAAACGTGGCTGCATTCTGAATTTTATCTCGATTTTAATGAGAAGGTAAGAGTGAATTTTGGTGCTGATTGTTCCCAATTAACAGAGCACATGATTCAGTATCGGAATCCCCTCCAAATGGACTTTATCAGGACTTGATGAAATATGGTGGAACAGCTAATATCCTGGCAGAAAGGTTTGATCGTGCCACTCCAGAGTGTGGCAGAGGGATGGGAACCAGAGCAGGAGGTCAGGAAGTAGAGAGACAGGGGAAGAGCTTGAGACTAAGGCAAACATAGCTAAAAGGAAGCGCAGTCAGGAAGAGGTTGCTGAACTCGGCAGAACTGGAGGCTTGAATTATATTTGCTTTAATGCAACAAGTATAACAAGTAAAAGGGATGAACTTAGCAAGCCTGGATTAATGCATGAAATTTTCATGTGTTGTAATCACAAATACATGGTTGAAAAAAGAACAGGATTGGCATCTTAACATTTTGAGATACTGATGTTTTAGATTAGACAGAGGAGAATGCAAATAAGGTGGGGGAGTTGCACGACTGCTCAGGGAGAATATCATATCTACATTGAGGGAGAACACCCCGGAGGGATCTTGGAAAGAGGAATTATGTGTGGAGCTCAGGAATAGGAAGGAATCGTAGCAATCACAATGCTAGAATTGTACTACAGACTTCCGAGCTGCCAGTGGGAAGTAGAAGATATGTAGTCAAGATTCTGGAAAGATATAAAAACTAACAGTTGTTGGGGTGGGTGATTTTAACCTCCCCCCACACTGAAACTCCCTTCGTGTCAGGGGTTTGGATAGGGAGCAATTTATCAGGCATGTCCAAGAAGGTTATTTGAAATGGGGGGGGGGGGGGGGGTGCATACAAGACCTGGTGTTAGGAAATAAGGCTAACCAGGTGATCAAAGTTTCGGTGGGGAGCATTTTACAGAATTATGCTCACTATCGCTATGTTTTCCAGTACTTAGGGATAACAACAACGGACCTCGGATGAAGGGGGAAAGCCAATGATAATTGAATAAGGCAAGAGTTGGAGACTGTGGATCGGACACAACTATTTGAGGGCAAATCCACATCTGGCATATGGGAGTATTTTAAAGAACAGTTCTTTCGACTGCAAGGCAGGCATGTTGCATGTAATGCATATAAATGATTTGCAGGAAAATGTAGGTCAGAGTCATACAGGGGTACAGCAATGGAAACAGACCCTTCGGTCCAACTTGTCCATGCCAATCAGATATCCCAACCCAATCTAGTCCCACCTGCCAGCACCTGGCCCATACCCTTCCAAACCCTTTCTATTCATATACCCATCCAGATGACTTTTAAATGTTGCAAATGTACGAGCCTCGACCACTTCCTCTGGCAGCTCATTCCACCCTCTGCGTGAAACAGTTGCCCCATTGGTCTCTTTTATATCTTTCCCATCTCACCCTAAACGTACGCCCTCTAGTTCTGGACTCCCCCACCCCAGGGAAAAGACTGTCTATTTATCCTGTCTATGTTCCTCATGATTTTATAAACATCCATAAGGTCACCCCTCAGCCTCCAACGTTCCAGGGAAAACAGCCCCAGCCTATTCAACGTCTCCCTCTCGCTCAAATCCTCCAACCCTGGCAACATCCTTGTGAATCTTTTCTGAACCCTTTCAACTTTCACAACATCTTTCCGATAGGATGGAGACTAAAACTGCACGCAATATTCCAACAGTGGCCTAGCCAAAGTCCCATACAGCTGCAATATGACCTCCCAACTCCTGTACTCAATACCTTGACCAATAAAGGAAAGTACACTAAACGCCTTCTTCACTGTCCCATCTACCTGCGACTCCACTTTCAAGGTGCTTTGAATCTGCATTCCACGGTCTCTTTGTTCAGCAACACTCCCGAGGACCTTACCATTCAGTGTGTAAGTCCTGCTAAGATTTGCTTTCCCAAAATGCAGCATCTCATTTATTTAAACTAAACTCCATCTGCCAGACCTCAGCCCATCAGTCCATCTGATCAAGATCCCATTATACTCTGAGGTAATCTTCTTGGCTGTCCACTACACCACCACTTTTGGTGTCATCTGCAAATTTCATTGTTCCTCAAAAAGAGAACATGGAGCAGAATATAGAATATCCTTTATTGTCGCTTGGACTCCAGTAGAGAAGTACAGGCGTACAGTGAAAAGTTTTACAATGTTACGTCTTTATGGCACCATCTTAACTACAAGTACTTAGGTACAAATCTTAGGTACAAAAAAGAGGAATAAAAATTAAAGTGGTTGCATTATTTTAGTGTTTAAAGGATGAGATAGAAATAAGACACAGTCAAAGGATGGACGTTATAGCCATAAAACAAAATTCCAAATAAGCATTACATTGCGGCAGTTAAGCATAGGTGCTTCCTAAAATGGTTTAACCGCTGGTCTGGGACTGGGGCTATTTTCCCTGAAGCATCATAGACTGAGGGGTGAGGTTTATTCAATCGTGATTGGCATGGATAGGGTGAATAGTCAAGGTCTTCTTCCCAAGGTAGGGGAGCCCAGAACTAGAGGGCATAGATTCAGGGTAAGAGGGGCAAGATTCAAAAAGTCCTTAACAGACAACTTTTTCATGCAGAGTATGGTACATGTACGGCATGAGCTTCCACAGAAAGTGGTGGAGGCTGGTACAACTACATTTTAAAACACATCTGGATGGGTGTTTGAATAGGAAGGATTTAGGAGGGCTATGCGCCAAATGCTGGCACACAGGACTAGATTAAACTAGGATGCCTAGCTCGTGTGGACGAGTTGGACCGAAGGGTCTGCTTCCGTGCTGTACATCTCTATGACTCTATGAGTAGGGAAGAAAGCTCAAGGTCTGGGAGATAAAATAGTCAGTAGCAGAAGTACGTTTCTGTCACACTATGTTTTTTGGATAAAACATTTGCATGGGCTCTTGGCTTTTTTTTTGGGCTTTGGCAGGGTGGAGAAGTGACACACCATGGGAAGAACCACGTTCAAGAGGCGTTAAGCTAATCACTGTCTTCAACAGCTGTCTGAGAACCCAAATTCCAAATCTGCCATTAACTGAATGCACCAAATGCCATGGATGTGCTTAGCTTTCACCAGTCTACAGTGGTATATCAGATAGTCCCGAAAGGCACAGCTGCACAACCTGCCAATAACCTCAAATTCAGAAGATCTGCTGGGGTAAACACTTGAGACAACTTCCCGTTCTACAGGAACCAGAGGGGAAAAACCTGGGAAGGGCAATACAACAAAATCTAAGAGCAGTCAGTCACATAAAAAAGAAAGCAAATCAGGAAAATACCACAGGGAATGGGGGAGAAAGTAGCAGAAAAAGTGAAGAATACCATGCAATAATTTTTCCCGAGAGAGAAAACAAAATCTGCACTAAGATTCAAGTCACGGTGTCTAGGAATAGTTGGCAATTAAACAAGAACTCTATTGAGCTTGATTCATTTTGTTCTATACAAAAGGTGCACAATGGGAATCGCAGCATGAAAACACAGAACTATCAAAATTGTAAACAAAACAGTACCAAAGCTATAGGCTATCGTTGTGCTGTGTAAAATGAATAAATAATGCAGTTTATTAAGATACACACTATGTCTTTGGTTCATCAAAAAGTACATCCATTATAAACAACGCCACAATAAACTGTGAAAAAGCACCCCTGAGAAACATGGGATATGAAACCCAGGATTGTTAGTCCAGATGGAGACCATTCAGCCAATCATGTCTGCACCGGGTTTCCAAATGAGTAACACACTTGAAGCCATTGTCCTGCCTTACCCACCCCCACCACCGCCACTGCCACCCCCCCAATAATCCTGTACAGTTTCGTGTAAAGGAATAATCTAATTCCCTTTCAAATGCTTTAATTGAGAAAAAAGACTCTGAGAATTGCATTCATAAAAGACTAAATTTCGTCATATTAATGCAACAGAACCCTGGAACAGAGTTGAAAAAAATGTAGAGGATGCAGTGTGTAAAAATAGTTCAAAATATTCTGGCAGTCACAGATGTTTATCATTAATCCTAAAGGGCTGCAATTGCTATTCAGTGCAACAGTTGCTTTGTCCAATATATTGCCAAATAGTCACTTGCAAAGCAGTGATTAAGAAAACAGAGTCGGGTAATCTTAGTGCCATAAAATAGGACTTTATCTTAAGATGGTAAACATGAAGTGAAACTGATACCCTGAACAGTATTACCTGGCTTAGTTTTCATTGCCAATTAAGTAGTTTTCAAAAAAAAAATCTCAACACCTCAAAACATGGCTTAGTACATTACAAGTACTTCTGTCTCTCTCTGTTGCTCCCTTGACATCTCCTTTTTGATGATGGGAAACAAAGCACAGTGGTTAGGAAGTTTTGTAGTGAAATTCCCCAGCTGTTGGGACTGGAACCTTTGGTCTTCCTAATTATTTGTTAATCATCTAGATCTTGGGCAATTAGGAGACAATTTCTAAGTTTGAGGACAATACAAACCTCAGAATCAGAATAACAGTATGGAACATCAAAAGTTTTGACAGATTGGGTGAAAACGTGATAGATAAGGTTCTAACAGGAGAAGTGCAAGGTGACACTTTTGGACAGAAAGAGAAGAGTGGATGTATAAAATGAAGGGAACTACTCTAAATTGCATGTAGGAGAAAAAGATCTCGGTGTACATGTGCACACATCATTTAAGAAAGCAGCTCAAGTGAAGAGAGTGGTTGATAAATTGTACAGTGTCTTCAGTTTTATTAATAATAGCATAGACAAGAACAGGGAGGCTTTGTTGAACTTGGTTCAGACATGTTTAAACTTAGCAGAGGATCTGGAAGCCACATGACAGGAAGGATGCGAACTCACTGCACAAAGTGTTGAAGAGGTTTACAAGAATGGTTTCAATGGCAATGTATTACAGTTTTAAAGGTAGATCGGAGAAGTTTGGGCTTTTTTTTTGTGAGGAGGAAAGTGCGAGAACAAGATTTTCAAAAATCTTAGGAGTCTGGACTGAGTCGACAGGGTGAAACAGTATCCACTCAAACAAGAATCAACATAAGGATAGGAATAGATTTAAAGTGAATTGCAAAAGTACCAATGTAATGCGACAAAAAAAGTCTTTTCACACATAGTGGTTGAGGCCCGGAAGTTTAACAAAGACAAGTTTAATCGAAGCATTCAAGTGGGCTTTTGATGATTATTTAAAGAGACATAATCTACAAGGTTACAGAAAAAAGGTTCGAGTATGGCACTAAATCATGATGCTCATTCGGAGAACTGATGCAGACACAAAAGCTAGTCCAGTTCAATTTCTGGTCATTGGGAATACCGATGATATAGAAAATTGGAAATTCAGCAATGGTAATGTCATTAAATGTCATGAGGCACTGATTAGATTCTCTCTTGCTGGAGATGGTCATTTTCTGGTACTTGTGTCGCATAAATGTTATATGCCACTTGTCAGCCTAAGTCTTGTATCAACCAGGTCTTGTTGCTGTTATCACCCCAACTGATATTATCCCTGGACAAGTCAGATCCCAGACTAAAACTTGGCTTGATTGTTAAAACTAAGATAAAACAACATTTGATCTAAGTGGTTTCTTGCTGAAACATAAGAATGCAATGTTGCAGGTTTTGTCAACACAAGTTTATTAAACAAAAGGAAATGAAGATAAGATAGAATAAACCAAACTATTTACCTGTCAAACAAATGCAAAGATTTTTAAATAAGACCAGTAGTATAACCTCATTAATCCCAAAGATTGGTGGAGTTGCATACAGTGAGGAGGATTATCAGAGGATATAGCAGGATTTAGTTCATTTGGAAGAATGGGCAGAAAAATGGCAGATGGAGTTTAATTTGGACAAATATGAGGTAATGCATTTTGGTAGGTCAAATCCAGGTAGAAATTCTACAGTGAATCGTAGAACCCTTAAGAGAATTGATATGCAGAGGGATCTGGTGTTTAGGTTCATAGATTGCTGAAGGTGACAGTAGCTTAAAAAAAAGATCTATGGCATGCTTGCCTTCATTGGAAGGGACATTGAGTATTAAGGATAGACAAGATGTGCTGCACCTTTATATGTTTTCAGTTAGGTCACACATTGAAATGGTGCCTATAGTTCTGGTCACTACATTACCAGTAGGATGTGGATGCTCTGGAGAGAGTACAGAAAAGGTTTACCAGGATGTTACTTGGTTAGGGGTATTTTAGCTAAGAACTGGATTTGTTTTCACTGGAACATCAGAGGTTGATGAATGACCTAATAGAAGTTTCGAAGATTGTAAGACAAAGTGAATCAAATCCTGTAAGTGAAGACAACTTGAGGATAGAAAGGCAAAATGTGTTGGCACAGGCTTGGAGGATCGAAGGGCCTGTTCATGTGCTGTCTTGTTCTTGGTTCTCTAAAAAAATCTAAGCAATGTAGATTGAATGGTAACCAAAAATTAAAACTGAAGGATTTCATAAAGATGCAGCAGCAAAACAATATCAGAGAGAAAAAACTTGATTTTATTTTAATAACAGAGACAATAGAAATTTTTGTGGAATCTTTCAAGCAAAGACACATCCTAGCCTCTTGGATGGCTTTTCTTTTTACTGCATGCGGTTTTAGTTTTTTGAGCAGAAAACTATTTTCCTCTCCTGAAGCTGACTTCATTCAGATTTGTATGTGCAGAGTTTTCCTTTAAAAATGTTAATATGGTGAAGAGTATTGTTTCGATGCAAACGGAGGGTTTGATATTTGTGTTAACTCTCATTTTCCACACTTCTATCAATTTTGTGCCAACAATTTACAGATTTGTAGTGCATGCATAGCGACTAGAAACTGGGTTCAATGTGCTTTAAGGTGATTTTTCACAGGACATGCCATGAAGCTGGAGTTGGATTCAAATCTTGGTCCAGCAATCAAAGAATACAAGTTTCGACATAATACACGTGCAGTTTACAATTCACAATATATTGTGGTAGTATTGGCGGAGTACCTGACTATACACAGGATTAAAGTCAACAGTCTTCACCAGTGAAGTCTGCAGATGCTGGAGATCAGAGTTGATGAGGGCAGAGTGGTAGATGTGATCTGTCTGGACTTCAGTAAGGCATTCGACAAGGCTCCGCATGGCAGACTGATTAGCAAGGCTAGATCTCACAGAATACAGGGAGAACTAGCCATTTGGATACAGAACTGGCTTGAAGGTAGAAGACAGAGGGTGGTGGTGGTGGAGGGTTGTTTTTCAGACTGGAGGACTGTGACCAGTGGAGTGCCACAAGGATCAGTGCTGGGTCCTCTACTTTTTGTCATTTACACAAATGATTTGGATGCGGGCATAAGAGGTACAGTTAGTAAGTTTGCAGATGACACCAAAATTGGAGGGGTCGTGGACTGCCTGGATTGGGTTGGGATATCTGGTCTGCATGGATGGGTTGGACCAAAGGGTCTGTTTCTATGCTGTACATTTCTATGACTCTATGACATGCTGCTGTATCACAATAGGACTCTTAGCACAAAGTAAAGGGCAAAATTAAGACTAAGAATGAATGAACAAGTCGAACTCTATTTTTATTCTATGATATTCTTGAAGTTGAACTTTTGCTTTGAGAATTGGATAACATAACCCTCACGTCTCTTCACAGATTCAAAACAGAGAATGAAAATCAAGATAAAATTAAGATTTGACAAGTGAACTATGGTGTTATTTATTTAGAAATACAGGGGAGGTTGAGAAACGCTAGTTTTAAAACTCAGATTTCTCTTGTAGCTAGAAGTAAATTGATGTGAAAGTTCTGGGGTGAGCAAGCTCCAAAGAGGGCGATCAGCTGATGTCGCAAGAAGAATAATGAACAGGTAAGCTCTCAGCTAAAGTTAACATTGTGGAGCCAGAATTACAAGGAGCCCAGTTCATTGACTAAAAACATTCAAATCTCAAAGTGAGAAGTGCAATCTAAAGGCACTGGTCAGATTTGAATCCAGGTTCAAGAAATTAAAGCTAACAATTGAAACTTTTAACCTTTTTGTCCTCTGAAACCTTGAAAATTGGGCCGGTCATTGCACAGTGAGTCTCATGTATTGCTTAGCATTTTTTTTGGAAAAGGCTAGCTAAATTAGTAAATTTATCTTCATCTTTCAACAACAAAATTCACATCAAACTCAAATTATACTCTGGACATGCACACTTCATAGGCATCTCAAACCTTATTGATAAATGACACCTAAATATTTGAATGGCCAAACTAGCTCATGCAATCTTGTCCACTGATTTTCCTGTTCTCAAATCTCAATTTATTCTTTGTTAAACAAAAACATAATAAAACAAATAGGCATCTTCTGAAAACACGACTCAAGCAGCCTGTAAATTGTAATGTTCGGTCCCATGTATAGCACAGCTTTTAATCTAACTGACCAGACAACTGAAAATTGCTGCCCTTTCCGTTCCTCATCCGATTGATGTTGGGTCCCTGTTTTTGATGACATCTTTTCCAACTGCTCATTTGGAAGAAAACTTTTATTTTGCAGGGAGGAGACAGCAAGAAAATAAAGCCTTTCACAAGTGACTGAACTTGCTAAACTCTTTGGAGTACCTTTTATTTCCTGCTCTACAGCAGGACCCCACCCCACCCCACCCCACCCATGCATCATTTCCACTCTTTTTTAATTCACTCTTGGGATGTAGGAGTCACTGGCGAGACCAGCATGTACTGCCTAATCAGAGTTGCCCTTGAATAAAACAAGTGCCAGGTCATTTCAGAGAGCAGTTAAGAGTCATAGAGTCATGAAGATTTACAGCACGGAAACAGACCCTTTGGTCCAAATCATCCATGCCGACCAAATATCCCAAAATAATCTAGTCCCATTTGCTAGCACTTGGCTCATATCCCTCCAAACCCTTCCTATTCATATACCCATCCAAATGCCTCTTAAATGTTGTAATTGTACCAGCCTCCTCCACTTCCTCTGGCAGCTCATTCCATACCACCCTCTCTGTGAAAAAGTTGCCCCATAGGTCTCTTTTATATCTTTCCCCTTTCACTCTAAACCTATGTCCTCTAGTTCTGGACTCCCCCACCCCGGGGAAGAGACTTTGTCTATTTACCCTATCCATGCCCCTCATGCTTTTATAAACCTCTATAAGGTCATCCCTCAGCATCCGATGCTCCAGGGAAAACAGCCCCAGCCTATTCAGCCTCTCCCTATAGCTCAAAATCTCCAACCCTGGCGACATCCTTGTAAATCTTTTCTGAACCCTTTCAAGTTTCACAACATCCTTCTGCAAGTGGCCTAACCAATGCTCTGTACAGCTGGAACATGACCTCCCGACTCCTGTACTCAATGCTCTGACCAATAAAGGAAAGCATACCAAACACCTTCTTCACTATTCTATCTACCTGCAACTCTACTTTCAAGGAGCTATGAACCTGCACTCTCTAGGACCTTACCATTAAGTGTATAAATCCTGCTAAGGTTTGCTTTCCTAAAATGCAGCACCTCACATTTATCTAAATTAAACTCCATCTGCCACTCCTCAGCCCATTAGCCCATCTGATCAAGATCCTGTTGTAATCTAAGGTAACTTTCTTCGCTGTCCACTACAAATCCAATTTTAGTGTTATCTGCAAGCTTAGTAACTATACCTCCAATGTACATATCCAAGTCAACTTAGCTTGGATCACATGTCGGCCAAACCACGTAAGGACAACAGTTTCCTTCCCTAAAGGACATTAGTGAACCACATTATTGTTTCACAATAATCGACAGTGGTTTTATGGTCATCATTAGATTATCAATTCCAGATTTTATTGCATTTAAAGTTTATCATCCGTCACAGGGGGATCTGAATTTATGCACCCAAAACACTTCCTGGGTCTCAGGATTATTAGTCCAGCCTTTAGAGTGCAGAAAAGCCTTTTCAATTTCCTGTGAGTACAAGACGAGTAAGTTGAGATATATGATATATTAGGCTGCATTTAGTATCTTGTGACAAAGCAGATAATCTAGTTTTAACACTGGAACTGTGGCAAATAGTCATTGAACAAACATAAATTCTGTTTTTCTTTTGACACAGGTGATATGATACATAATTAATACATCCAGCTTTTTCTGTTTGCATGCGAGATTTTCAGCATTTATAGTATTTTACTCCCTTGAAAAGAATATTTTATAAAGTCCAAAGTGTTTCATGAAATGATCATCAAAGTCTTCAAATGATAGCACAAAGACTTCAAAAATCTAAAATGCAAAGTTTACTCCAGAAGAGGCAAAAATCAACAGATGCAATTTTCACCTGGCACTTTTCAAAAGTTCTAAAATATTATCTCACAGTTGCTTCATGTCCAAACCAACACATCTTTGTCACATCCCAAGCTATACATATGAATAGTGTTTAGTCACAGGTTGAAAGAGAAGTTATTGCAAGCTGTACTGGGTAAGACGCAAAAATGTCTTTTATAAAATGTGCATATTCTTACCTCGACTATGGATGCCAACCACCAAACTCTTGCATTTAAAATAAATGACAGTTATAATTTGAAACGTCAAACCACTGATAAAAGTGTCCAACCATTATCTTTTAAAAATATTCCATGCTTTTTCCAAATAGCTTTTATGCTATCTTTTCAAATTTAAGGGCAGACTCTCACAACCGCAACTGTACGCTGTCCAACCTGCAATTCTCTCAGGCAAGAAAGAGTTCATCAGCAGCCATTTGTCTTTCTAAAAAACACATTGCTCTGAAGAATAAAATCTTCAATTTTGTTTTGGCTATTGGCAACAAAATCGACTATATAGATGACATGATAAATCACTGCATGCAAGATCTTAATTTAGGAACATTGGGTACTGTGGCTCCAAGTCAATTGTAAGATGGATTATATCTGCCCAAAGTTTACTTGTGTAAAATCTACAGACAAAATGAGAACAGAGGCACAAGAATGTGGATTTATACAGTGAGCTTAATGTAGTAAAGCATCTCAATGTCTTTCCTGGATGTTATCTATGAAAATTGACATTCAACCACGTAAAGTGTTACTAAACCAGATAACCAAAACCTTCGTCCAAAAAGTAGGTTTCTAGAATGTTTTAGAGATATTTTGCAAGGACATTCCATCGCTTGAAGCCTAGCAAGGTGATAGCATGGCACTTAAGATGAGAAACACATTAGAGAAACAGTGCACAGGTATGTTAACTGTCAGACCTGTTTTAGTGTTCCAGAAAGGCTCAGCACAAGCTGGAAGAATAGCATTTCATCTTCCATTTGGAGACCCTGTAGCTTTCAGGGCTCAATGTCAAGTTCAATAATTTTAGAGCCAATAGACCAAGTTTCAGTTGCTTTACCCACGCCCACATATCATACCCTGTCAAGGTATGGTCTGCTTTCAGCACAACCATCTTTCATCTACTTGTGGTCTCCATTATCAGCTTTTCTCATTCCCTTTGTTTGTTTAATTTTCTTGCTTTCTCTAGGCTCGGTCTCAAACTATCCGATCACTCCTTTTCATCCCCTCCCCTGTCATCAGCATAAATAAATCATTTCCTGGTTACTAACAATTCTGAAGAAGGGTCACTAGAATCACTGTGGTAAATTGCTTTCTCTCCACAAATATTGCCAGACCTGCAGAGTTTCTCCTTCAATTCCTATTTTGTTTTATTTTAACTTAGTTTTATAACACACGAGTGTACAAGCTCAAAACTGAAGTCCTTTTGAATAGGAATATGGACGCTTCCAGTTGAGAGTACACTCTTTCAGAATGCCTCTCCCAGTACTGTTGTCTTCTAAGCATAGATTCTACAATGATCTGGAGATTATTGAATCAGGCACAAACAGTGTTGCATGAGCAGATCTTGCTTGACCATATCTAACCTTGAAAATTTTTGATAAAAGTGAAGAATGTCAGGAACAATAAGAAACACTCCTTACCTTGTTCACATGCGACGCAGAAAGAGAAATCCATTTGAATCAAGACATAAAACAGCCCAAGCTCATTTTCACTCTTGAACCTTACCAGTAGATATATCTTAATACACTGTTCGGGATACTCTTAACAGACACACATTCAGACACATTAGTGCAAACACAACTTTCAAAGGAAACATGATGCATGATTGATAGATTTATATGGTCTCTGAAAGGAAATTCCAAACACTTAGCTCACTGGTGTGCAAATAACATTTTATAAGTTCTTAAACCATCTGCAAATTGATTGCCCCACCTCTCTTGAAAATATAAATTTGTAGAGGCAAAAAAGCTCTATTGTCAACAGCAGCTCTCTAATTCTTATTCAAATGTTATCGAGCAAGCACCAGCAAACTAATGTCAAAAGGAGAAAACAGAGTCAGGCCCAATCCTTTCTCAACAAAAATACAGACACAAAATACAAGTGAATAATTTATCATCAGAAGAAACTCCTGGCTGATATATATTGTGAATAGTATCAGTGAATAAATATTAATTGTTTGGATGAGTGAACAAAATGTAACATCTCAAAGTTTGCAGATGATACCAAGTTGGGTGGGAGGGTGAACTGTGACAAGGCTGCAGAGATCGTTCAGCATGATCTGGACAGGGTGGGCGAGTGGCCAAACCAACGCCAGATGCAGGATAATTTGGGTATTCGCTTTGGAAGCCAAAACAAGGCGGCAGATTTCTACTTGAATGGCTGTAAATTGAGAGAGGGGAAGTGTGCAGAAGGACCTGGCTGTCTTTGTGCATCAGTCACTGAAGGTGAACATGCAGGTGCAGCAGACAGTAAAGGCAGCAAATGGTCTGCTGGCCTTCAAAGAAAGAGGTTTCCAGTACTGGAGCAGGGATGTGTTGTTGCAGTTATACAGGGCCTTGGTGAAGCCACACCTACAATATTGTGCACAGTTTTGGTCTCCTTTTCTGAGGAAGGATGCTCTTGCTCTTGAGGGAGTGCAGTGAAGGTTTGTCAGGCTGATTCCAGGGATGGCAAGACTAACATATGAGGAGAGATTGATTAGGTTAGGATGGTTTTCGCTAGAGTCCACTTGAGTGAAGAGGGATTTCAGACAGACTCAAAATTCTAACAGAACTAGACAGGGTAGATGCAGGGAGGATGTTCCCGATGGTGGATGCATCCAGAATCAGGGGTCACAGTACGAGGATTCAGGCTGGATCATTTAAGATGAAGAAATGTCTTAACCCAGAGAGTGGTGAGCCTGTGGAATTAATTACTACAGAAAGTAGTTTATGCCAAAACATTGAATGTATTCAAGAGGCAGCTAGATAAAGCACTTGGGACGAATGGGATCAAAGGTTATGGGGAGAAAGCAGGATTAAGCTACTGAGTGAGATGATCAGCCATGATAATGATGAATGGAGGAGCTGGCTCGAAGGGGCGAATAGTCTCCTCCTTCTCCCATCTTCTATGTTTCTATGTTATTCAATTCCTGTTTCAGTGAACTACATCACCATCAGGAAAGATTAAATGTGGAGCATCTGATTCCTGTTTGTCAGCATCATAATGAGTGAAGCCTTTGCAAAAGCGGCAGATGTACTTGAAGATTGCTAATACTTTTTAATGCTATCACACTTTTACCAAAGTGGAACGAATAAAATACTTCATATTAAATCACTTGTAGCTGTATTTCATTTGTCTGTCACCAATGTAGATACCAGCTGTAACATCTTAACTGTACACAGTGGATTAAAGTTTACTGAACTATGATAC
Organism: Chiloscyllium plagiosum; assembly: GCF_037043375.1. Taxonomy (NCBI): domain Eukaryota; kingdom Metazoa; phylum Chordata; class Chondrichthyes; order Orectolobiformes; family Hemiscylliidae; genus Chiloscyllium; species Chiloscyllium plagiosum. The sequence goes on from NW_028270164.1 coordinate 9,070,561, forward strand.
ATACCCATTAAAAAAAGCCCACATTGAATTTCAAATGACTCATGTTTATTATAGTCTACATATATTATATCTGCAATGAAGTTTTTACTATATGTTATGTTTGAATTGGTAACAGAAAGCTATGTGCAGGCAACAATCATCTTTGACTGTTAAAATTGTGTCAGTCTCCATCTCAAATACATGCACTTTGAAAATTCAGACGCATACTTGGGAATTATGTGTCTGCTTTGGTAGTTTTTTCTCTCTCTCTCTCTCGAACAAGTAACCCTGATAACAGCAGTGATGCAATAACCTGTACTAGGTATCTGCCAATGCTGCTTTTGAGCCAAGAGGTGTGCTGACCTTGCTTGGGCACAGTGTCCGAACAGTTGGAGAAACTATTTCTATACATTGGAGAATCAAAGACTAGGGGACATTATCTCAAACCTAGAGCACATCTTTCAGAAGTAAAGTTAGGAAACACTTCTACTGGCAATAGTGAAAAGTAATTTTGTATTATCTTCTGAGAGCATCACTTGATAACTTAATTGTTAACATAAAAAAGGATATATTTCTGATTACCCAAGTTATTAAAGGACTTCAGGAAAATCAAGTGATTGTTGGAGATAAATCACAAACTAGGCATCATCAAATGCAACATAACATGCTTGACGGGGCAAGTGGATGGCTGCTTCTATTTCTTTTTAGCATGATACCATAAAGAGGGATGTTGAACATTTGCTTTTGATAACGAGCAGATAATGACATTTGATGTCGCCTGTTGGAAAGTTTGAGAGAGAACAGTATAGAAACATGGTCAAATGTGATAGCTCAGCAGACACGAAGCCAAAGGATCAACTTGGTCCATTGAAGAGTACTGCAGGTAAGCCATGCAAAGCACGAGATACACATAAAAATGAGGAGATTTCTTCGGGGGATCCAGAAGGATTTCTTGAAGCAATTGTAAATACTTCAACGAGGGAAAGGGCCATTCTGGATCTAATAATGTTGGGCAATGAGCCCATTCAGGTTTTAATCGGGGAGCATTTCGGTAACAGTGACCATAATCCCATAAATTTGAAGTAACTTGTGGCTAAGAATAACAGAGATCTTCGGATCAAAGTACTAAATTGGGTGAAGGCTAAACTAGGGCAATATTAGGTAGAAAATTAGTAATGTAAATTTGGATGACTGTTTGAGGGTAAATTCAGATCTGTCATGTGGGAATCTTTTAAAGACCAGTTGATGAGAGACCAGCATGCTGCTGTGGAAGTGAATTATAAGGATGGCAAGATTCAGGAACCTTGGATGACAAGAGAAAATGTGAGCTCAGTCAGAAAGAAAAAGAAACTTTACATAAGATTTCGGAAACCGAACATAGACAGAACCCTCAAGAAAGCTTCACCTGGTCAAGGAGGAGGCAAAGACATTAAGAGTGAGACAATCAGAATGAGCACATACTACAGGAAATTTGGAGGCAACTCGGGAATTCGTTGCCAAAGGCAAGAGGTGCTTTCGGCTTTTTCTTTGGCTTAGCGACTGTAAGGTTTTTCAACTAGATAAACTGAAGCCGAGGATCAAGGAAGAACATCAAACAGTGATATCACAGGCGAACTGTACATTCATTGGTTGGTGACAGCTACAAATTTGACTATTTATTGTCGGTAACTTTGGTAACTTTCAGATTGAAGGCAAATAGTGGAATTATTTCCAGGCAACAAACTAAAAGACCAGGACAATTTGTTTAAAAATCAAATTAACAACTAAGTAATTAAAATAGACATGCTGGGCCAAGTGATGTGTTGTAACCATATGACGTGGGTACTAGTGGACTCCATTGCTTTTTGTAGTGACCACATCTGTAGCAAATGTTGGTTGCTTGAGGAGCCTTAGCTCAGAGTGGATGGGCTGGAGACTGAGTTTTGAACACTGTGACACACCAGGGTGAGGGACAGTTACCTGGTCGCTGTGTTTCAGGAGATTAACAAACTTGAATTCAAATCCATGGTCAGGGACAGGTTGGTGTGACGAGAGATCAGGCATGGGACCTAAATGTCCAACGATACACATCTTATCAAAAGGTCAGGCAGATGGGAAGAGAGGCAGGGTTGCTTTGTTAATAAGAAATGAAATTAAATTGATAGCAAGCAGTGACACAGAATCGCAAGACATAGAATATGTGCAGGCAGAGTTGAGGAACCACAAATTAAACAAAAACACCCCGATACGAGTTGTGTACAGGCCTCCTATCAGGAATCAAGATGTAGGGAAGAAAATAGATCAAGAGGAAGAAAATACATGTAAGAATGGTATTATTAGAATAATCATGGAAGACTTCAATATGCAGGTGGACTGGGAAAAATCAGGTTGATCATGGATCTCAAGAAAAAGAATTCATGGAATGCTTATGAGATGGTTTGCTTGAAACAGCTTGTGTCAGAGCCCACTAGGAAACACATAATAAAGGATTTGGTGATGTATCATGAGGCAGGCATGATGGAAGAGCTTAAGGTGAAGGAACCCTGAGGAGGCAGTGACCTTAATATCATGGAATTCACCCTGCAATTTGCCAAAGACTGAATCAGACATAATGGAATTACAATTCAGTAAAATTAACTGGAAAGACACGAGGGAAGAGCTGACCAGACAGCTGATTGGAAGGGTAGCCGAGCAGGGAAGTCAGTCGGCAGCAATGTCAGGAGTTTCTGGAAGTAATTTGGGAAGCACAGCAGAAAGGGAAAAAAAACATGCTCAGGGGAGAGTGAAGCAACCATGGCTGTTCAGGGAAATCAAGGACAGCATAACAGCAAAATAAAAAGCACACAATGTGGTGAGGATTAATGAGAAGCCAGAGGATTGTGAAGCCTTTAAAACCAGCAGATAATAACTTCAAAAAAGCAATGGTGTGTGTGTGTGCGCGTGTGTATACGCATGTGTGCAGATAACATGTCTTTATTAAAAATGTGTATTAATATCAGACTTTTAGATATCTAAAAGCTACAAGAGAGCCATGAGTGGGCATTGGACCACTGGATGATAGGGCTGGAGAAGTAGTGACTGTGAACAAGGAAATAACGGAGGAACTGAATCACTACTTTTCATCAGTTTTCACAGTGGAAGACACCAGCAGCAGACTAGAACTTCGAGAGTCGGGGCAGACGCAAGTGTAGTTGCTGTCACGAAGGACTTGCTGGACAAACTGTGAGGTCTGAGGGTGGATAAAACACCCAGACCAGATGGACGACACCCCAGTTTTCCAAAGGAGATAGCTGAGGAGATTACAGAGTCATTCGTGGTGATCTTTCAGACACCACTGCAGTCAGGGAGGGTGCACCCCTATTTAGGAAGGGAGGTAGACAGAAAAGAGCAAACTATCCGCCTGTTCGCCTGACCTTGGTCATTAAAAAGATTTTAGATTCCATTATTAAGGATAAGATTGTGAATACTTGGAAATGGATAGGAAAATTGGGCTGATTCAGCATGGCTTCATCAAGGGAAGGTCGTGCCTGACAAATCGGTCAGATTTATTTGATGTGTTAACAAGCAAGTAGAGCCAGTGGATGGATTTCCAGAAGGCCTGTGACAAGGTGCCACATAGGAAGTTGCTAATAAAGATAATAGCCCATGGTGTTAGGGGCAAGGTACTGACATGGATAGAGGATTGGCTGCCTGGCAGAAGGCAGAGTGGGGTCAGGATAAATAGGTATTTTTCAGAGTGGCAGCAAGTGATTAATGGAGTTCCACAAGGGGCGTGTTGGGACCACAACAACTAACATGATACATTAACCATCTGGATGAAAGAACTGGGAGCACTGTCGCTAAGTTGCAGATGACACAAAGATAGGTGGAAGGACAGGTAGTGTCAAAGAAGCAGACAGGCTGCAGGCAGTCTTGGATACGCTCAGAGTGGGCAAAGAAGTGGCAGATGAAACAAAATGTGATTTCATGCACTCTGGTACCAAGAATATTGTGGAGACTATCTTCTAAACAGGGAAAGTCTCCAGAAATCTGAAGCACAAAGGGACTTGGGAGTCCTTGTTCAGAATTCTCTTGAAGTTAACATGCAGGTTCAGTTGGCAGTTAGGAAGGCAAATGCAGTGTTGGTCTTCATTTCTAGAGGGTGAGAATACAAGAGCAGAGATATACTGCTGAGACTGTACAAGGCTCTGGTTAGACTGCATTTGGAATATTGCCAGCAGTTTTGAGCTCCATATCTAAGAAAGGATGTGTTGGCCTTAAAGGGGTCCAGAGGAGGTTTACAAGAATTATCCAAGGGATAAAAGGGCTGTTTGTGTGAGGAGAAGTTGAGGACTTCGGATCTGTACTTGATCGGGTTTAAAACAATGAGCGGAGATCTAATTGAGACTTACAGAATACTGGGAGGACTGGACAGAGTGGATGTGGAGAAGATGTTCCCACTGGTTGGAGAGACGAGGAAACAAGGTCACAGCCTCAAAGTGAAGGGACTGATTTCTGGAGACTTTCCCTGTATAGAACTGAAATGAGGAGGAATTTCTTCAGCCAGAGGGTTGGTAATCTTTGCAACTCTGCCACAATGGGCTGTGGAGGCCAAGTCGTTGAATTTATTTGAGACGGAGATAGATAGGCTCTTGATTAATAACAGTTACAGGGAGAAAGCAGTGGAATGGGGTTCAGAATCATATCAGCCATGTTTCAATAGTGGAGAAGACACAATGGACTGATTAGCATAATTCTGCTCTTAGAACTTATGCAACATAAAAAAGCAGGAAAGAACTTAAAAGGAGAAAATAGCAGGACTACAACAAGCCATGAAATGACCTTTGCAAACACGATTATGGAATGTCCCAAGGCTTTTTATTCACATATAAGGAACAAGAGGTTATGTCCACTCATGGACAAGGGAGGAAATTTGTGTGGAGCCAAATGATATGGGTGAGATCTTTAATGAATACTTTGCTTCAGTATTCACAAAGGAGAAGGACATGATGGTTGGTGAGAAGAGAATGTTGACATTCTCAGGCATGTAGACACAAAAGTAAAGGGAATTTTGGGTGTTTGGAAAAGCATTAAGATAGACAAGTTCCCAGGACATAAGGGAATCAATCCAAGAAAACTAAGGAAGGCATGGGAAGCAATTGCTGCGGCTTTATGAAATTTTGTATTCTCTTGAGTCACAGGTGAGGTCTCAAAGGACTGGATAATAGCAAATGTTGCTCCTTTGTGAAATTACAGGCTCCTGATTTTTACAGCAACGGCAGGGAAGTTATTGAGGAGATTTTTAGAGATAGGATTCACACTTGGGAAAATATGAATTCATTTGTGACAGGCAGCATGGCTTTATGCAGGAGAGATGACGACTTGCCAACTTGTTTGTATTTTTTGAGGAAGTGACAAAGATAATTCATGAGGGCAGAGCAGCGGTTGTCATCAACATGAACTTTAGCAAGGCCTTTGACAAGGTCAGTCATGGCAGGCAAACTCAAAAGGTGAGGTCACATGGGACATGTAGTGAGCTAGTAAGATGGATAGAGAACTGGCTTGGTCATAGAAGTCAGAAAGTAGCAGAGGGGTGTTTTTCAGACAACAGATCTGTGATCAGTGGTGTTCTGTGGGGATCAGTGCTGGGACCCCTTTTATTTATAATGTGGATAACTGATTTGGAGGAAAAAGTATAGGTGGTTTGAGTATTAAGTTTGTGGATGACACAAAGGTTGGGGGAGCTGCAGATAGTGAGGATGATTGCTCGAGGCTACAGCAGTATTTCGATAAGATGGAGACACTTGGCTGGAAAAATGGCAGATGGAATTTAATCCAGACAAATGCAAGGTGATGCATTTTCAAAGGACTAATGCAAGAGGGATTTATATAGGAAATGGTAGAATCCTCAGATGCATTAACATACAGATGGATCAAAGTGGACAGGTCCACAGTTCCCTGATGGAAACATGGCTAAGGTGGTCAACAAGGCATATGACATGCTTGCCTTCATCAGTTGGGGCAGAATGCAAAGATTGGCAAGAAATATGCAGCTGTTTTGAATTCGGACACATTTGGAATGTTGCGTACAGTTCTGATTGCCACACTAACAGAAGGTACAGAAAAGATTTACCAAGATGTCACCTCATTTGGGGGGTATTACCTAAGAGGAGCGATTGGACAAACATGCTTTGTTTCACTTGAATGTCAAAGGCTGATGGATGGGCTGATACATGTTTACAAAATTATGACAAGCACGGATAGAGTAAATAGTTGCAGTCTTTCTTTTCCCCCAGGATAGTAATATCAGAGATTTACAATAAAATAGGGTAAGTTTAAAGGAGATGCAATTTTTTTTTTGCAAACACAGGGTGGTAAGTGTCTGTTACATCCTGCCAGAGATGATGGTTGAAACAGATACAAAAGCAACATTTAAAAGGCATCTTGACAGATACATCAATAAGCAGGGAATAAAGAGATACAGGGCGTGTGGAGACAAAAGGCTTTCGTTTTGAAAATGTGCCAGTACAAGTCAAAAGACCTGTTCTTGTGCGGTGCCTTCTTTGTTCTCGATACTGTAATGCCTTGTGATCCCCAGTAACATTCTGACAACTTTTGAACACCTGCACTCCGTGGATAACGTATCGCTCGTCGAACTACTCCACTGATTTACTTTGATTTACTATTGTAATGTGTACCGAGGTACAGTAAAAAGTGTTGTCTTACATGTTTTGCAGGCAGATCTTACAAGTGTATCAGGGTAACACAACAGAGTTCAGGATACAATGTTACAGCTACCGAGAAGGTGCTGCGAGAGATCAACATTAACAGTGAAGAGATCCATTCAACAGTCCAATAACAGCTGTGACAACACTGGCATCTACCTGACAATGCTAAGAATATCCCACTTGTGAAAGCCAGAACAAACTCAGCTGAGTCATGAGTCACATATTCAACTTCCCTCAAACATCACAAAAAAGTCAGACACAGAACTGTCCATTCACATCTGAAGCTAATAATGTGCTCTGCAATGTTCAGTTTGGGCTTCACCAGGACCACTCAGCTCCTGATTTCATTACAGCCATGGTTCAAACATGGCAAAAGACCTGAACTCAAGCAAACATTCAACTATGTCCCCTTGCCTCACTTGGATACTCCTCAAATCCCTTTCATTATCTACAAGGCAAAATTCAGGAGTGATGAAATATTATTACCATTTCCATGGATGAATGCTGCTCCAACAACATCTGGGCAGCTCAAATAAAGAAGCCTGCTTCAATGGAACCCCATTAATCACCTTCAGCATTCAATTCCTTCACCACCACAGTTGTTATGAAGATGTGAGTCAACTGTACCTTTAAGAGAATTAAAAGCTAGCAAAAACTACCCGACAGCACCAAGTGCCCTGAAGAAAAGAGACAACGTAACTACTAAGGTAGCTCGGATGGCTGGTTGCCTGGAAACAACAAAACAAATTCACTTTAAGCCAATCAGTTCAAATTATACCCCGAAAAATACCAAACTCCAATCCAGTTTGCATTTAGTATACTGACAATCTTAAAAGCCAATGACACAATCCGACGTTTTGGGGGTATAAGACCAGGGAAAATTGAACAGTTGAGATGAGAACTGCCAAGTTGCCAGCATGTCAAGACTGCCTGAAAAAATAGCTCTCTTAAAAGATGCCTTTAATCGATCAGTAACCTGTGAAGCAGAATCCCCAAGAAGAAGAAAAGACGACCGGAATACAGAGAAAACTGAAAGCTGCCTGGTTTTGAGACAAGTTTTGTTTTGTAAATCATAATCGGGAGTTTTATTGGACTAGTATTATAAAAGGGAAGGTAAAATATAGGTTAGACAGGAGTTGTAAATAGTTGTTAGTTAATTATTCCCTGTTATACTTTAAGAAATAAAGTTGTTAATTTTTACTTTAACTAGTTCTTGGCCTCTCAAATTTTCACAAATTACTGCACAGGATATATCTTTTCTGTGTTGCTGGTTTACAGTAAGCAGGAGAGTTTACCCCAGGTCGTAACACAGTGTATCAGTATGCACCTCATATAAGATGCGGTACATAAACTTGCCAGGGCTCCTTTCACAGCACCTTCTAAGCATGCCATCTTTAACTTTGAGTAGGACAAGGCTATGAAGTGTGAGGGAGCTCGCCACTACAGTCTCAACAATTGGAGGCTGGCAACAAATCTAGCTTTGCCTCTGACCCCATGTGGCTTGAAAGCATTTTTAAAAGATAAATAGTCAGGGCTGACTTCTGTTATGAAGATGTGGGTGTACTGTACGTTTAAGACAGCCAAAAGCTCGCAGAACTACCTGATAGCACCAAGTGATCTGAATGAGATACAATGTAACATGTGGTCCAGCAGTTAGGGTAGCTGGTTGCCTGGAGACAAAAACAAATTTGAATTAGGCCAATCAGTTTAAATTTTATCACCCTCAAAAACAAACAAACTCCAATCAAGTTTGAATTTAACATACAGAGGAACCTCGATTATCCGAATATCGGATTATCCGAAAGGGATCGCAAGGTCCCAATTGAAAAGTGATATCAAAGAGCTGTTTCAACCCTGATCGCATCTTTTGTTTACAGGTACAATGATTAAAAACGAACTCGGCTCACTGAAATGCTGCCAAGAACAGTCCTGGACAGTCCAGACACCGTCTCTAAATGACTGACATCCCGGCCTCTCTCCCCCAACACTTACCCTGGAGTTCTACACAGGCGTGAACCCTGAACCTCGCCCTCTTCCCCAGATAATCTCTCCAACATTGTCCTGTTCTAGAAGTATCTTTCTAGAGAAGGAGTTTGCACAGAGAAAAAAATTAGCATCAACCTGGAGAGCAAATCTGCAAAGAGAAGATTCGACAGCTGACTGGTTTTGAAATTTGAATATTTCAGTATATCTTACTCAGGGGTTTGTCGGAGTAATATTATGGAAGAGAAAGTAAAAGTTAGGTTAGAGGAAGGAGTTGTAAATAGTTGTTAGTTAATTATTCTGTTATATTTTAAGAAATAAAGTTGTTAATTTTCACTTTAAATTGTGCTTGGCCTCTTGAATTTTCAGATTACTGTATGGGATAAATTTTTCCTGTGTTGCTGGTTTAAATTAAACAGGAGGGTTCATCCCGTGTTGTAATGAGAATGTGAATAGGGTATGAACAGGTAGGGAAAGGAGTTAAGTTTTGAGTTTGGTGAAACAAGAGGTTCAGCTGAGCATGACTCAGATCAGATACGAACTTACAGTTAACAATGGGGTGGTGGCGGCAAGGGTAAAGGGTTAACAAGGTGGAAAAGCATTCATTATGTCGAGCCATTTAACAATATTGGAAGCATTCAGTATGTAAGGTCAGTTTAACAAGGTGAAAAGTCATGATTTGGAGATGCTGGTGTTGGACTGGGGTGTACAAAGTTACAAATCACATAACACCAGGATATAGTCCAATAGGTTTAATTGGAAGCACTAGCTTCCGGAGCACCACTCTGAAAGCCAGTGCTTCCAATTAAACCTGTTGGACTATAACCTGTTGTTGTGTAATTTATAAGGTGAAACTTATTCATTATGTGAAGCCAGTTAAGATTAATAACATGCATAGTGCAACAGCAGATGGCTTAATCTTTACTATTGATACTTGTTGATAGTAATGGTCACCCAATCAATATGTATGTTGCCGTCTCTGGATGCTCCTCCCTGTAAAATGACTATATAGTTCATTAAGAAACTTATTCGAGAGAGAAGACCGAGAACTCATCTCTGTTGACATGGGTGATCGTTCTCTCTTCCTCCAGGATCCAGAATACAGATAAAGGAGGTAAAACTATACTGGTCTCTGAACGTTTTGCTTCGACTGAGGGGGGAAACGGAACGACTGTAACACTTCATTAAACAGGCAGTGTCAAATACTTTTTGAGGTAGAGGGAAAGAAGAAATAAAGATCATGTGAATTATAAAAGAATAAGTAAAATACTCACTGAGATCTAACAATTAGCATGGTTATTGATATTGCATTAGCTCATCTGCTGAATGAAGTGAAGAATCACATTATCGCAATGGTTACGGTTTTTAGACTGTAACATTCTATAATTGGTTTGTTTATCATTTCATTCAAGGCAGTTCCCAAGACCAGCAGTATATAAATCAACTGGCAGGCTCACTTGCAGGCTGCGACTAACATGTTACACTGCCCATACCTTTTATCAACTCAATAATTAAACTTCTCACAGCCACTTGGATAAGGAGGATACCAAAAGTTAATCTTGATTCAGCTTTATTTGTAGTTATAATGTCTTACTTTGTGACTATGTCTCCTAAACTAAAAACAACCATTACCAGTTTCAACAAGTTTCTCCTCATATGTGCTGAATAGTATGGTACGTGGCAAGGAGTTGTCAAAGTTGTCAAGTCAAACAAAACCTGTTTGATTCACTTCAAATGTAACCCTACGGACATTATATGGTCAACTTGTGCAGTAAATCTCTGCATTTACATTACACAAGTCTGAATCTGGTAACAAGTCAACTGTAAAGCCAATCTTAATTCTTCGAAGATGGTTTGTCTCTTTTACTTGCCAAAATCACAGCAGTCACGTATCCAGAGAATAGCCAGCTGTACAGAACATTCACTTTCAGAATAAGCAAAAGCTTGGTTTCTTGAAATGTAAAAATATACTTATAGGTTTATAAATATGAACACTGATTTTGCACACTGTTCAATCATTATCTCAGGCTCGATCAGACAGTCTGCTTTCTGTCTGACCCTGAAACAAACTTCTGTCACCTTCAGATCATCTCCACTACGAAGACCAACAACTTGCACCATTATTTGATCCCAGGTGTTGCTCAAACTGCCAAAGCACATCACTTATCTTTAAGTTTTGTAACTTGAATTAATAGAAGGTTGGCCTCCAACTCTCCAGCTTTCCCAATTTTTTGTGACAAGCTGCCCATATTGCATTACATACCAAGTCCTGCTCAGCCACTGCCTCTCTCCACCCACATGTGCTTCCAGTTTCCCAAGACAACAGATTTGAATTTCATCCTTGAATTTAAAACCGATGTCTTGACCCTCCCAAAGTTTGGTGTGACAAGATAAGACTGCCATGGTGGGCCAAGTGGTCCATTCTTCACAACTGCATATTTTTTTTTAAGTGTGTCATCACACCTTGAGCACAAATGAATTTGCCTCATTCGACTCAGTTTATACTCTGATTGGGTAACTTCTTAGACAAGCAGATTCACTTAAAGCTGACACATTAGAATTCATAAAAGTCAAAATGAAAATCTTACCCACATCTGAAGAATTGTTTCTATTTTTTCAATCTTTTCAGTAATCTTAAACAGGTTACAGATGATGTGTAACTTACAAGAATTTGTAACATACTTCACAGAAAGTGCAACCATTTTACAGAATTACATTTCAGATACAGAGGCAGTGGGAAACTATTTGAGGAACTATTTCAGAAACAATCAGATTTTGTGATGAGCCGTGGGGGGTAGTACAAAAGAAGGCAGAGCGGTGTTATGAACTAAGCTAGAGAATATTGATCATTTTCTCAGCCCAATTTATCCCAAATCAGGATACATTTTAAATACATGAAGTGTAGTTCTCACCTCTTCCTTGAGGAAAGCCTTTCAACCACAATTCACTTTTCAGTATTAGATGCTCCATTGTCTTTCTGTTTTTGATTTTTACACCCACTATTTCACTAATATTTTTAGAGTGCGAATAAACAATATAGCTGGAAAGATAGAATACAAACTCTCAGATGGCACAATGGTATTGTCCTCTGAATCAGGAAAATCAGGTTCAGGTTTGACTTGCTCCAGGGAGTGTGTTAAAACATCTCTGCACAGGCCAATATTCTCTGAATCAGAGAAGGTAATAGGCTCAATCCCCAAAAAGAGCAACTTAATTTGCATGGAAGGTACTGAAATGTACCCTTAAGAATGCGAGTTGGCTGCAGAGTTAGTGGCTGATCACCAAAGCATTAATACAAAAATAACAATACACAGTCTGGAGAAAACCTGGAGTTAGAGAGAAAAAAAGACAACAATAGGATAGGGAAGAGGAGAAGAAATTAAAGCAAAGAAGAAAATCAACATTGTGAGCAGAAAATCCTGCTATATCAGGTAATAAATTGTGGCAAACTGGTTGAAAGTGAAAGTACAATTCCAAAAAGAACTAATTGGCACTTAAATAGGAGAAACATTTTGAAACTGACCAATTAAACACACCTCACTTTCTTCAGACAAACGAGTGAATAATGCACATTTCTGAATCGGGATTTGCACAAATGGACTCAAAGAAGAAAGCTTAAAACACAGGTAATTTTGCACAAATTGCAGTTCACACACAATACGTATAAACATACAAATACAGCCAACTTCTTCAAAATAATTACTTTCCTCAAGCATCCCTTGGTTTGATACCTTTCTCAGCAGGGAGCAAAGGACATAGTATTCTTTGGTTCATGCACTAAATTAACATCTTTCAACTGGTTGACCTGTCCTCACTCCCTACCGGTAACTAAGCCCATGTCAGTGCTCAAATTAAATACCCTATCCTTGTGTACCATAAAGCCTATACAGGCTGCAAATTATACTTTATTTATTCAAAAAAATCTTTCAGTACATATAAGAGTCCTAAAACAGTTCAGTACAGCTTTTCCAGAAAAAAACCAAAATGCCTTGGAATTTGACATTCCTCAGAACTTCCCTGCAATTGCAAAAAAAGGTATTCCTTTTAATGCAGGAAACTCTTTACATTCACTTTCAGGCAACAAAAGGTGGCTCAGAACTTAATGGACCCTTGTTATAAGATAAAAGCCCATGTGAACTGCAGTTCATTGGGCCAGGTACAGTGAGATAACCTTACTGGTTGTTGTTCCATTCAGCCATACACACCTCCTGAACATGTTGTGTTGACGCTGAAACACAATAAAGATTGAGGTGATAGTTTCACTGGAAATACTAAGGCAGTCCATCATTTGTCAGAGGATATTTTGGACCTGACATTAAAGAAGACTCTGTATATCTTCCTGTTCAGAGACAGATAAAAACTTTCTTTGTTTGCAAGCCCAAGAGTCAGGTTAAGAATTTCTGAGAATTTCCTAAACCTCACCCTTAATCATTTGTCGATCAGCTATAAAATACATCAACAATTAAGCAAACCAGAACACAACTTATTCTATTTAAATTGTATACTGAGGCTGCTGGCATGCCAAGGGTACCATAGATGCTTTGGATATCTTTAGCACAGGTCATGATGTTTGCTCAGTTCAATCTGCTCCTGTGCCTTATTCCTTCCTCAACCAACATAGAACAAAAGTTAAGTTCGCAGTAATATCACCTGCTATCTATGTGATCACGCTCTGTCCAAATTAGTCGCTGCTTTTATCTACATTACAAAAGATACTACGTTGGCCATAAACTGCTTTGAGGATAGGTAAGGTGCAATGTGTGGATGCAAGCCAATGTATTTTGGCTTATGTGCATAAAGCAACCAAAAAGCACCACACAATTTCTACTGGCTTGGATTCACTCCATTTATTTGGTCACTGGGGAAATAAATAGCCAAAGGTAAAATAAAGTACAGACCATGGACTCACCAGATCTGACAGCAACTTGACTGAGTTAGCTGGGGCAGTGGTGTCCTTAAAATCGGCTTCAGTATCACTGAACGGGGGTACATTAAACCTGCCTCTGGACCCCACTCCTAATCACCTCCAGTGATCTTTTCTGGGCATTATGTTGTGGGGATTGGCTTTTCTAAGGTAGCCTCAGCAGTCACTGTTTAAGTGCACAACAATGACCATTTGACAGAGGAACTAAATGGACTGTTAGAGTCACAGAACTGAATGCCAGCCAATATGAGTCAGAGAGAAAATAAAAGACAACAATAGGGTAGCGAAGAGGAATAGAAATTAAAGCAATATCATATCCAGGAGCCAAGTGTTAAAATGGTTACCTGTAATGGAGCACAAGTTTTTAAGTCCAGGTCATTAAAACTGAAGAAATTTGGATGCGAGATTTAGTTATGTTTACACGAAAATTGATAAAGTGCAATGCTAAGAAATTTTACCCAATATATTTTAATTTTATGTGAAAGGATTTTTTGTTTTAACTTGCAAGCAATTTGCAAGAGATTATAAATCACAGCAAACCCTGCAGCTGAATTGTTTTTAACTTGCAGAAGTTAATGCTATACTACACAATGTTAACACTCTCTAAACAAGACTTGAAGAATTTTATGGAATTTCACTTCTGATATATCTAGATATCATACAGCTCTTGCACTGTTAGTGTTTTTCCAAATGTGTGGGTAGAGGTACAATAAAACACCCAGCTGTCTGCATGCATAGTTTCAGCAGAAAATTACAAACGTACTGTATTTGTTCAGAAGTTTAAGTGCCAGCCATCTGAAATTCTCCTCATAAAACACTATCTTAATCAAATAAAAAGATGGCTAACATCGCTGGTAAACATTAATCTCATCGTCAATACAACATGACTTTACAAGACAATGCGTTTTAAAATAGATGATGTACCACAGAAGACCATGAATTATTAATAAAGGGATTAGGCTTTGAATAGACAGCCGTTGTTACGAGGATTTCAAAAAGAGTAACAATCAACATGTGAAATGGACAGCACTATAAATAGAGGTTTGATTCTGTTAAATGTTACTTTGAATATTTTGAGTAATCTGATATTCGGGTCAACAGTGGTTACAAACCTTCCCATTCATCAGAATGGTGGGGAACGGAATCAAAAGTGATGACTACATTTGAAGCTGTGTGGAATAACAATGAAAATTGATGTGAATGCAGTGTCCCCTTTTCATGTGTTGGGACACCAAACACAGAAAAAAAAAGACATTACATTTTGAGATAAACTCTATCAACTTGCAGAGTACTCAAACTTACAAAGGAAAGATACAGTGTTTTGTAACTCTCAATTCTGTAATTAGTAATTTTCACCCCTTAACGAAGAAACCTTTGTTAATGGAGGGCAATTATCTATAGGAGTTGTAAGGGATTGGCACTTCCTTTATCCAAGCCTCGAATGCACTTCAATGAAAGACGGTTATGTATCCACCTCCAACACCCAATTGAAAAACAGTTTATTGTTTTCTCTTCAACATTTAAGATTTTAAAAAGCCCCTTTCTAAACACATATTATTATTGTAACGTTTCAAATTTCATTGACTATTTTATATCGGCAATTGCAGTCTCGACTTCAATCCTAATTCCACTCAAGAGCCTTAACTTTAGTCATTTTAGAAATTCATTGCCTTCTATGATTTTTTTTCCTTCTTTCTTCCAAAAAAAAGTGATCCGCTAGAAAAAGAAGCAAATTTTATTTTTATATTTTCGACCTTGAAAGGGAAGAGTCATAGTGGACTCATAACATTAAATCGATTACTCTCTATGTAGACTTAAGAATTTTGTTTTTATTTACGAAAAATATCGACCCTGTTAACAGAAGATTACAAACTGAGGAACAAACTTCTGGAGTTACTGCTTTTTGCAAAGCTGCTCCAGCCCACATAGATTCAAAATGCTCAAATACCTAGAGTAAAAACATTGAAGTCTGAAATTTGATAATGAGCATTTCAGTCAGTTGGAATTTGTCAAGCTGGCCAACATGAAAAGTTTGTATCATCTTCACTTGTGCATTCGTAACAATTAAGATGAATTTTGTCTGGTCAAACTAATATCTGTAACAGTCAATACATTGCAAGCACTGTTAAAATTGCAGCAAAGTGGAGATCCAATATGGCAGCGACCCAGCAGGTCTGAGTCTGCAGAGCTCTGCCCAAGTCTCAGGCAGAGTGGGATGCCCACCCTCACTTCGCCTGTTAAATTACTTAAAATAGTTGTAGAAGCATGCTGCAGAAGCATGATCGAGAAACTCGGCAGCGTGTTGGAGCGGCAGAGCAATGGGCCGCAGCCTTAGAGACTGCTGATGAGTCATCAGTGGGTCAGGTCCGGGCTCTGGAGCAGCGAGTCCGGACCCTTGAGGAACACATCGATGAGAATCGAGGTCGTCGGAAAAGTATTCAGTTGCTGGGCCTTCCCAAACAGGAGGAGGAAGGCCAGCTTGTGTAGTTTCTGGAGCAATGGCTCCCACAGCTGTTTAAACTGGAGTCGGAGTTGGGCTGGGTGCGGGTTGAGCGGGCCCACCGGGTCGCTGTGCATAAGCCAGGGTTGGACTGGCGCCCCCCCCTGTCCTCGGCTGACTTCAATACTACAGAGAAAAACAAATGTTGCTGAAGGCCTCCAGAATCTTGGAGAAGGATCCCCATGCCATGATGTACAAGGGCTCCAAGATAATGTTGTTTCAGGACTTTTTTCCAGCTGTGGTCAGCAAGAGGGCATTTGACGAGGCGAAGAAGCGTCCGTGAGACTTAAACATTCAATACTCCATGTGATATCCAACAACGCTGCGCTTCAATCATGGAGGATCTGTATATAACTTTGGATCACCAGAAAAGGTAAAAGAATTCCTGGACGCTCTCAAATAGACTGCGGGACTTGAACTGTATGGACAATGACTTTATTTTGCCCCCTCCCTTTGTCTTTCCTTGTTCCTCTCTCTCTCTCTCTCTTTTGGAAGGTGTGGGGGGGGGGGTGTGGGGGCTCGTTCCTTATTCTTTCTTTAGTCTCTTATCTATCACTCACGTGGTTTATTTGATTATTGGGGGATGTCTCAGAGTGGGTTTTTTTTCTTATTTAGTTGCTTCATACTTGCTGGGATTGTAATTTTGTAATCTTATATATTGTTATCTTGTGCTGTTTTGTTAAGTATATTTAGGTGATAGCATGGGAGGGTGATTGGGTCGCCCACTTTCAACTTCTATTTTATAAGATACTGGAATTTATTTATTTTAATTTGTAATGCCTGGGTCAAGGGCAGGACTCTAGCTGGAGAGGTTATGGAAGGTAGTAGTGCCCCCTGTGAGTAAGGGGGGAAATCTCCCTTTAAATATACTTTATATTATTTTTATTTAGGAGTAGTCCTTAGTTGTTTAGATTTAACAATTTTAAAGAGTTTTTTTAAATATGTGAATTGTTTTTGGTCTGTATTCAAAATCTTTTGGGTGGGATTCTTCCTCCGGCTTGCCTGGATGATCATGGCGAGCCATTCGTTTGGGTGGTGCACGTGGAACGTCAAAGGGAGCCACTCGCCAATCAAAAGGAAAAAGATATTATCAAGTCTTAAAAAGAAAGGGTTGACGTCGCTCTCTTACAGGAGACACATCTACTTGATAAGGAGCACCCGAAGCTGCAACAGAGTGGGTTTGACTAGGTGTTCTTTTCATCTTTCAGCTCAAAAAGTAGGGGAGTAGCCATTCTTATTCCGAAGAATCTTCCCTTCCAAATGCTGAGCCAGATAAAGGAAGAGTCTTGATGGTATATATTGATTAAAGCCTTAATTTATGGAGAGGAATGCGGGATTTTGAATCTTTATTGCCCTCCGGCACACCCTTTTAAATATGTCATGGAAGCATTCTCTAAGTTGATGGCTCTCGCGATCCGCCATACAATTATAGGGGGAGATTTTAATTGTATCCTTGACCCAGAGATGGACAGGATACCTAGGAGCTCTGCAGGCATACCTTTGAGATCGAGGCAGCTGGGGGATCTGAATAGGGAGTTGGGGCTGGTAGATGTGGGGAGGTGTCTCCATCCCGAGGGTAGAGACTTTACTTTCTATTCTAACTCACACAAGTGCTATACCAGAATCAACACTTTTTTGTCCCCTCGACCCTTTTGAACTCGATATTGTCTTGTAAAGTAGGTAATATAACTATTTCTGACCATGCTGCAGTATATATGGAGGTTAAGACTAGTGATGATGGGATAGGTCCCCGACACTGGCACATGGACCCTTTTTTGTTGGAGGATAGCAAGTTCATAAAATATTTTTCACAGGAATTTAAAATCTTCTGGGATATCAACTCAGGCACAGCCAGTAACCCCTCGACGATGTAGGAGACGGCAAAGGAGAGGCATGGTCACCTCATATTCTGCGACCCAGAAAAGACAAAAGGGAGAGCAACAGCATCTGCTCGAGGCTCGCCTTAAGGCAGCTGGGACAGCGTATGTTGATAGGCCCTCCATTATTAAACTACAGCAGCTCACAGCCCTTTGGCCAACCTTGAATACCGCATTTTCCCAAACAGCAAAGAGGGAGATATGATTCGCAAAGCAGAGGCTATTCGAATACGGCGATAAGCCTGGCAGGTATCTAGCGTACCTTGCCAGAAAGAAAAAGGCTCCACAAGCCATTACATCTATTAGAGTGTGTACTGGTACCCTGAATTGTAATCGTAAAAAGATCAATGCAGCCTTTAGGAAGTACTATTTTAAATTGTATAAGTCGCAGGACTGTGAGGACAGACGAGGAAGATGGAATCTTTCTTTAAAAATCTGGACCTCCCAGGTCAAACCTCGGAGCAGGTGTCATTCTTGAATGCCCCCCTGGCAACCCAGGAAGTACAGAAAGCGGTGAAGCAGCTTCAGAGTGGCAAAGCGCCTGGACCAAATGCATTCCAGGCTGGGTTTTATAAATAATTTATCAGGGAACTGGCCGGACCATTTATAAATATATATAACTGGTCATGTAGTCAGGGTTGCCTCCCACCTTCGCTGAGAGAAGCAAATATTTCTCTCATTCTTAAGGGAAAGACCCCAAAAGACTGCTCCTCATATAGACCCATATTCTTGTTAAATGTGGATTTTAAAATTCTCTCAAAAACATTAGCATTAAGACCGGAGAGGGTCTTACCATTCATTATAAAAGAGGACAGACAGGGTTTATAAAGGGTCGCAGATCAACCAATAACATTAGAAGAGTCTTAAATATGGTACAAACCTGCCTGCAGGGAGTGATACCGGGTTTAGTTGTCTCCCTTGTTGCAGAGAAGGCATTCAATCGGGTAGAATGGCCGTATCTTTTTTGTACTCTGGAATGGTTCGGCATTGGAGAAGTCTTTGCTAAATGGGTTTCAGTATTATATAACGATCCCAAAGCAACAGTGATCACCAATGGTTTAATTTAGTCTCGGCAGAGGCTGTCGTCAGGGGTGTCCTCTCTCACCATTATTATTTACGCTCGTGATTGAGCCGCTGGCGGAATGTATATGAACTGACCCTAACATAACGGCTCCGGAGGTTGGATCGGGCAAGCACAAAATTAGTCTCTATACGGATGATGTCCTCCTTTCCTTAAGTGATCCTTTGACATCTGTGCCCCACCTAATTCAGGTGACCAATTTATTTGGTATTTGGTATTTATTTGGTCAATTTTGTGAAATCTGAGGCCATGCCGTTGGGAGGCCTTGCCAGTATATCCAATTTTCCGGACGGATCCGGTTTTCCCTTTCGATGGTCACTCGAAGGTTTTCTGTACTTATCTATTTTGTTACTCCGGCATTTGGTCAGCTATATAAAGTGAATTATACACACTTATTAGGGAAAATAAGACAGGAACTTCAACACTGGGAAGATCTCCCTATATCTTGGTTAGGTAGAGTAGCTTTATTAAGATGAATATTTTACCTAGTCTTTTATACCCTATGAGAATGCTCCCCTTAATGCTGCTGAGACAGGCATTGCGTAAGCTTTATGGTTGGCTCGGCTCCTTTATTTGGAGTCATAGAAGGCCCCTTATCAAATTAGAAAAGCTGTAGCTTCCACAAGTAAGGGGAGGGCTGGATTTTCTGGATTTCAGGAGGTACCAGTTGAGCTCCCTATTATCTTATGTAGCTGATTGGGTCTCTTGTGACCCACAAACAATCTGGTTAGATATTGAGGTCTCCCAAGCAAAATGTCCCCTCATCAATTTACTATTTATAGACAAGATCAGAATTATTATGGATTATTGTA
The DNA here is from genome assembly GCF_037043375.1 of Chiloscyllium plagiosum. Taxonomy (NCBI): domain Eukaryota; kingdom Metazoa; phylum Chordata; class Chondrichthyes; order Orectolobiformes; family Hemiscylliidae; genus Chiloscyllium; species Chiloscyllium plagiosum. The sequence continues at coordinate 9,090,403 of NW_028270164.1, forward strand.
AAATCCCTGTTGTATTAAATACAATAAAAAGCCTGGAGGATAATGTGACAAGACAAGGGTAACCTGCAAAAAACACCTCCGCTTATACCCCTTTAGTGGGAACATTAGGATTCCAGCCACGGCTGACCGATGCTATATTCAAAATCTGGGAGTCCTGTTTGGGAGATCTGTTCGATGGGGAGGTTATGATGTCCTTTAAACAGTTATGCCAGAAGTTTGGGCTGCCCAGCAAGGAGCTCTTTTAGTATTTTCAAATAAGAGACTTTATACAAAAGAAGACCACACTGATAATCAACCCTTATAAATCGGATAGGGAAAGGAGAGTGCTTCGGCCGATGGGTCCGCCCTCAGAGAGTACTCCCTATCACCGACTTTGCAATAAAGGTATCGAAGGACATGGAATGGTTATATAAAACCTGGAGTCAAGAATTAGGGTGGGAAATCTCCTTAGAAAGGAGGGAGGACGTCTGGGAAAATGCCAGGAAGATTGCTATCTGTAACAGAACTCAGGCAAATCAATTGAAGATACTCCACAGGGCTCACATAGCACCTGAACAACTTGCAAAGTTCAAGACAATCTCCGAAGTGTCCTAAATGCAAAATTGAAGTTGGCAGTCTCATGCATTGTCTGTGGACATGCCATAAGATCCGCAGGTATTGGGACAGAGTAATAAATGCCTTGACAAAGATTTTTGGTACGGAGATTGATTTGGACCCATTGTCCCTACTCTTTGGCTACTGGGATTTCCCCTCTTTGGATGTATGCGGGAGGAAATTATTCACTATCTTTTCCTTTTGTAAGAGGAAAAATATTTTAGTGAATTGGGTATCCAAAGGTCCCCCAGGACTCTGGTACAGAGAAGTCATGGAATATATCCCCCTTGACTTCCTTACGAATATGGTGCACCAAAAAACAGAATTATTTTATAGAACATGGCAGCCCTTTTTGAACTATACTGACACAGATATTTCGGCCATATTGTCCAGGGCCTTTGTTTAGTCGTGGTAATGATTCCGGCTGGTTCGGGGGCCCCTGGGAGGAGGAATCCCGTATAAATATGGGTTTGTTATGACTTGATATAAATCTATTTTGAGTAGGTATTTAGTTATTTGTTTACTGTTAGTAATGTATGATGCCCTATTTTATGTTTTGGTTGTTTGCAGAATAGATTAGTTAAGTTTTCTTTTTAAATTTCATATTGATGCCGTTACTATATTGTAAAGTGGAATATACTAGTTTGTATTATTTTTGTAACTTTGTAAAAAATCTTTAAAATCTTCTTATTCATTAAAAATATCTATTTAAAAAATTGCAGCAAAAAATTTCATGAAAGCTGAATCAAGTGTCATACCTACTGTGACGATGCTGTCCCTTTAAAAAGGTTATTTTGTCCTTTTATTTGAAGAAATATCATAAAGGCAGAGGTGCCAAAGAGTCTAGCCTAACAAAGGAAGGGGAGTGGCCAGTTCTCCCAGTTCAGATTTTTGTCTCATTTGTTTTTTTTTGTAGCTACAGCAGTCACAAGATGTGAGTGTCCATGGGAGTTGCAAGCTTCAGTAAAGAATTCCTCTGACTTTCTTCTAAAATGTCTCTTTGAAATTTGTTCCCTCCTGCCTGTAAGAATCTGTGTTAGAATTTACTTTTTGGTCAAGGGGTATGCTTACAGGATGTTACTGTATTGGAACAATTAATTAGTAATCGTTACTGTATCAAGTCAGTTAAGTTTTTCGCAGTTGTTATTCTATCTTCCACTTTCTTTTGATCATGTTTTAATTGTGGTGTTTACATAAATTTTGTTTTACTTAAATCCAAGTTGTTTGACGGCTGCATCACACCTGGCACACCCACTTCACATCCGCCTTTAAAATAAGAAAAGTCAGGATCTGAGCCAACTCCTTAAAATAGTTTGAGGGGGTCTGGCCTGGTCCATAACACTACAGTTGAAAGTAATTAATTATCTTAATGCCCGTTTTTCAGGATTTATCATTGCCAGCCAAGAATGGCAAACAGCAGCTTTTTTTCAAACCCTATTATTGATAACTACACTTCGTCAGGAAATTCATAAACAAGCAAGTCATGAATAAATTACTGCACTATGCACAAAGGAAATCAATAGACTGATATACAACCTAAATTTGATCTGCAAATTTATTTCCCTTAGAGGTTGAAGTTCAAAGTACAGAAAACTGCAGCTAAATGCCCCAGGAGTAGCACTTTGCCTCATGTCAACGAAAGATTGCGGCAGAAATACCCACCACTCTCCCTTTGCACCGACTTTACTCCTTAGAAACATGATAATTTATATACCAACAGAACTTATCCAAATGCATGCTTTCTGCAAACACTCTGAAAAATATTCAATAGGCACAGAGCAGATAAATTGTTAATACAGCCAGGCGACATCTGTATTACTAACACTTTGTAGTATAGACACACATGAAAATTTTACTCTTTTGTTGATTTGTGTTTCGATTTTGATTATTGACCTTGATAATTTTTTGTAGCAGCAACTAGAACTTCACTGTTTTTGAAAAAGAAAGTAGACAAGTCGGAGGCTGGAAGAACACAGCAAACCAGGCAGCATCACGAGGTGGAGAAGTCAACGTTTTGGATAGAAGGGTTATACCCGAAACTTTAACTTATCGATCTCCTGATGCTGCCCAGCTTGCTGTGTTCTTCCAGCTTCCTGATTGCCTACTTTGGATTTCAGCATCTGCAATTTTTTTGTCTCTTTGAAAAAGAAATATCCAGAGCAAACAGAATTCAGGTTTTTAAAAGCAAGAGTTAGGGAATGACTGAAAGTTTTTGAATCCAATCATCTGATATGAACCATGAAAAGAATTTCAAAATCATAAGATATGTAAACTCAAAACAGAAGGAAAATAAGATCAGAAAGCGCTGAATAGCAGGTCTGACATCAGTGAAGACAGAAACAGAGTTTACAACAATTCTGAAAAATTCATATTGTACTCAAAATACTAACTCAGTTTCTGTTTCTATAGATGCTGCCAGATCTACCGAGTTTCTCCAGCACTTTGATTTTACTTCATCTCCATTGTCCCACCGTTGTGATTTGGGATTTTTATAAGCCAATCATAAAAGTTCTGAATTTTCCTTCCCTAAGTCTCCCACTACTTTCTGCTCCATTTAAGAAATAGCTTTTGGTCTCTTGAAATCCCTATATTTACTCCATGTCAAATTTTTGAGAGATTATACAGTGCCTTTAATCTAGAAAAAAATCTGAGGAGTTTACTGTATTTTGTTTACAATATAGATTAGACCAAGCAGTCTTGATGCGTCAAATGATCAGTTTTTATGCTGTGGCATACAATGACCCCATTTAAGCAGAAAATGTTGCTTGATCCTCGAACATATTGTTACGTACAATCAGAATTATGCAGTACAGGAAAGCCCTTTGGCCCCTCACGTCTGTATGGCTAACATGGTCAGAGAATGTTTGCAACTGACTTTTGGTGACCTAAATAACTGTTACGACGCGGAGGTCGAACCCTTCTGTTCATTAAACCCAAACAACCAGAAAAGCTCATCAATGTCTCAATCTGTTAATGTGTGTGTGAGTGACAGAGAACTCCTAACTTCTACTATTTAAAGAGAAATAACAATTTCATTTAATAGTGAACACTAAACCAAAACTATTCAAAAAATCCAAGCCCCCCTTTTTCTTAACTACATACGATCTGACCCCAACTCTTAAAATAAATGCTGTTCCAATACCACAATTAATAAGCATTACACTAATCTCAAGACAGTCTCTGATTCTCCGCTGTGTTCAGTCTTCTGTTTGACCTTCATCCGTTGACAGAGTATATTTAAAGGAAAAGGTAACTTTTAACAGAGTGCTTTCTTATTTCTTTGACAGCAAGATGTTAGACAGGCAGTCAGCTCTCCAGCTCTGTAATAGTCACTCTCTGACCAATTTTCAAAATACCTGCAATTTTTTTTTTACACCCCCCAACATCGTACCGTTTTATTTGTCCGATGTTGTCAAAACAATAAGTTCAAACTCAACTGGATTTTAGTATCCTGGGCATAATATAAACTAAAAGGCAGCACAGTGGCTCAGTGGTTAGCACTACTGCCTCACAGCACCAGGGACTTGGGTTCGATTCCTCCCTCGGGCAACTGTCTGTGTGGAGTCTGCACATTCTCCCCATGTCTGCATGAGTTTCCTCCAGGTACTCCAGTTTCCTCCCACAATCCAAAGATGTGCAGTCAGATGAATTGGCCATGCTAAGTTGTCTGTAGTGCATTAGTCAGGGGTAAATATATGGTAGGGGAACAGGTCTGGTTACTCTTTGGAGGGTCAGTGTGGACTTGTTGGGCCGAAGCATCTGCTTCCACACTGGAGGGAATCTAATCTAATCTGGTTAAATTCAAATTATTGTCAAAACAGCAATCAAAACTCAGGTATCCATTTAACAGCTAGTTGTTATATGTATCAATTTTGGAACAGCTCATCTCCCAGCCTTTCCATTCGGACAACTAAGCCTGCACTTGAAGTTTACTTCAATATTCAGAAAACATTCTATTTTACAGTGAGCATACATGTTTTCGACTTCATAATATAAGTACTGCATGCAAAATTCAAATTTTGTTAATTACTTCCAAGACTCCATGGTACTTTTGAGGAGTAAATCAGTGCCTTTTTAGAAATTTTAACAAATGTATAACTTAACAAATGCAGTAACCTGAACTCAAGTTATTCAAATCAGTATAAATTTCAAAGAAATCAGGAGTTCAGCTTCAAAAGACAGAAGAATTTACTACAATCGCATTGCAAAATATTACTTAAAATCGAGAACAAATGAAGAATTTGAGGTGCACAGGAATTGAGACGTTCCAGACATAGGTCACAAAAAGTAAGTATGCAGGTTATCAGGAATCCTAACGGAATGCTGTCCATTATTATGAGAGCAGCTGAATATAAAAGTAAGGATGCTAATTTCAGTTGGAGAGGGCACTGGTGGGACCATATCTTGAATAGCAAATGCAATTTTGGCCTTCATACTTTAGTAAAAATCTAATTGCATTGGAGATGGTTCAAACAAAATTTATTGGACTGATGAAAGCAAAATATAGCGGATGATAGAAATCCAAAGAGAAAATTTAAAATGCTGGAGAAACTCAGATCTGACAGGATCTGTCGGAAGAGTAACATTACTCTGAAGATAAACATGTGACTCAAACATTAAATCTCTCTACAAATGCTGCCCGACCTGCCGAGTTTGTCCAGCATTTTATGTTGCTGTTGTACTAGACTAACACGTGGAATATATCTTCTAAGAACAGGTTGGACAAACTGGGCATGTTTCTGCTGGGACTTAAAAGTGTGAGGGGTGACTTGATTGAAGTAAATAGAATCCAGTATTGACAAGGTGGATATAGAAAGGATGCCTCCTCTTGTGGGTTAGTCCAGAACAAGGGGACACTCTTTAAAAATTAGGGGCTGCCTTTTCAGTGCAGGGAGCAGGAGAATTATTGTTTTGCCTTGCCATATTTTTTCTTATTTCTTGGAACTAAAAGCTGAAATTGAAGTTGGACTGCGATAACTGGAATAACAGAAAGCTTTGTGCAGTTGGAAGAACTATCCTATGCAATGTTGTTTTTGTTGAAGCAATGAGGAGAAACTCAAGACTGAGCAGCACTGAGAAGAATCTTTTGAGTTAAGGAAATTCTGCATAAATGCCTCTGATTGGTTGAGCTGCAGCATATTAAAAAGTTTTAAGTGGCAAGAGCAGCACAGAGTGAAAAACATCCAGAACCTGCAAACAGAAAACAACCACCACTCCTTCATTTTTCCAGTGTGGTGAAAAAAGGCTAAAGAAAAGTTGAAAGAAAGAACGAGGACAAGAAAAGGCACAAATTCATCTGATGACCAATCCAATTGAAGATCAACTATATCCCGAGAGATAACAACATATCACAACTGTAAAAATCAAAACGGAGCAAGAGGAAAATAACTTTTCACAACATGGTCTGGAATTTTTATGTCCCCAATTTTGCTTACCCTGCATATAATCTTTTTCCGCCAATAGAATGTATGTTAAACCATTTTTCTGTTATGCATCTTAATTGTGATTAAGATTGCATGTATTTGGGTTTTAACATATAATTTATGTTGTGTAAATTAGAAATTTGTTCCTTTCACTGCTCGTTATCGCTAAATATGTTTCAATAAATGGAGGTATTTTAGATGTTACTCAAAAAAACCTATGTGAATTGCTTTTGGCCTCAGTAGCAGTCAGTCAGGTAAATTAGTAAACTTTGTGGTCTCAATGAGGTTTTCTACACTTCTGCATGTGGTGATGGTTTTTGGAACAGTGGGACAGGATTATTTGCATATTTTGCCCAGATAAATCATGACAGGGAGCTCTGCAACTTACGAACTGTTTGTCTCAGAAGGTAGAAAAGTGAGATCATGAAATATTTTTAAGGCAGTGGCAGATATGTTCTTGTTCGGCAAGAAAATAAAAGGTTATTAGGGATATATAGGAATGTGAAATTTGAAATGCAAACAGACCAATTCCAATGGCGAAGCAGGCTCGAAGGAATACATAGTCTTCTACTGCTCCTCTTTTAATGAATACTTTCTAAAAATCTATAATTTCCATTTGTAACATCTGCAAAATGTACATAGTTGGCTATTTTAGTGGAGTCTTCAGTAATTCCAGCATCCACGTTGAGTTTAAAACCCACCAAAATCAGAGCATACCAACATATCAACAAAAACAAGAGTGGGTCACTCAGTCCTTTGAGCCTGTTACACCATTCAACAAGATGTGATAGTAACGTCAAATCCACATTTATGCATACCTCCTGTAACCTTTCAACACCTTAGCAATCAATAATCTATTCACCTCGGCCATAAAAATACAGAAAGATCATGCATCTACTGACCATTCAAGAGGCAATGTCCACAAGGTTACCTAATCGTTTGAAATACCAGGGATGAATTTGATTTGATTTGATCAATTCTCTCATCACAAGACTTGCAGCAAAAGTTTGTGATATGAAACATAATAGGAAAATACTGCACCTTATCTGTGATTCGTTCCGACTCATCCCCTGTTGGGTGGAGGATACCAATCTCTCCTGCAGTAAATGCCGTGTCTGTGGTGGATGACGACCTTGGTCTGTACTGATGCTGCTGCAAAATTGCAGTCAGTGAACTGTCCTGAGGTGCCTTTCGGGCAAGATGTGGACTCCCTTTCTGGGTTTCAGTTGGTCCACTTTTTGACCTTCTGCTACTGCTATGGAGGCTGGCTCCTCTTTTGATGGATGGTCTCGATCGAATCTGTTGCAAGACTCTGTTGAAGGCTGTGGGACGGGCAGGAAGATCATGGAGGGACATGGCATAAGAGACTCGGTGCATCTCAGGAGATCGTTCCTTTTCATCTGCAGAATCATGATCAGAGTGTCCATGAGGATGGTGGTAAAGTTGAGAAGATTCTTGCATACTCTGATCGCGCTCCCGAGACCGCTTTCGGTGATGGAAAAGTTGCTTCAGACCATGTCCAAACATACCACCTGAACCACCTCCTTCAGATAGCTGCTGAATTTTCTTTAAAATAAGAAGAATAAAAATATTAGATCCACACCCTCGGACATTTGTTTCCACTCTACCCTACATACCTTATTCCAAAAACAGCCCCCAAAGCACCATACTTCATTGTTCAACATTAACCATGAAACAAGTTTGGTCCCAGACTTCTGCTCACACCAATCTTTTAACATTCTGTTCATAGGAACAAAACAAAATCAAAGAATATACTCCAGTGAAAATAGTGAACATAGACTTTCTGAAATTCTGATGTCAACAATTTTTCTTCCTTGTCTGTTTTCTACTGAAGTGGATTATACTGGGATACTGGTAGCAATCTATTCAATTTATTCCAGTACAGTGTTTGAGGCTGTTTTTGGCACTGATCACTTTTGGAGAACTGGGGTATAGATACTGCCCCACAGAAAAGAAAACCTGGCTGAAGAAGGTTGTAAGCCTGGAACAATTTATGGAATGGGGAAGAGGAGAGGATATAAAAACAATTTGCCACACTTTCCACAACTTTCTACACTTTGCTCACAGAGTTCCACAACAGCATCCGAGTATCATGCTCAAATGGTTCATTTCCACATGAGAACTTAGGCAGGTAACAGCAAATGTCATGGTCTATTCAGTTGTGATATACTCCCTGTTGTTGAATAGTGTATCGACCAAGTCCGTCAACTGAGCACCATACATTGACACTTTTCAACAGGAGTAACCACATGCAGGAACGCCAGGCCATTTAATTTGTTGCTTGCTTCCCAACCCTAGTGTGCTGAAACCAACTGCTTTATTTGTTAGATTGGATAAGATCCATATTTATTGTCACTGAACATATTTTTCTTAAAATGTCAGACATAAAAATATAATGTTAACATCTTTCCTATGCTTCTGAATGATTATGAACTTGTACAATCAGTCAATTGCTCCAACTAGATTGGGGTCTTGAGTGCATTTTATCAGCACAGATATGAATGCATAATTGCAGACAAATACAACAGACATAACTGGATTACAGTCAACATTTCACCTGTAATTTGGGTAGAGGTAAACTGTATTTAGGAATATTTACAAGATATAAATATATCTTGTTATTTATTGCAAAACTTTGTTTGGCATTGAACTCAGACTTTTATCAAAGCAATCTAGTCTCAAAATATAGACTCTGCTTTGATTAACTGCTGTTATAATTATTGACAGCGGTACTGGGTGTGTGCCAACTTACAAACTTTATTTACACAAAGTGAAGATGAATTTCTTCAAAATAAAATCAATTCCTTCTGAAATGGTATAACTGGTGAGGTTTCATGTCCTTTGCCTGGTCTGTGTTGAACAGGATTACAGTCGGTGGGACACTCCATTGAATTTCTGCAACTTCAGGTTTGGAAAGAATACATGGAGGGAAATTGCAGAAATATATCAAATATAGTAAAGTGATGCCTTCACCCATAGTCATAGAAGAGCAGTCATAACTACCCTTCAAAACTGGGAATGCCAGTAAAAGAATCAAATTGCAAGCAGATCAAGAAAATTTACTCATGTATGCAGATACAGAACAAAGAGGATTTTCAGTTCTGATTTAAAGAGCTTTAACTTAAAATGTTAATTCTTTCACCTGAAACAGATCCTGCCTGATCTGCAGAGTCTTTTCAGTATTTTCTACTTTAATGACAATAGGAATTTAACTGCCTGCCTGACAATTCTGAGGCATGTTTTACATTGGAGCTTTATTGTTATATAAACTTAAGTAGTCATATGACTGGATTGCAGTCTATTCTGATTTCTTTTTGCAAAACACTCCCGGTCATAAATACCAAAAGTTGACATAATTAGAAAAAATACTTTCTCTGGTAAACCATCAAATTGGTGCTAGTCTATCTACTGGGTGGCTCAACTACTTTTCGCACTCAAGATGTCCTTGATCATCAAGCTCAATGCCTCCAAATTCATTTCTGCAGTATAGCTATGACAAGTTGAACAAATATATCCCATCTCAACAACTCAGAATTCCTTTATAACCACTTTTAGCATAATATAAACAAGGTCACTGAACCAAATCCATTGTTTATGATAAAATAAACTGATTAACACTGTTCTGCAAGATAAAACAATGATTGAAATACATAAAATTTAGCCTTCAGTAATTGCCCTCTATGATATATTTTACAGTATACCAGCCTGGCACATTTGCTGCAGAAAATATAACTCAGAACAGAAGGTAGAAAAAAAATACTGGGAGTACTTCTGTCCTTCTAAGAAGAAAAATCCTATCGCCCAGCAATATCTCACTCACCCAGGAGAATAAACTATTAATTAATACACAAACCAAATTAACTGAATTATCAAACACAGATTCTGGACATATACTGGTTAACTCAACCCTCAGGTTAAATGAGAAGCAATTTAGCATATTAAAATAAAAACAAAGAACTGTGGTTGCTGGGAATTCGAAACAAAAACAGAAATTGCTGGAGAAACTCAGCAGGTCTGGCAGCATCTGTGGGGAGAAAGCAGAGTTAACATTTCAAGTCACTGGACTCAAAACGTTATCTGTTTTCTCTCTACAGATGCTACCGAAACATGCAGAGGTGATGTGTATTTTAGGTCAAGCAGTTCAACCAATTTGGATGGAGAAGAATGGAACACAAGATGTTGATAAATAACAGGAGTTCTATCCCTCCCATTACCATCCTCATCATGAGTGGCAAAAATCAACATGAAAATAAAATAAAGAAGATGTTTTATTCATGACATTGTCCAGAGCTATTGCTCCTGCCAATTTCTTATTTACTGTAAGGCCTGAGAGTTGAGCAAATAACCGTTGCTGAGGGGAAGAGAACTTTGACTTACAATGAAGCTTCCCCCCGGTGACATCTTTCACAACTTGTCTTGGCAAGCTGATGGAAGTGGGAATGCAGCACTCACCTCCATATTACACCAAGGCCTACACCGTATTCTTCCAGCACATTCTTGCCCATTGAGTTGTCACCTTGTTCCATCTCTCTCACCGCTCTTCTAAGAGCTTCTTCTTCTGCCACCTTCTCCAGCACAGCAAGAAGTACCCATTATGATACGTTCGCTGCTTGCACCAATACGCTCCTTATCCTTAATTTCAACCTCCATCACAACTTATCAGCTCTCTTGCTTCACTCATGACCCTGCTAACCTAAAATGTCTCGCTCCATATAAACTCACCAACCAACATTCACCCATCTGCATTTTACAATCTCACTTCATCTTGCTCGTTCTTCCATTACAACTGCAGCCCTCATTTCTAATCCTTCATGTCCAAGGAAAGCAGACTTGAAAGGAAATGGGGGATAAGTGGTTTAGACTGCCAAATCTGGTCAGACCACAGGGTTCTTGCTATTTGTAAGATATGTTTCATAAAAATCTGAAAAAGTCATGGAATGAAAATGGGGGATTTATTTTCCCTCAGAATGCATGAATTAATTTTCAACAACACACTAAAATAATATTTTAAATATGTAATAGCTGAATAACTAACAGAAATTGATTTCTAATTAAATAAGGACTATAACTAAATGAGGAATAGAGGTAAAGAATAGTGTGGACCCACTGTATAGGTACGGATCTCTTCCACAAATGGCAGTGGATGCTGAATCAGCTGTTAATAAAAAAATCTCTCTCAGATTTAATATTCAAGTGTTAAGGGATACAGTAAAGTAAATGGAGATCGGCCACAAATCAGCCATGATCTCATTGAATGGTGGAACAGGCTTGAAACGCTAAATGTCCTACTCCTACTCATATGTATCAAAACTGATGCGTTCAAGGTCATAAATTACATTCTATCAGAGTATGGAAAAGGCAAACTCAGTAGCCTTTTCAGAGACACATTTCACCACACTATCCTCCTCCAACATCTCTCCAATGCTATCTCATTGAAAGGGGGTGCTGTCACCTGGTTCCATTCTTATCGATCAAATCAAATGACTTGTATTGGATTTCTTTTACTTCCAACACAGTTACCTCTGGTAACAAATTCTTGGTCCTCTCCTATTTCCCAAGTTATATTGTCCAAAGGCACAGCTCCAATGTATACATGTAAGCTAACAACACTGAGGTCTGCCTCATCACCGCCTATATTAATTCAATTATTGTTCCTAAATTATCAGTCAGTTTATTCAACATAAAGTACCAGGTAAGCAAAAATATCCTCCAGCAAAATATTACAAAAACGGACACCATTTATTTCAGTTCCTGCTCCAATCTTGGTTCCCTGGCACTCATCTGAGATTAAACCGTTGTATTGACAACCTACATGTAACATTTGATTCCAAGATAAGCAACTGATCTCACCCATGTCATTATCGAGCCTTCTCATTTCTGCCTCTGTAATATCACTTGACTTTGACCCTACTCCAGTTCATCATCTCACTTCTGTCTTTGTTACCTCTAGACTCAACAATTCCGATAGATTCCTAGCTGGTCCACCGCATTCTGTCTTATGCAAACTGGAGCTCAAGCAAATCTATGTTGCCAGTGTATTAACACCCAGCAAGTCCCTCTCACCACTTAACATAATGGCTCCTCATCCAAGCAACATCCAACATCTTTATTTTTAAATTTTCATCCTCATTTTGAAGTCCCTCCATACCATCATTAAAATCTCTAAAATTTCCTCCAACTCCACAATCCCCCAAGAAAGCTGCACTCCTCAAATTCTGGTCTCGAGGTCATGTCCAATTCCAACTGTTCCACCATTTACGGACATTTTATTAGCTGCCCAGATATTGAAGTTCCAGTAGACTCTCTCTACACCTTTGAGCCAAACTCCCTCACTTTCCTTCTTTAAGATATTCCTTATGTCATACTTCTATGACAAGCTGTTTCATAGCGCCAGGGACCTGGGTTTGATTCCAGCCTTTGATGACTATGTGGATGTTGCAATGTTCTCCCGATGTGTTTCTGCCAGGAGCTCTGGTTTCCTCCGACAGTCTAAAGGTCTACAGATTAGGTGGACTAGCCATGATAAATTACTTCATAGTGTCCTAGGTTGTGTACTGAATCTGGGAAGGATAGTATTCAGAGGGTCCGTGCAGACTCGATTCCCAAATTGCCTCTTCCTCCACTGTATGCATTCTATGATATCATACCTTTTTATAATCCTGCTATGTTCCTTTGGGTCATTTCATACCATGAAAGGCTCTACAGTGATTAAAAAGCCAATCAAATTCCCAATTTCAGGTTTGTTGCAATTGCAAATACACCAGTTTTTTCTAAGATATTCTGCAATAAAACCAAACTAAATAACCAATTTATTATTTCTGAATCCTTCAGTTATATTTCTATGCTCATTAAAAAGAGACATGTCAGATTTTACTCCAGCAGATTTTGTCCAAAAAGTCAGAATAGTGCAAGCAATGGTACCAAATAGTGTTAACTACTAAAATACCAGAGCTGGACACTCAAGTTATGCTATTAGTTCAAAGGCAGTAGACACCGTAACTTGAAGATCCAATGTACCTCTTAACCCATATAGTGGAATTCACACCACAAACTGAATTATGTCTACAGAAAAAAAAAAGTCAGCCAATCTGATCATCTTGCATGATTCTGCAATGGCTGTTAAGTATTAGAACAATGGAACCGAAATGCAACATTTCAGAACAACAGACAATGTCTTGACCTTGTTCCTGCCTAGATTGAAGACTAAGCATGTAGCTAAAAGAAATAAATAACTGTAGATGCTGAAAACCTGAAACAACAGAAATTGCTGGAGAAACTCAGCAGTTCTGACAGCATCTGCGGAGCGAAAGCAGAGTGGATGTTCAGGTACAGTAATCCTTCTTTAGACCAGACTCTAAACACTGACTCTTCTTTCTCTCCACAGATGCTACCAGATCTGTTGAGTTTCTCCAGCAATTTCTGTTTGTGGAAGCATCTTTAGCTGTTTGACTCACACAAAAATCACCATGGTAATTATGTAGTTTCACCACCTACATTATTGAAAATATCCAAAGCCTCCGATTTCTGTGAACATAATTTTAGAAAACTTTATTAACTTATCTGGCCAGTTTCAATCATTTTTCTTCTACCAAAGTTCTAGGCTTTCCTTTGCCAAAACAGAAACTGATGAAATAAATTTTGAGCAAAGGTTCTACTGAGGTAGAGTCCACTGCACAAAGTGATGAGTCTACTTTACAAGGGAGTAACTAAGCATTAAGATTTTGGTCAATTCACAATTTCTATGTCTTACATTTCAAGCAACATGGAAAGACAAGTTCCAAATATTTGCATTCCAAGTCATGCCCTTTTTAGACATTTTAATAAGATCTAAAAAGGATAGGCTGCACTTTTCTCAATAATTTGCAACATGTTAAGTGTTGCAGATTAAGGGATTTGCAATTATTTGATCAATACAGTAACACATCTACACCACTCACTTCTGCAACATGGTTGAGAACTCAAAGCAAACACTGTGGGATTCATGCTCTGCAGCCCACAAGTACAGTCTTTTCATTTATATTTCTTTCATTTATACTTTAGTTCTACCGTCATTTTTGCTCCTTTGATCTGCTTTTCATCTTACCTTCCCCTCGTGGAAGAACAATCTCGCAGTTACATTCTGTTCCTTAAGCAGCACTGCATAGTCCAAGAAATGAATATTTTGCATCAGTATTTACTGTGGAAAAGTTTATGGAAGATATAGATGTAAGGAATTAGATGGTGACATCTTGCAAAATGTCCAGATTACAGAGGAGGAAGTGCTGGATGCCTTGAAATGGTTAAAGGTGGATAAATCCCCAGGGCCTAATCAGGTGTACCCAAGAACTCTGTGGGAAGCTAGAGAAGTGATTGCTGGGCCGCTTGCTGAGATATTTGTATCATTGATACTCACAGGTGAGGTGCCGGAAGACTGGAGGTTGGCTAACGTGGTGCCACTGTTTAAGAAGGGTGGTAAGGACAAGCCAGGGAACTACAAACCGGTGAGCCTGACCTCGGTGGTGGGCAAGTTGTTGGACGGAATCCTGAGGGACAGTATGTACATGTATTTGGAAAGGCAAGGACTGATTCGGGATAGTCAACAGGGCTTTGTGTGTGGGAAGTCATGTCTCACAAACTTGATTGAGTTTTTTGAAGAAGTAACAAAGAAGATTGATGAGGGCAAAGCAGTAGATGTGATCAATATGGACTTCAGTAAGGCGTTCGACAAGGTTCCCCATGGAAGACTGATTAGCAAGGTTAGATCTCATGGAATACAGGGAGAACTAGCCATTTGGATACAGAACTGGCTCAAAGGTAGAAGACAGAGGGTGGTGGTGGACGGTTGTTTGTCAGACTGGAGGCCTGTGACCAGTGGAATGCCACAAGGATTGGTGCTGGGCCCTCTACTTTTTGTCATTTACATAAATGATTTGGATGCGAGCATAAGAGGTACAGTTAGTAAGTTTGCAGATGACACCAAAATTGGAGGTGGAGTGGACAGCGAAGAGGGTTACCTCAGATTACAACAGGATCTTGACCAGATGGGCCAATGGGCTGAGAAGTGGCAGATGGAGTTTAATTCAGATATATGCAAAGTGCTGCATTTTGGGAAAGCAAATCTTAGCAGGACTTATACACTTAATGGTAAGGTCTTAGGGAGTGTTGCTGAACAAAGAGACCTTGCAGTGCAGGTTCATAGCTCCTTGAAAGTGGAGTTGCAGGTAGATAGGATAGTGAAGAAGGTGTTTGGTATGCTTTCCTTTATTGGTCAGAATTTTGAGTACAGGAGTTGGGAGGTCATGTTGCGGCTGGAAAGGACATTGGTTCGGCCAGTGTTGGAATATTGCATACAATTCTGGTGTCCTTCCTATCGGAAAGATGTTGTGAAACTTGAAAGGGTTCAGAAAAGATTTACAAGGATGTTGCCAGGGTTGGAGGATCTGAGCTACAGGGAGAGGCTGAACAGGCTGAGGCCGTTTTCCCTGGAGCGTTGGAGGCTGAGGGGTGACCTTATCGAGGTTTACAAAATTATGAGGGGCAAAGATAGGATAAATAGACAAAGACTTTTCCCTGGGGTCAGGGAATCCAGAACTAGAGGGCATAGGTTTCGGGTGAGAGGGGAAAGTTACAAAAGAGACCGAAGGGGCAACTTTTTTCACACAGAGGGTGGTACGTGTATGGAATGAGCAGACAGAGGATGTGGTGGAGGCTGGTACAATTGCAACAATGAGGTATTTGGATGGGTACATGAATAGGAAGGGATATGGGCCGGGTGCTGGCAGGTGGGACTAGATTGGGTTGGGATATCTGATCGGCATGGACGGGTTGGACTGAAGGGTCTGTTTCTATGCTGTACATCTCTATGACTCTAAATCATTCATCACAAACAATGACAATGAGTTCAACAATATATTTCAATGCTCGCTGGATGGTGAGGACGTGGAGGATTCCAGGCTGACTCCCTCCCACCACCAACACGAAACCCAAACCCAACACCCCCCCCTCAAAATTATCTGGGATGGAGAGGTTAAATACACAAATTAACTGATCTCCTGACTCAGACGGGATAAATCAGCAGACCGGAAATGAGGCCTGAGCCCCTCTAAGCTATATATCCTCGCACCACAAAGCCCAAAGCATTGATGCAGGTTAAACAGGAACATGTCTCCCACATTAATTTTTCCTTTTCTCTTCCACTTTATCCAAAGCCCAGTATTGACTTCAAAACCCCCATGACGTGAAGCTATGTTTCTGTCACACCAGACAGTGTGCCTTTATTCACCTGCCCATGAAGAAATCTACTAGTAATGTTAATTTCTCATGGGAGAAAAGGGAACTCCAGGTATTTTGTTTCCATTTAAGCTTGACGTTTGGCATCATGGTCAGAAAATAATTACACAGAAGACAGGAACAATCAAAATTCCTCTTAAATCATGGAGTTTAGACTGAGTTGAAGTAAGAGTGGATCAGAATGAACCAGTACAGGAAATGAGGGAGAAATAATGGCTGCAAAATAAAACACCATACAAATTCACAAATGGCACTTATTCGAAGAGCAATCATTTCTTTTTAAGAGTGAGTGCAAGAATGCGGTTGAAAGAAAAAATTATGGAGTATAATTTATTTAGGAAAGCTCTGAAATTCCTGTCTACAATTACAGCTCTCTGTCAGGTGGAGTTGAAAGCCAGCATTATTGTACTAAATTCCAGAGAAGGCTTGAAGGGTCATATGATCTGCTTTTGCCCTTATCTTGCATGCTTTTGTGTAACAAGGAGTTTCAGACTGAAATACTGCAGGAGAGGGAGAATTCTCACATATGGGCCTCAAAGTAAATGGTTGCCATTAAATTGGCACCTGCAGCTTCACTTTTTAAAAAAAAAACACAATTAGTGGATATGAAATACTACTGGGCTAAACAAAGTTCTTCTACTCAGCCATACTACACCTCCTCTAAGTTAACGATTTGTCCTCAAACAAAATAATGAACATTGAACCAATCCACCTGTCATACAATGCCAGAGAAGTAGTAGTCATTTGTAGTCATGGTATCATGAAGGAGGATCAGGACCCTGAAGTATTTTTGGATATATTCAACTTTTAATTGCAAAATATATTTTTCAAAGAATGGACATGTAGCCAGAAGATAACAGTAGATGTAATTTCAATAGTATTTGGAGAGAAGCCCTGGAGTGTCACACTTCAAGGTGTCAAGCGAACTTTATCAAAAGACAAAGGCAAGTCAAATCAAACTGGACCACAATCGCTTAAACCTACAGAGATAAGAATGGGCTGACAAACCACATACAATTGCCTCAACAAAATCTCTCTCAGATCGATGATGTCCCAAGCTTTCATATTTTTACCATTAATGAATGGACAAAAATAAAGATTAAATTCCAGTTTCAGCCATATGTTAGTGTGCACAGTTAGGTGCTGCGCTTTAAAAAAAACCCTGTCACCCATCTCTGTGCTGTCGATAAATATAAAGCAAGTTTCTCTCTTGGTCAAGCAGGAAAGCAAGTGAAACTGCAGTCAAAAGGAAACCAGACTAAGACCTTTAGTGACCTGCAAAGACAAACATCAGGAAACAAAGAACTCATTTACTAACATTAGTGCGACTTATGTCACCCAAGGCTGCAATTTTCCACTGAGCCCTTACCGATCAACCCAGAGACTGATCCTTGTAATGTTTATCTTTTTTTGGACTCACTACATATTCTGAATCGCCATGTATGTGCATCATTATTTCTTCTTGCTTTCAGTAACCAGTAAACTCACTTTTTCATAAACTCAAGGAAACCTGTTAAACCTGGCTTTAAACACAAATTAATTTGGCATGAAAGAAAAGCATCCTTTATAACCTAACCTTGTTACAACCAACTGTATGGGCAAGTTAATCAAGAAGTGAAACCAACTCATTGCACCTCTTGCAAAAGCTTGACAATTTGGGATATCCTGTCTGGGACTGTAATAACTTGAGAAATGATCCCTCGAGATTGATCATATTGATGATGCAAGAAATGCTGATTCACTCACCATAAATTTTCAGTTTTAAAACTGATCAAAGCGCAGGGGTAGGAGCAATATGTCGGAGGTCGAGGGAGACAAACGAAGTGCAAAACGTGGGGCCCTGAATTACATCTCTATTCCATTGTCATAAACAAATAAAACATACAGCACATGGAAACTATAGTAGGTGACATGCAAGAACAACAGTGAAAAAGCTACTACACAGACTTCAAACTGTTATTGAGGTAAAGTTACCCCATGCATGACAAGTAATAATTTGGACGAGAAAAGAATTAGTATAATTAATTTGAATTAGTTCATCATATTCCACTAGTAGTAATAAAACGAAGAGTTTTATTTTTGTTTTCCTTCCAGGAAGAGCTCAGGTTTGGGACACAGCAAAACAATACTGTTATCTATTATTCATAGTAAATTAAAAACATGGACCAAAATGATAGGCTATGCATTTCTACTACATCAATGAGTTATTAATCTTCCTTCCTCATGGAAATAAGAGCATTCTGTTCAATGTCATATGCTTTACTGGGTTCTATTTATAAAAATACACCACAGTATTTGCTTCTATTAATCAACAATGAGAGCTCAAGGGGGCAATAATGAGAGTGTAGTGAATGGCCATTGGTGAATAACAAAACAGTAATAAATTTGAGAGGTTCAGACAATGTCAAGGAATCGTAAAATTGAAACGTGACCAATTTACTTCGACAAGTGTAAGACTGGATTATGGTTCTAAGCTCTTTGTCAAGCACTATTTCACTTAAAAACACAGTGAATCTGTAATACATTGAACAAACTAAAATTACTGAAGGTGACTGGATTTATTTGATTTGCTACTTTGATCTTTAGAAAGCTATTTCTTGTGCTATGATTCTAATTAAATAGCTAGCTTCAGTTATTTTTCCTTACGTGAGATCTAAGGCAGCAAGTCTCTGCAGGCTTCTTGGCTGTGCAAATTGGTTGAAGACAGTATTGTGCTGAACTAATGTACCCACACCCACTATCCAACAGGATCTACTGGATAGTTACGAAGACAGGCTGATTTTCCACTCTGTTGGCACAGAGGCGGTGGCCAACAGCCCCACCCAGACAGATCATAGCCCAGCTGAAATAAAGTAACAGCACAGATCACCAGATTCAGTTTGGCTCAATCAAAGGAAACCACTTTCGGCAGCATGCATGATTGAAATTTAATTTCAACACTGAATTATGCACGAACTGCATCTTTTGCAGAACTATTCGCCTGTGATCCCAGTTGTTTACATGATCAGGAACAGCAATTCCTCAGTGCCCAATTACTCAACCTTATATTTCCATTCCAAAACTCTAGATTTAAAAAAAGCTACTAATTATTTAGACCGCACAAATCACAAATAAAGAGTCATTCAGTGGTTTGCAAACCACCTCAGTGGAATATCAGAGGTCAACAAAACTTATTCAGAGGCTGGGTTAAATTTGAAATCAGACAAAACACACTCTTGATTTCTCTTTACCTTAAATCTGATTGTCTTATTGATCAGCCCCAGAACCGCTTTTCTATAGGTTAGATAAAGCAAGGCACAGGTAGTGAGCACTAATATCAGGCAAGACAAAACATCCCACACAACTAAAAGTTTGAATGCAACCCGCTTTTACAAGGTGCCTTGGACACAGCAAGGTACCCCAAGGTGCCTTACAGGAGATTCATTGGACCCATACGAGACCACAAGGCAGAGAACCCAGTGAAAGAGGTAGGATTTTCATCAGCTTATGTTGTTAGTAGAAAAAAAAGGAAGAACCTATTTGCTCGCTGTACCTTCAGGTCTTGAGTTCTGTTGTTGCGGGATGGTGGAGGCAGTGACAGCGATGGGCAGGCTGCATCTGCTGGAACAGCATCACCTTGCTGCCTGAGCGCTGCATCAGCACCAACTCCCAGCCTCGGCCCCTGCTCCTCATCCAGGGGCAGCTCGTCAGACTTGCACCGCTTCATCTGCGGAAATAAAAGGGAGGCGGTGGGGGTGGTAAAAGTGGGATCTTGCTGTGTACACCCAGTAAAACTCCCACACAAAACGCGAATCAAAAGAGAGAACCCTGAATTAAACATTACCAGTGACTTAAAAAAACGTACTCGCCCATCCATTTCAATCCTCCATCCCAAATACAAGGCGAAATCAAGACTTTGAGGCAAATTTTCATGGCGACACCGCCTTTCGATTTTCAGCAGGAAAATTACCTCGGCGGGTAAAATACACAACACTTTGCTTCATGAATTTACAAATCCGGTAGGTTTAAATAAACGCCAATAGATATTTACATTCTTATTTTTTTAACCGCCATCACCAAAGCCCCTTCGACGCACCGCCGCCTGACTGAGAGGAACAGCCATGTCCGCGGGCTCAGGCGGGGGCGGAACTAAGGTAAAGCCCCGCCCCCTCTGCGCCGACAACCAAACCTCCCCACTGACCGGGAGCGTCAGCCGATGATGACTGACACCCCGCCACCCAATCGGAAGCGGGAGATGCGTGAGATGGTGTGGGCGGGGCTTGTGGGACCACATTCAAGGTTGGTTGCAGCCACTGAGGTTTTTTTTCATTACTTCCCCCCCCCCCACCCCGCCACTGGTCTATATGGAGAGGTAGAAAACTTCCCTTTTCGCTGGAGCTCATCTGCACCACACAAGGCATGTAATGCTGTCTTGCATAAAATAATAACTTGCATTGATGTGGCACCCTGAACACAGAACGCCCCGATACGCTTCACAGAAGAGAGATGACCAAAAATGTGGACTCAGGGCCTGATGAGGCAATGTAAGGGCAGCTCGTCCGAAACCTTGATCAATGGCAATGGTATTATTATCTTCCTTTTCAGATAATAGTTTCGCTGGGGGGAGCGGCAGTCTGTCAAATTACTCAATCAGAGGGCTGGCACGATCATGAAGAGTTGAATGAGCTGTAATAATTCTGTGGCGGTGGGAGGTGAAGACGAGCTGGTGGTGGAGAAGCTTCAATGAAAGAGAAGTTGAAGGAGGGAAGGAAGGAATTTCAGAACCTGAAACCCTGGCAAGTTCCGTCACCGTCTTTGAGCTGGGGTGGAGTGATTTAAATTGGAGACACACAAAAAGCCACAACACACACACATATATTACATATCAAGTGGGCAACAAGTGATGTGTTCTGCCTCTCTCCCATTTGGTAAATAACAGATTTTCAGAAGTTTTTAAAGACAGGATGTGAGGGAAATTTTGGCCTTTATCTCAAATGGAATGGAGTATAAAAATAGAGCAGTTTTGCTAAAACTATACACAGCACTTATCAGACCACAGCTGCAATACTACAAACTGTTTTGGTCCCCTTATCGAAGGAGGGATGTACTTGGCATTGGAGGCATTCCAGAGAATGTTGATCAGGTTGATCCCAGCTACAGCATGGAGGGATTTTCTTATGACATTGAGTAGGTTGGGCTTGAACTCATTGGAATTTAGAAGAATGAGAGGCAATCTTGTTGAAACATACCAGATTCGAAGGGGATTTGATAGGTTAGATGCTGAGAGATTGTTTCCCCTTGTGGGAGAGTTTAGAACCAGAGAACATGATGTCAGAGTAAGGTTCGTTCATTTAAATGGGGATGAAAATTCTCTTCCTCGCAGGCATAGTGGAATTCTTTACTGCAGAGGCTATAGAAACTGGATCGGTACATTTTTCAAGAATGAGGCTGATGTTATATTAGTATAAGTATCAAGGATTTTGGGGAAAAGGCAGGAAAGCGGAGTTAAGGATTATTCAGGTCAGCGATGATCTCATTGAATGGTGGATTAGACTCAATGGGCTAAATAGCCTACTTCTGCTCCCACATCTTTTGGTCTCATGGAATCAATAAGTATATGCTAAACAGAAACAGTTCATTCAGCATGTGTTAGTAGTTGACATTTCTGCACAAAGTGAGAAATGCCATGCAGAATATACAGGAGGTTAGCCTCTGAGAATATGGTGCTTGGAGGAAATTATAGCCATGGACAGATTTCACGTGTCACACTTATTGAGGAAGTTATAAATGAGAACCAATATTTGCCTGCAATATCTTTGTTTTTTCATTATGTTTTTCCTTGTCAAGGAATAAATCTGGATGTATATTGAACCTTTCACATCCACAGGATGCCTCAAAGTTCTGACAGCTAATTCATTACTTTTCAAATGCAGTTGCTTATGCAGTGGCAAATTGCAGTCATCAATTTGCACACTGGCCCCACCAACAGCAAAGAAATCAATAACTAATAAGCTATTTTAAGAGATATGTTGATTAAAATTTAATAATTGATCTCTCTTTAAATACTATCTTTTACATTCAAACAGTCACATTGAGGTACAGAATTTGAATATTGCTGAATAGAGAGACATGCTTGTCTTGCACTCATCAGGACAAACTCAAGAATACTAAATTTCAAACAATCACAATGTAAGCCTGTGTCTTTTCTGAATTACTGAAGAGATGAGGAACCTATCTATTTTGTGTTCTGCATGTCAATATCAAAATCAAAGTCACCTTGTCAATCAGTTAGCACCCATTTCTCCTATGGCCTAAATTCTTGGGATCATTTGAAATTTGGCATTTTTGTGTTTGTTCTGAAGACAAAGGGCTTCAACAACACATTTCTCTTTTCAGCAATAGTCAAGTACTAATCATGGAATCGTTAGAGCACAGAAAGAGGCCATTTGGCCTGGTGTGACTGTACTGGCTCTACTAAGTACTAGTCAGTCTACTAGCTCCACAACCTCATCTTATTCCCTCAAGCCCTGGAAATTTCTTCTCTTTTGATCATTATTAAATTCGCTATTGAAACTGTCTACACCAGATTTCAGTGCGTTCGTGATCCCTGTCACTCACTGTTGAAAAAAAGGTTTCCTTTTGTGCCTGTTCTGGTTCTCTGCCAATCATCAAGTTGTTGGTTCTGATTGTTGGCTTTCTGCTAATGGGAACAATTTCTCACTGTCCACTCTGTCCAGACACCTCATACTTTTGAACAATGCGAGGTGCTGCATTTTGGGAAAGCAAATTTTAGCAGAACTTATACAGTGAGTGGTGAGGTTCTAGGGAGTGTTGCTGAACAAAGACACCTTGGAGTGCAGGTTCATAGCTCCTTGAAAGTGGAGTCGCAGGTAGACAGGATAGTGAAGAAGGCATTTGGTATGCTTTCCTTTATTGGTCAGAGTACTGAGAACAGGAGTTGGGAGGTCATGTTGCGGCTGTACAGGACATTGGTTAGACCACTGTTGGAATATTGCATGCAGTTCTAGTCTCCTTCCTATCAGAAAGATGTTGTGAAACTTGAAAGGGTTCAGAAAAGATTTACAAGGATGTTGCTCGGGTTGGAGGATTTGAGCTATGTGGAGAGGCTGAACAGGCTGGGGTGTTTTCCCTGGAGCGTTGGAGGCTGAGGGGTGACCTTTATAGAGGTTTATAAAATCATGAGAGGCATGGGAGGACAAATAGACAAAGTCTTTTCCCTGGGGTCGGGGAGTCCAGAACTAGAGGGCATAGGTTTATGGTGAGAGGGGAAACATATAAAAGAGATCTAAGGGGCAACTTTTCCACACAGAGCATGGTGCGTGTATGGAATGAGCTACCAGAGGAAGTGGTGAAGGGTCGTACAATTGCATCATTTAAAAGGTATTTGGATGGGTATATGAATGGGAAGGGTTTGAAGGGATATGGGCCGGATACTGGCAGGTGGGACTAGATTGAGTTGGGATATCTGGTTGGCATAGATAGGTTGGACCGAAGGGTCTGTTTCTGTGTTGTACATCTCTATGAATCTGTGACCTCAATCAACCCTCCTAATCTCTGAAAAGAACAAGCTCAGCTTCTACAATTATCTATGTAATTAAAGTTCATTGTACCTGATCTATTTTGAAGAATCTTTTGTGCATCTTTTCTCATGCCCCCACATTCTTTTTTAAATCATGCTATCCAAGTCAGGGCACAATACTCCAGTTGAGGTCAAACTAATGTTTCATATAGCTTTACCCTAACATCTTTGTTTTTATACTTTTTGATCTTATTAAGAAATCCCAGGATATTGTATGCTTTATTACCATTTTTTCAACCTGCTATGGCAACTTTAATGATTTATGCACATGTATTCCCATGTCCCTCTGAACACCCTATTGCTTTAATTTATGAGGTCTCTTCTCATCCTTCCTATGAAAGCAAAAGATTTCATATTTTTCTGAATCAAATCTCATCTTGTACCTACCATTCCATAAGTCTGTCTAAGACCTCCTGAATTTTACCACTATTCTGATAGTTCACAATATTTCCATGATTTGTAACATCTGCAAATTTTGAAATGATGTCCAATGCACAGCAGTATAGCCAGTAAGTTGTATCAGAAAAGTAACAGCACTGATAACAATCTCTGGCAAACATAATTAAAATGTTTCCTCCATTCCAAAACAAAACCATTCCCAACTACTCTGTTTCCTGGACCTCAGTCAATTTTGTATCCAAGATGTTACTGTCACTTCTGTCTCATTAACTCTAGTTTTTCTAAGAGGTTTGTTATATGGGACTATCTCAGGTGCCTTTTAGAATGCCATGTACACCACATTGACTGCATTATTTTCATCAGTCTCTACCTTAGCTCACTGAAAACTTAGTTAAATATGGTTTTCCCTTTATAAATCTGTGCTGATTTTCCTGAATTAATCAAGATGTATCAAAAGGCTCAATGCAGTGTGCCGAGTGCTGGAAAGTGGGGCAAGTGTAGCTTTGGCCATACAGACTCAATGGACCAAAGAGTCTCTTCTGTACTGTATGATCCTGTAAACTTGAATCCTGCTGAAAAAAGAAATGTGTTGCTGAAGCTCTTTGTCTTGTCTCTGTCCACATCATTGTTAATGTTGTACCAAGTTATTGTTTCTGTAAGCTTTTGCATCACCAAGGTTGAACAAACTGATTGTGCAGTTACTGGGTTATCCTTATCTTTTTTTGACGAAGGGTGTAAATTTGAAATTCTCCAGTTCAACTCGGACACCACCCTTGTATCTAAAGAGGATTCAATAGCCTCTCCAATTTCCTTTCTTCCCTCATCCAGCCCAAATGAATAAACAATGTTAAGTGTAGACAGTCAATCTTATACCTTTTTATAAAATTTTAGTCTAGCCAGTCTCTTAATGACCTTTTCTTTAATCATGGTTTCACCAGCACCTTCTGGGGTGGTTACATGGCACAGTGGCTCAGTGGTTAGCAATGCTACCTGTCAGTGCCAGGAACCCAGGCTCGTTTCCATCCTCAAGTGTCCACCTGTGTGAAGTTTGCACATTCTCCCCATGTTTGCTTGGGTTTTCTCCATGTGCTCCGGTTTCCTCCCACAGTCCAAAGATGTGCAGATCAGATGGATTGGCCATGGGGAAATGCAGGGTTACTGGGATAGGGTGGGTCTGGGTGGGATAATTTTCGGAGAGTCGGTGCAGACTTGATAGGCCAAATGGCCAGCTTGTACACTGTCTGGATTCTATGTTCCTTGATTCTTCCTTGGTTAAGACAAATGTGAAGTACAAATGTATGGTACTTTGGCCATGCTCACTGCCTCATCACTAAATCCTGTTTTAGCAACCTGACAGAACCCAGTTCTCCTTTGAAGCTCATTTACTATTTATGTGTCTATGGTATAGTTTTGGATTTCTGTGCACAAAGAGGCCTATTTATTACAACATCTAAATTTATGCAGTTGCCCACAAAACAAGAAGGTAAAGTAAATCATAGTTTTAAAAAAATTAACAAACATATTTATGATGTGAAATATAGAACATTTGTAAAATAATTTAAGAAGAGCATAATAAACAATTAGAATGGGTAGAATGCAAAATCTGCAGATGGGTGGAATGAATATTGATTGTTTGTCGTCACAGGCATAGTGTCATGATGGGTGAGAAAACTCAGAGTAGATTTATTTAAATAGTCCCTGAGGATGAAATCAATTAATATTGTGTACAGCCACAGAGACTATTAAAGTAACTTTTCAAGTTGAATGCTTTAAGTGAGAGAAAATTAATATTACCAAGTAGTGATGTAATATTGGTTGGTTTGTGTTCCTGACTATTGTTTTTCTGTTTGGTTTTCTGTATAGTTTAATGAATGTGTGTGTGTTTTGTGTTTATTACAATGGTAACTGTATTTTTAGAAAGCTTGTATGTGTATCCTATTTCCTACTTCTCTTTGCTGAAGGCATGAATCCAAATCAGGGTCAGCAGGTCATCCTGCCGAAAAGCCAATTCCACATATGCCAGTCCTGATGGAGAGTTTTGACAATTATTCAACTGGCAGTGTGAAATAGACAGAGTACAGTGATTAATGGTGAATTTAAACCAGAGCCTGATCTTGTCATAAACAGCCAAAAGCTTCATTGTCTTTTCATCTTTTTTTCACCCTAACTTGAGAGTTTGTAGAAAAGTTGTTCTTGGGATACGGGCAATGCATATTTATTTCCTATGGCAAGTTGCACTGAGGCATTAAGAGTCAGCTACATGGTGTGAGATTGAAATGACATTTAGGCCAAATCAGATAAGAGAGACAAATTCCCTGCCCTGAGGGACATTAATTTCCTTTTCATGAGGAACATTAGAGATCCAGCCAGGTCTTTACAAATATTCGAATCAATTTCATGTGCATTTTTTTTCACAAATTATCATTTTGAGACTTGAACTCAAAGTGTGGTTTGCTTGTCTAATTTGCGAAAAAAACACAATTTCCTGCTACTGCACTGGAACAGGAAGTCAGAGTAAAGATGGCCAATGAAAAGAGACAGGGATTCGTAAAAACCCTTCACGGCCTCAGGGCATGCCAAGACACTTCACAGCCAATTAAGTTTTTTCTTCAAGTGTAGTTATTATTATAATGTAGGAAACAAGATAGCCAATTTGGCCAGATCAGGGTCTTGCAAACAGAAGTGTGATAATGATCAGAATCTCTGTTTTTCTTTCAGAAACAAAATTACCCAAAACGTTAACCCAATTTCTCTCCATAGATACTGCCAGACCTGCTGAGCTTTTCCAGCAATTTCTGTTTTTGTTTCTGATTTACAATAGTTCTTTCAGTCACTGTTTTTGATGTTGATGTCGATTGCAAGATATATATTAACCAGGATACTGGTTAAAATGTCCTTACTCTTCTTTGTCACCAACAATGATCATTATGTTGTTGCATTGTCAAATTCATGGGACATTATGAAAATGTACATTTTTCTTCACCTTTAAATGGTGTAAAGGATAGCACTGACAAAGATCACCAATCTCAACAACCAACTTTGTTTCTCTCCCCACAGTTGCTGCCTGACCTGCTGAGTATTTTCAACATTTTCTTTTTTGATTTTAGATTTCGAGCATGCACAGCACTTTGTCTTCCATGGAATATTGGTTATCACAGAATTGTATAGTGCAGGAAGAAGCCTTTGGGCCCATTCAATTCAAATTGAATGGATAAAAGGCCATCTCATCTTTCAGAATCCCTTGTAATTGTTCAGGAAACTGACATTGTGGCGTCTACAGCCTTAAGTAACAAATAGAGAGCAGAAGTAAACAGGAAGTATAGCAATAATCTATTTATTAAAATTATGGGAAGTGTGTTGAACAGATTACCAGTATGAGTGGTGACACAACAAGCGGTTTCAAATTATATACTATACATAACACTGTGAAACATCTCTAAAAATAATTAACAGCACAACTTTGACACCGAGACACACAACGATGTATTAGGAGAGATAAGCCGTTGTTTGATCAGATGGATTTGAGCTATAGGGAGAGGCTGAACAGGCTGGGGCGTCGGAGGCTGAGGGATGACCTTATAGAGGTTTACAAAGTTGTGAGGGGCATGGATAAGGTAAATAGGCAAAGTCTTTTCCCTGGGGTGGGGGAGTCTAGAACTAGAGGGCATAGGTTTAGGGTGAGAAGGAAAAAATATAAAAGAGACCTAAGGGGCAACGTTTTCACACATAGAGTGGTACGTGTATGGAATGAGCTGCCAGAGGAAGTGGTGGAGGCTGGTACAATTGCAACATTTAAGAGGCATTTGGATGGGTATATGAATAGGAAGGGTTTGGAGGATATGGGCCGGGTGCTGGCAGGTGGGACTAGATTGGGTTGGGATATCTGGTCGGCATGGATGGGTTGGACAGAAGGGTTTATTTCCATGTTACACATCACTATGACTATATAAATTTCAAAGAGCGGTATTAAGGCAAAGAGGAAGAGGCAAGAAGATATAGCTTACTAAGCAGGAAATTAAGCATAGGGTCTGGCCATCTGAAGGTAAGATCATCAATGGCAGACTTAAGGAAGTGGAGGTTACACAAAACTCTGGAATTGGAGGAGCCCAGGTAACAGAGGAATACAGTGTAGAGCATCGAGAGAAGCAAACCCATGGAGACTTGTAAACAAAGGATGAGAATTTTATAATCCAGTGGTGGATTATCCACCTATGGTGACAGAATTTTTCTTTTTCATGGAGTGTTGAGATGGGCATGTTAGATGGCCACAAGCATGTCATCCCCAGTGCTGAAATAAGTCACCTGATTGACATGCAATCAGTTCTTTAAGAGCCAATAGGTGATCATGGGCGGGTTTCTGGCATAGTCCTGGCCTTGACATTGTCGTCAGTGATACTAACCAATCATACGCAAGCAGTTTCTGCATCCCAAAAATTGCAAATGAAGGCATACTCTACAGGGGACTAATTGTGAGAAGGTAAGTAATCTTTTAGACTCTTCTGATGGGATGGTTATGGGATAATATAGGTCAGAAGCAAGGGCAGGTGAGTAGCTTTCAAGGCCACCCCACTGTCCTAATCCATATCTCTGATTACCACAGATTGGGGCAAAAGGCCCACAGTCCCCAACCTTGGAACAGCTCATTTGTGAGGTGGTACAGTTGAGGCCTTTCAGTGGCCAACCAGAGATAAATTAAGAGCTTTAATTGGTGGTGAATCAAGAAGCTAGCTCAGGGTCCATCTCGCCCAGAACTTACATGGTGAGTGCCAAAGAAGGAGGCTGTATCATGTATCTTCCAGGACCAATTCACCCAATTATTTCTCCTCATCGTGTCTCTCCGCATCTCGAGGGAAGGGAAAATTCCACCCAAGGTGTTGCCAGACCAGGAGCCAATGTAGCAGGATGGAGAACACAAGGATGAGAGGTCAATGTGACTTGCTGCAAGTGGAAAGACAGCAGAGGATTGGTTGTTGTGTGGAACCACACTAGTTTCAAGAAGGAATTAAAAAGGCTTATTAATAAAAGGAACACGAGAAATGCATCTGTGAAATGTTATGGGTAAGTGAGCTAACTAGGATGAATATCTTTTCCTGACTCAACCTGTTTTGAATCTGATCTTTCACTCAATTAGAAGTTGGGAATCAGAAAGAACTGATGCAGGAAATGGAACAAGAATATAATAAAGGATGCTCCTACTGGTCATATTCATGGAACAGTACAGTACAAAAGGGGACCATTTGGCCAATCAATATCTACTTTTCATGTCTACTTATGTAATTAGAGTCATAGATATCTACAGCATGGAAACAGACCCTTCAGTCCAAACCGTCCATGCCAACCAGATATCCCAACCCAATCTAGTCCCAATTGCCAGCACCCGGCCCATATCCCTCCAAACCGTTCCTATTCATATACCCATCCAAATGCCTCTTAAATGTTGCAATTGTACCAGCCTCCACCATTTCCTCTGGCAGCTCATTCCATACATGCATCACCCTCTGTGTGAAAAAGTTGCCCAGTAGACCTCTTTTATATCTTTCCCTTCTCACCCTAAACCTATGCCCTCTAATTCCGGACTCCCCGACCCCAGGGAAAAGACTTTCTTTTTATCCTATCCCTGCCCCTCATAATTTTATAAACCTCTAAAAGGCCACCCCTCAGCCATCGAGGCTCCATCCTTGTAAATCTTTTCTGAACCCTTTCAAGTTTCACAACATCTCTTTGATAGGAAGGAGACCAGAATTGCATGCAATATTCCAAAAGTGGTCTAACTAATGTCCTCTACAGCCGCAACATGACCTCCCAACTCCTGTACTCAAAACTCTGACCAATAAAGGAAAGCATACCAAACGCCTTCTTCACGATCCTATCGACCTGCGACTCCACTTTCAAGGAGCTATGAACCTGCACTGCAAGATCTCTTTGTTCAGCTACACTTCTTAGGACCTTACCATTAGGTGTATAAGTCCTGCTAAGATTGCTTTCCCAAAATGCAGCACCTTGCATTTATCTGAATTAAACTCCATCTGCCACTTCTCAGCCCATTGGCCCATCTGGTCAAGATCCTGGTATAATCTGAGGTAACCCTCTTTGTTGTCCACGATACCTCCAATTTTGGTGTCATCTGCAAACTTACTAACTGTACCTCTTATGCTCGCATCCAAATCATTTATGTAAATGACAAAAAGTAGAGGACCCAGCACCAATCCTTGTGGCACTCCACTGGTCATAGGCCTCCAGTTTGAAAAACAACCCTCCACCACCACTCTCTGTCTTCTACCTTTGAGCCAGTTCTGTATCCAAATGGCTAGTTCTCCCTGTATTCCGTGAGATCTAACCTTGCTAATCAGTCTCCCATGGGGAACCTTGTCGATCGCCTTACTGAAGTCCATATAGCTCACATCTACCGCTCTGCCCTCAACGATCCTCTTTGTTACTTCTTCAAAAAACTCAATCAAGTTTATGAGACATGATTTCCCATGCGCAAAGCCCTGTTGACTATCCCTAATCAGTCCTTGCCTTTCCAAATACATGTACATCCTGTCCCTCAGGATTCCCACCAATAACTTGCCCACCACTGACGTCAGGCTCACTGGTGTATAATTCCTTGGCTTGTCCTTACCACCCTTCTTAAACAGTGGCACCACGTTAGCCAACCTCCATTCTTCCGGCACCTCACCTGTGACTATCAATGATTCAAATATCTCAGCAAGAGGCCCAGCAATCACTTCCCTAGCTTCCCACAGAGTTCTAGGGTACACCTGATCAGGTCCTGGGGATTTATCTACCTTTACCTGTTTCAAGACATCCAGCACTTCCTTCTTTGTAATATGGACATTTTGCAAGATGTCACCATCTATTTCCACACAGTTTATATCTTCACTACATTTCACTACTTTTGAAAAATGTAAAACTTTTGAAAAGCCAATTAATAGCTGCCCTTAATGGAGCTTTTGGTCTCCCCTTCTGATGTTTGATTTTTGTAGCGAAACTAACCCTATCGTACCTAATCTCAATTTTGCTTGAGTACATTCTTTTTAAAAGCCTTAGTTGAACGTTATAGAAATACAAGTGGTAGTGCCATAAAAATATGATCGTTTCGACTTCAATGGGATATTTTAATGGTAGTTTCTAAAGCTGGGTTACAGTGCCAAAGAACATCTGACATGGGACATGACTTTCTCTGTGGCTTCTTGAATTGTTGATCAATTTTTAATCTGATTTATTGAGTTTTTAAAACTCAGCAATAAAAAAACTGAGCAGGGGTGTTTAATAATTTATTGCAGTTTCATTTCCTTGGTAATTACACATTGAAATCAAATCCTCAGAGCTAGTGTTTTGTTCGGTCGAAAGATTATTTTCCTTCTTCTCTTTCTGAAAATGAGCTGAAGTGTCATTTTCAGAGCTTGTGCCTCTGGAGGACTGAGTAAGTTCAATCCAATTTTAATTACATGGGGTTCATGAAGTCTTACCAGTATTTTGGTGTTTCTCATTCCACAATTCCGTTAATCAATGACTTTTGTACAGAATCATCCAAAAATTCTGTGAACTAGAAGAGAGATATTTGGCCCTTCATGTGTGCTTGAGCCCTTTGAGACAGCAATCACAGAATTGACATGAAGCCAAAGGATGCCTTTCGACCCATCTTTTCTTTTCCACCTCTCTAAATGCTTTGACTTGGTTCTAAAATTTCTGCCTCTTCCCCAAAACCTTAATTTTGTTTCTAATTCAAATAATCACCCAATGTCTCATTTAATACATTCAATTGAACTTGCCTCCACCTCCTTATTCTTTGGCAGTTCCTTTAGGTTGATGATGACTTGCTTCCACTCCGGATGTGGGCAGATTTCATGGTGGTTGGATAGTTCAGTTCTGGAACTGCAGACTGTCACAGGTAGGGCAGATGGTGTTTGAGATGAGCGGTGGGATGCTCTGGATTCTGGTCTCTCGTTCTGCTTCTTGTGCTTGGACTCCATGTGCTTCATTCAGTGATGTTCACAGTGGTTGGTGCTTTTGCTGATGCTTCTCCAGATTGTGCATTCCAAGGCAAGTGGTGGGGCTTGAGGGCAGATGTCATTGGGGTTGATGCATTTGTTTAGGGAAGCTTCCAGGGTGTCCTTTTAATGTTTCTTCTGCCCTCCTTGTGATCATTTCAGAGCACAGAGTAGAGCACTTGTTGAGGGAGTCTTGTGTCAGGCACGTGGACAATGTGGCCCACCAATCACAATTAGTCCTGTGTGACTAGTGCCTCAATATTAGGGATATTGGCTCACATTGGTACATCTATCCTGTTGGTCAACTTGCTGGATTTTGCAAAGGTGGCACTGTTGATAACTCTCCAGCGATATGAGGTATCTGTTGTATATGGTTCATGTTTCGGATGTATACAGCAGGATGGGGACTACAGTTGTTCCGTAGACGTGAGCTTCATGCTGAAGTTGAAGTTTTGCACTTCGAACACTGTTCCTCTGAGAAATGAACTATACAATGTCATCTTGGAATTGAGGAGAAAGTGAGGACTGCAGATGCTGGAGATCAGAGCTGAAAATGTGTTGCTGGAAAAGCGCAGCAGGTCAGGTAGCATCCAAGGAATAGGAGAATCGACGTTTTGGGCATAAGCCCTTCTTCAGGAATGAGGAAAGTGTGTCCAGCAGGTTAAGATAAAAGGTAGGGAGGAGGGACTTGGGGGAGGGGCGTTGGAAATGCGATAGGTGGAAGGAGGTCAAGGTGAGGGTGATAGGCCAGGGTGGGGTGGCGACGGAGAGGTCAGGAAGAAGATTGCAGGTTAGAAAGGCGGTGCCGAGTTCGAGGGATTTGACTGAGACAAGGTGGTGGGAGGGGAAATGAGGAAACTATAGAAATCTGAGTTCATCCCTTGTGGTTGGAGGGTTCCTAGGCGGAAGATGAGGCGCTCTTCCTCCAACCGTCGTGTTGCTATGGTCTGGCAATGGAGGAGTCCAAGGACCAAGGCCTACTTGCGGAACGTTTCAGAGAACACCTCTGGGACACCCGGACCAACCAACCCAACCACCCCGTGGCTCAACACTTCAACTCCCCCTCCCACTCCACCAAGGAAATGCAGGTCCTTGGACTCCTCCATCGCCAGACCATAGCAACACGACGGTTGGAAGAAGAGCACCTCATCTTCCACCTCGGAACCCTCCAATCACAAGGGATGAATTCCGATTTCTCCAGTTTCCTCATTTCCCCTCCCCCCACCTTGTCTCAGTCAAATCCCTCGAACTCGGCACCGCCTTCCTAACCTGCAATCTTCTTCCTGACCTCTCCGCCCCCACCCCACTCCAGCCTATCACCCTCACCTTGACCTCCTTCCACCTATCGCATTTCCAACGCCCCTCCCCCAAGTCCCTGCTCCCTACCTTTTATCTTAGCCTGCTGGACACACTTTCCTCATTCCTGAAGAAGGGCTTATGCCCGAAACGTCGATTCTCCTGTTCCTTGGATGCTGCCTGACCTGCTGCACTTTTCCAGCAACACATTTTCAGCATCTTGGAATTGATGTTGGATTTCGTCGTCAATGTCTGCTCGCACTGAGAGGATCCACCACAAATGCAATATGAGTGCAAACTGGGGTCAGGCAGGGCTGCATTATCACACCAATACTCTCCTCCAACTACCTTGTCTCCTGAAAAAACTCCTGAGGTATGAGAAATGATCCATGTTGTCCAGCTGTGGATTTTGATTGTCAAGGACTGTGTTCATGAGGCAGGATTGTCAGGGCTGATGAAGAACCTTTGTTTTCTGGATGTTTTATATGAGATGCATTCACTCTACACCTCAGTAAATACGTCAGTGATGGTTTGAAGTTTGACGTCTGATTGTGCACACACCCGCCACACCTGCATTCTGCAGCTCGATGACAGAGTTGAGGTGGTCTTAATTCTGCCTGGAGGTGACAAAGGTGAATTGTTTCCCTCTTGTCCTGTAGGTTAACTCCACTCCAGAAGGCAGCTTCATGGAGTGGGGAAGGGGGGTGGGGGGTTGGTGGAGAAGGTGAAATGTTGTGTTGAGAAAGTTAGAGAAGACTGTTAGTGTGATTATGCAGCCCAGCCTCAAGCCAGTTTCCACTTATAGCTCTGTGGTGGATCCATTTTGTCCAGAGGAGAATCAATTGGAGTTTGGTTTCCCCTCTGCCTTCCTTGCCAAACACATCTTTGCATAAATTTGTATCCCTCCCTATTGGCATTGAAGTTGCCAAGGAAAGTCAACTTGTCTCCCTTGGGGATGCAGGACAGAAATTGGTTGAGGCTGGTGTAGAATGTTTCATTTGTTTACTTTGTTGCATCTAGGTTCGGGGCATAGGCAATGACGACTGATGTACTGCTTCTTGGCCAGGGTGAGCTTTATGGTCAGAAGGTACTCACTTACACTGCAGGGGGACTTTGTTAAGATGTCCAACCAGCTTTTTCTTATAGTGAAGCCAAGCTGTAGAAACAGAATTCTTCTTCTGGTTTGCCCTTCCAGTGCAAGCACAGCCTTGTTGTTTTAGCTGCCTTTCTCCTTCTGCGAGTCGTGCCTCACTCAGGCCAGCAATGTTAATGTAGTAGCCGGAGTTCCCAGTCTTTAACAACAATGTGCTGTTCGGGTCTGTTATTGTTGGAGTTCACTGTAAGGGTGATGATGTCCAGGTGCCAAAATTCATTTGGGTGGATGGAGGGGTGGTGCTGGGTTGGAAGATGCCTGTGTGTGGATTCTTATAACACTGTGTGATCATCACATAGCTACCACCACATGGTCTCAGTGAAGCAAGATCTTGTCCAAATGACAGGGAAAATCAGCGATGACTAGGCTGTGCTGTAGGATGGGAAGCTATCAAACACTCATTGTCAATCAAACATTCCCTATCACTACCACATTGAAGACCAGCACCATCTGAGTGTCGGAGGGGTATCCAGGCTGAGGCCGGGGCTTGGCTTCAGGCCACTCACTCGCTTGAGCTCCTGCAATAATGGTTTAAAGATCGAGTCAAGATGGCACATGTAACTGGGAGAGGCCCGCCTAGTGGCTTGTTATTAGACCTAACCACTATTTCTCTGTATACCTGGTTTTAGTTCAGAGCAGGCGAAAGTTGGTACTGCAAATGCTGGAGATTAGAGTCAAGATTAGAGTAGTGCTAGAAAAGCACAGCAGGTCAGGCAGTATCTGAGGAGCAGAAAAATCGATGTTTCGGGCAAAAGCCCGCAGATTTGAATTCTTGCTGCACTTTTCGGCACAGCTGTGGCAGTGGCCTCGTCACAATCCTTTGCCATCTTCCCCATTGCCAGCTGCCCAGCCAGGTTCCTGAACCACCACCAGTCTTGGGGGAGCAAACATGGCGTGCCCACCCACCAACTCACTCTAACCTCCAGTTGCCAAAGTGGCTGTATGCCTTTGCTAACCCCCCGGACACAGCAGGGTTGGTAAAGACCTGTTACAGTTAGTTTCAAATTTAAATAATGCCCTATTTAGCAACTCATTTGAACCCACCTTCACATGATTCTAGGCAGAGCACTCCAAACCCAGACCACTCGCAGTGTGAAAAATTGTTCTCACCTTGCATTTGCTGCTTTTGCAAGCAGCTTTAAACCTGTGCATTCCTGGTCTTCAAGTTTCTCCCTGTGTCCATTCAGTTAATCCCATTCTCCTTCCCACAGTCCTGAATTTTGTTTCCTTTTGAGGACACAGTTACCTTTCCAGTTTGGAAATCTATTGTTTGGCAAAATTCAGCTATCTGGAAATTTGTTTGAGTCATTGAAACAACTTTTAGCATCATTTTAATACAGTGGTATGACAGTTGAAACATGGAAGATACAAAATTTGGATAAGTAACACAAATTGTATTACAGCTTTCCAGTATTTTATAACTGTTTTATGCTTCAAGTAAATACAGTACTTAACCTCACTGTGCTTTCAAGTTCACACACTTGTTAGACATTAGTTTAGGCATGACACTTATTCACTAGTAATTTGTTCACCTATGCTCATTTTAAGTACTGTCAAGATGACTTGGCTGCAGTCCTAATTGCAGACTTAGTCTAAACATGAACAAAAGACATCAATTTTGAAGGTGCGGTGAGATTAATCACCCATGACAGCATTGGTGAAGTGTGTCAAGGAGGCTGAGTAATACAGAAGTAAATGAGAATCAGGGAAAAGCTCACCACTGGCCATTGACACAACTAGCACAAAAGAATGTTGCTGTAAGCTCTGAAAGCTGATGCCTCAGCCCAGGATGTGGCTGCTGGAGTTCCTTAGAACAGGCATTCAAAGATTCTTTATAATCCAGAAACTTACAAACTGCAAAAATGATTTGGGCCCAAGCATTCAGATCAGAGAGGCAATGTGTATTTATTCATTCCCTCCTGGATGTTGCAATCTTTTTCCACCAGAGCTTTTGGACATGCATTTCTTATCATAAGAGGTAGCACAGCCAGTGGGAAGGAATTTCCTGGGAAAGAACCAAGGCATCGGTTAAAGTGTGTTTGTTTTAATGCAAGGAGTATCAGGAATAAAAGTGATGAGCTCAGAGCATGGATCAGCACCTGGTGCTATGATGTTGTGGCCATAACAGAGACGTGAGTTTCTCAGGGGCAGGAATGGTTGCTGGATGTTCCAGGGTTTAGAACATTTAAAAAGAATGGGGGGGGAGGGGGAGAGGATGGGGTATAGCACTGCTAATCAGAGAGGGTATCACAGCTACAGAAGTTACCATTGTCGAGGAGGGTCTGCCTACCGAGTCAGTATGGGTGGAAATTAGGAACAGTAAGGGAGCAGTCACCTCATTAGGGGTTTACTACAGGCCCCCCCAATAGCAGCAGGGAGATTGAAGAAAGCGTAGGGCGGCAGATTTTGGAAAAGTATGCATGTAATACGGTTGTTGTAATGGGTGACTTTAACTTTCCCAATATTGATTGGAACCTCCTTCGAGCAGATGGTTTGGAAGGAGCTGTTTTTGTAAGGTATGTTCAGGAGGGTTTCCTAACTCAGTACTTTGACAGGCCAACGAGGGGAGAGGCCATTTTGGATTTGGTGCTTGGCAATGAGCCGGGCTAGGTGTCAGATCTTGCTGTGGGAGAGCATTTTGGTGACTATAACTGCCTCACATTCTACATTGCTATGGAGAAGGAGAGAAGCAGGCACAATGGGAGGATATTTAATTGGGGAAAAGGAAACTATGACGCTATCAGACGTGAGTTGGGAAGCATGGACTGGGAGCAATTGTTCCATGGAAAGGGCACAATAGACATGTGGAAACTGTTTAAGGAACAGTTGTTGCGAGTGATGCATAAATGTGTTCCTCTGAGACAGGCAAGAAGGGGTAAGATAAAGGAACCTTGGATGACGAGAGCGGAGGAGCTTCTAGAGGATTACAGGCAGGCGAGGAAGGAGCTCAAAAATGGTCTGAGGAGAGCCAGGAGGGGGCACGAAAAAGGCTTGGCAGGAAGGATTAGGGAGAATCCAAAGGCATTTTACACTTATGTGAGGAATAAGAGAATGATCAAAGAAAGAGTAGGGTGGATCAGGATGCATAGGGAACTTGTGTATAGAGTCTGAGGAGGTAAGGGAAGCCCTAAATGAGTTTTTTGCTTCTGTCTTGACTAAAGAAAAGAACCTTGTAGTGAATGAAACCAGTGAGGAGCAGGTAAGCATGGAATGGATAGAGATTGAGGAAGCTGATGTGCTGAAAATTTTGACAAACATTAAGATTGATAAGTCGCCAGGGCCAGACCAGATTTGTCCTCGGCTGCTTTGGGAAGCGAGAAATATGATTGCTTCACCACTTGCAAAGATCTTTGTAACCTCGCTCTCCACCAGAGTCGTACCTGAGGACTGGAGGGAGGCAAATGTAATTCCTCTCTTCAAGAAAGGAAATAGGGAAATCCTCGGCAATTACAGACCAGTCAGTCTCACGTCTGTCATCTACAAGGTGTTAGAAAGGATTCTGAGGGATAGGATTTATGACCATTTGGAAGAGCATGGATTGATTAAATACAGTCAGCACAGCTTTGTGAGGGACAGGTCATGCCTCACAAATCTTATTGAGTTCTTTGAGAATGTTACTAGACAAGTTGATGAGGGTCGAGCGGTGGATGTGGTGTATATGGACTTCAGCAAGGCATTTAATAAGGTTCCCCATGGTAGGCTCGTTCAGAAGGTCAGGAGGAATGAGATACAGGGAAATTTAGGTCTGGATACAGAATTGGCTGGTCGACAGAAGACAGCAAGTGGTAGTGGAAGGAAAGTATTCTGCCTGGAAGTCAGTGGTGAGTGGTGTTCCACAGGGCTCTGTCCTTGGGCCTCTACTCTTTGTAATTTTTATTAATGACTTGGATGAGGAGATTGAAGGATGGGTTAGCAAGTTTGCAGGCGACACAAAGGTTGGAGGTGTCGTTGACAGTATAGAGGACTGTTGTAGGCTGCAGCGTGACATTGACAGGATGCAGAGATGGGCTGAGAGGTGGCAGATGGAGTTCTACCTGGATAAATGCGAAGTGATGCATTTTGGAAGGTCCAACTTGAAAGTTGAGTGCAGGATTAAAGACAGGATTCTTGGCAGTTTGGAGGAACAGAGGGATCTTGGTGTGCAGGTACATAGATCCCTTAAAATGGCCACCCAAGTGGACAGGGTTGTTAAGAAAGCATATGGTGTTTTGGCTTTCATAAACAGGGGGATTGAGTTTAAGAGCCGTGAGATCTTGTTGCAGCTCTATAAAACTTTGGTTAGACCGCACTTGGAATACTGCGTCCAGTTCTGGTCGCCCTATAATTGGAAAGATGTGGATGCTTTGGAGAGGGTTCAGAGGAGGTTTACCAGGATGCTGTCTGGACTGGAGGGCTTATCTTACGAAGAGAGGTTGACTGAGCTCGGACTTTTTTCACTGGAAAAAAGAAGAAAGAGAGGGGACCTAATTGAGGTGTACAAGATAATGAGGGGCAGAGATTGAGTTGATAGCCAGAGACCTTTTCCCAGGGTAGAAATTGTTAACACGAGGGGTCATAATTTTAAGCTGATTGGCGGAAAGTATAGAGGGGATCTCAGAAGCGGGTTCTTTACACAGAGATTTGTGAGAGCATGGAATGTGTTGCCAGCAGCAATTGTGGAAGCGAGGTCATTGGGGATATTTAAGAGACTGCTGGACATGCATATGGTCACAGAAATTTGAGGGTTCGTACATTAGGTTTACCTTACATGTGGATCAATGGTCGGCACAACATCATGGGCTGAAGGGTCTGTTCTGTGCTGTGTTGTTCTATGTTCTATAACTTGCTACACAGATAAAATATTGTCCTCTTCACCCTCTGCTTTGTTTGGGTTACTGATGGCTCTCCTGCCATAGAAACAGTGGCTCTTTATTTACTTTGTCAAAGTTTCTCAATGATTTGGTCATGCAAAATCAAGTTCTCAAAGCAAAAAGCAAAAGCAGCAACACTACAAGACACCGTGAATTCCTGTTTGTTCGATGAGTCATGTTAGGATTTGGCCGTATTAATGTCAGACAAGCCTCTACAGCATTTTTTTATGTGCACTCTTTACACACAATGCTTGAGAATGAGTTTTACTGAACAGTTTTCCTTGCTTTGCAGCCAGTTGCTGCTGTCCTCGAAGAAATCTGCCCAGAGAGATCTAACAATCTCAGTGGCATGCATTTCTCCATTCCTGATCAAATCTTGGACCAAGTCAAGGGGATTGTCAACCATGTATCAGTGAGGAAGGTATGCAGCCAATCACATTGAGGTATTCTGACAGACTGCAAGCTCATAAATTTAAAATTCTGAACCTTTAACTTTTTTAAAATTCATGTCTTCAGGTAGCAAAATAAATTACTTGAATGATAAACAAATTAGTCATAACAAAGTGGTCTCTCTCCCTCAACGTAAGCACACAACACTACAGATTTTGTTTTTACAATAAAAGAGTTTCTTAACAAAATAAATGAAGACAAAGTTGAATGAACCAACCATCAACTTTTAAAACAAATTCACAGTTTTTAAAAAAATGTATAGTAAAATAATAATCCCATTAATCTCAAAGCACTTCTTCACCAATTCAAAACAATCAAATTACTTCTGTATAACACCTGAAACACACCCCTGGAACAGGATCCAAAACACCACCCACACAACTCTCAAACTTGATTCCCTGTATCTAACACATAAATAAGATTAAGTCACTTTGACTTCAACTTTTAGACAGGAACTGCAGGTGGGATCTTCCTGAAGCTGTTATACACCTGCATAAATGTACTTAGCCGAAAGTAACCTCTTCAAGGTTTCCATTTCTGGTCTAGGACGAACACTAATACTTACACTTCACTCTAAGATAATCTGGATCACTATATATCACTTCCTTCTCAGGAGCACAAGTCTACATAGCCATCCTATTCCAAAACTTTGTAGGACTGATCAAAATCCAAAGTAAAAACTGAAACCAAAATGCTCCTTCTGGAAGTTGTGGGTATTTCCCTTAGGCTTAAAATATGTTTTAGAAGTCTCAAACCAAACTTAAGGTCCCTTGCTTACTACATTGGGTCAAAAACAACCTAAGGAAGACAAACAATCCATTAGTACTGCACACAAATCCAAAAGATAGTCCTCAAACACTTTCAAAAGAAATCGCCATGGCTACAGAAATTCTTAGAAGTTATTTTAATTTCAGACACACCGAACACCCACAGTTTACTCATTCAAAATCTAGAAATCCAAGGTTAAAATAAGTATTTAGAAATATATGTATATCACACATTACATCTCATTCTGAACAGATCCATACAGTGGTTAGTATTTCTGTTTCACAGGAATTATGAACTTGATATGTGTTTTAAAAACTCAGTAACACCTCATGTAAGGTTTAACTTCTTCTCATTTCATTTACACCAAACTAATAGCATAAGAGCAGAAAATCTTGTAAATTATCAAATCATTTTAAGGTTTGCATTCTGGAGGAACGTCAATTGTGATCACCATGGAGCAGTGTAGAAATACTCTCAGCAACCTTTGGATTTCCATTTTAATTTGCACCCACAGGCTCCCAAAGTTACAGTACATTTGAATGGAGTAATGATGGCAAATGCTGTGCTGTCCCATAATTTTCACCTCTAAATTTAAGTCTTTATTTCTTAAAAATGCAAAAGCAAAATTAAAAACAGGTCCTGCAAATGATGGAAATGAAACACAACAGAAAATTCTTGGAAACATACAGGAGGTCAGTCATTATCTATTTGTAGAGAAAAGATAATGTTTTTCTTCAAATCCCTCTTCAGAACTGGGAAATAAGAAGTAAGCAAACATTTTTGCAAACAGATGAAGAAATCAGACTGACCCAGAAGGAAGGATAAAAATGTTCACATGAGTTAAGTAGTAAATAGAAGCATTATGTCATCAAGGAAACAGATAACCAGGGAAGTCTCTCTCTCACGCTGTCCCTCAAGGCAAGGAGGACACTTGCCATTGCATACAGCCAGTGACAAGAGCTTTTGAGTAGAATTGTTTTTAACTTGTGTCGGCAGCTACACCTGGTTCTAACTGACAGGTAAACTATCCCATTCTTACCAGCTGTGGTACATGTGATTGAAAGATTTATGTATTAATACTCAACCTGTTTGGTCACACTATGAACGCACCTCCCTTAACTGTCAAGTCCTGATGTGAGACTCATACCCAGCACTTTTAATTCAGAGGCTGGGGTTCTATCCACTGTACCACAGAAAGAGGAAAGAAAATTGGAAGAGGTGCAAAATGTTGAAACCTGGAGATCAGGTAAGGTTTACCGGTCCTGCAACATTGTCGTGGAATCTCCAGCAATTAACGGTTAATCTCCTGAAAACTGCTGCAATAAATTGCAAAAAATAGTTTTCTTAGAAGTTTTTTTTGAGTATTCTTGAATCATGATTATTAAAATGAATGGGAAAGGAACAGCAAGGTTTTTGGTTAGAATTGAGACTTACATGACCAATCATGCCGAGATCAGAGGGAAGCAATTTTTGAATCCGAGTCAAAATTTCTGAAGATGAGAGTTTTGAATATTTTAATATTGCTATAAGTGATTAATCAAGTAATAAGAAAATCATGGTGGCTATATTTTAACCTGCAGCAAGTTCCATGCATCCATCATCCCAGTGGTCTCTTACCTCTGTGAGGGGCAGGGCATGATTAATCTATCCCAAGAAGCTGAAGAAGACAAGGGAGGAGATTGCTAGGGCCTTGACAGAGGTCTTTGTATCCCCTTTAACCACAGGTGAGATTCCAGAAGTCTGGAGAATAGCCGTTGCTGAACATTTGCTTTTGAAATTCACGGGGATAATCGAGGAAATGATATGCTGGTAAGCCTTGCGTCAGTCAGAGGGAAATTATTGGAGAAGATTCTTAGGGAGAAGATTTACTCACATTTGGTGAAGAATGGACTTATTAGAGATTATCATCATGGTTTTATGCATGGGATGTCTTGTCTCAAACTTAATTTGAGTTTTTTGAGGAAGTGACAAAAATGATTAATGAGGGTAGGGCAGTGGATGTTGTCTGGATGGATTTACTAAAGCATTTGACAAGGTCCCTTATGGTAGGCTGGTCAAGAAAATTAAGTCGCATGGTGAATTTGCAAGTTGGATATGAAATTGGCTTAGTCATAGATGACAGAGGTGATTGTGAAGGGGTGTCTTTTGACGAGGGTCAGTGACTGGTGGTGTTCTGCAAGTGGTGCTGGGACCACTGTTGTATGTAATATTAAAAAATGATTCACATGAAAATTTAGATGGTCTGATTTGTAAGTTTGCAGATGACGAGAAAAATGGTGGCGTTGTGGATGGCGAGGAAGGTTATCAAAAGACATAGCAGAGGGATTGAATTCAAGAGTCGTGAAGTGATGTTGCAACTGTACAGGACTTTGGTTAGGCCACATTTGGAGTACTGTGTGCAGTTCTGGTCGCCTCAATTTAGGAAAGATGTGGAAGCTTTGGAGAGGGTGCAGAGAAGATTTACCAGGATGTTGCCTGGAATGGGGAATAGGTCGTACGAGGATAGGTTGAGAGTGCTAGGCCTTTTCTCGTTGGAATGGCGAAGGATGAGGGGTGACTTGATAGAGGTTTATAAGATGATCAGAGGAATAGATAGAATGGACAGTCAGAAACTTTTTACCCGGGTACAACAGAGTGTTACAAGGGGACATAAATTTAAGGTGAAGGGTGGAAGGTATAGGGGAGATGTCAGGGGTGGGTTCTTTACCCAGAGAGTGGTGGGGGCATGGAATGCGCTGCCTGTGGGAGTGGTATAGTCAGAATCTTTGGTGACCTTTAAGCGGCAATTGGATAGGTACATGGATGGGTGCTTAAGCTAGGACAAATGTTCGGCACAACATCGTGGGCCGAAGGGCCTGTTCTGTGCTGTATTGTTCTATGTTCTATGTTCTAGATCAGTTGGAAAGTTGGGAGGAGAAATGGCATATGAAGTTTAATCCAGACAAGTATGAGATTATGCATTTTGGGAGGTCAAATGTAAAAGCCAAATATACAGTAAATGGCAGGACCATTAGGAACATTGACATACAAAAGGATCTTGGAGTCCAAGTCCATTGCTCCATGAAAGTGGCAACACATGTGGCTAGAATGGTAAATAAGATGTATGGTATGCTTGCCTTCATCAGTCAAGACATTGAGTATAAAAGTTGGCAAGCCATGTTATAACTTGATAAGACTTCGGCCAGTTTTGGAGTATTGTGTAGCAACCAGAATTGCACACTATAAAGGATATGGAGGCTTAGATGAGGGTGCAGAAGACCGTGACTAGGATGTTGTGTGGATTGGAGAGTATTATCTGTAAGGAGAAGTTGGACAAACTTAGAATTTTTTTTTGCTAGATCACCAGAGGCTGACGGGGCAATCTGATACAAGAAAATAAAATTATGAGATGCATAGACAGGGTGAATCGTCAGGGTGAATCCCAGGGTGGAAATGTCAAATACTCAGGAGCATAAGTTTAAGATGAGAAGGAGAAAGTTTAAAAAAGATCTGTGAGGCAAGTTTTTTGACACCAAGGATGGTAGGTGCCTGGAATGCACTGCCAGAGGAAATGGAAGAAGCAGATATATTCGCAAAATTTAAGAGGTGTTTACACAGACACATGATTAGACAGATAATAGAGGGATCCAGACCATGTGCAGGCAGATAAGATTAGCTTAGAGTTGCATTATGGTCTGCACAGACATGATGGGCCAAGGGGCTGGTTCCCATGCTGTACTGTTCCAAAATCATCAGCGGTTGTGCCTTTAGCTGTCTCAGCCATAAACTCTGGAGTTTGCTTTCTCTCTTCGTCAGATGCTTATTAACACCTATGTTTTTAATTAAGCTTTTGGTCATCTTCCCTAATAACTCCCTGAGTGGCTCAGCAATAAATTTGGTAACACTACCAT
Organism: Chiloscyllium plagiosum; assembly: GCF_037043375.1. Lineage (NCBI taxonomy): Eukaryota > Metazoa > Chordata > Chondrichthyes > Orectolobiformes > Hemiscylliidae > Chiloscyllium > Chiloscyllium plagiosum. The sequence continues at coordinate 9,135,089 of NW_028270164.1, forward strand.
GAAATACTGTTGGAGGCTGTTCGTGTATTAAACATGCATTTTGTATTAATAAGAACATGATCTCTATGACTCTGACTCTATGATGCAGAATGGCTGTAAAAAAAAAGTCAAGCTAAGTTTATTTTACACACATGCTGCATCTCTCACAAAACACGAGTTGCCACAAAATATCTTTGTCAATGCTTAAACAATAAATAACATAGATATAAGTATTTAGTTTAAGTGTGGTGTTTGGGATGGGGAAACCTGAAACAGCAAAAGCAAAAGGTACTAAAGACCAAGAATGGGTCTCTTCTCAGAGAAAAAGAAAGAAAATGCTGCGTATGCAGAAATCTGAATAGAGCACATGGGAAATACAAAGCAGTCCAAAATACGCTCAGTGCGTTGATGATAGGGTTGATTATTCATGTTACTGACAGCTGAGAGCAGAGAGGTTGGCTGTCGTCTCTTGTAATGGCACAGCAGGAAGCACATAATCTGAAAAAAACATTGCACATTAGATAATGTGCAATGTAGATTAACCAAATGATTCCTGGGATCATGAAGAGATAGAAGCTGAAAATGCTAAAAACGTACAGCAGTTCAAAAAACATCTGTGGATAGAAGAAATCATCAGGTTGCCCATCACTGAACCTGGACCTACAGATCACGGTTTAAAAGTAAGTGTTTACCTACTTGAAAGCAAGATAAGGAGAAATATTTTTCACTGAGCACCATGAGTCTTGGATAAGCTCTTCCACAAAAGCCAATAAATATTTTTGAATATTTTTAAAACAGAGGTTGATAGATTTTTAAAAACAAGGACAGAGCAAGCAGGAATGTGAAGTAAATCAGATCAGTCATGATGTTATTGAATACTGGAGCAGGCTCAAGAGGCCGAGTGACTCCTATTACATTGGAATTCTCGCTGTGAGCCCAGAAAGATCTCAGAGTATTTTACCAAATGCACCTCATTAACAACTTACTTTACCTCTATGGCCTATCTTACCATGTGTCATTTGCTGAGCAATGCAATATTCCTGGATATCTGCCAAAACACCAGCATCCCTGGTGCCTGCACCATAGTTAACAGGCCACAGTGTAGCAATATTTCCACCCCTTTAATTGAAGACTACTGATCAGTAAGGAAATTAGGCTGGTGTTAAGACTGAGTGCCTCTGTGCATGCCAGTTAGCTAAGTAAGTAAGAGAAAAGAGCAAGCATGCAGCCCGAATCTGGGTGCCTGTCCCTGTATGTGAGGTAACCTTGCTGTAGCCTTCAGTGCTTGTTATCGATGCACCATGCATTGCAAGTTGTGCTTCCTAAGTGGCCTACAAGTGGTTTGGTTAGGTGCCATGATGATACTGAGGGCTTGGTAAATGTTGGATTCCAATTTCTGTGAACGCAAGTTGTGTGTGGCTGGAGACCATGGACCATGTGCTGAGGTGCTGTTTCACGCTGAGCAAAATGACAACACTAATGAATCAGCAATGAGCTGAAGTCACGAGGTACTTGCTGTGATTTTCATGTCTATATTTTTCAATGTCTTGCTTGTTCAGCATGTTTGGTAAGATAGGAAACTAAATATTATTGATGAAAGTTATGGTGTTTAATAAGCTATAATTTACCTTCACTGGCAACTCGCTGCTGCCACAAACTCAAAGTCATACAGAATGGAAAAAGACCCTTTGGTCCAGCAGGGCATGCCAATCATAATCCCAAACTCAACTAGTCCCGCCTGCCTGCACTTGGCCCATATCCCTCCAAACACTTCTTATTCATGTACTTACCCAAATGTCTTTTTTTTTGTTTTTTTTTGGAAAAATATTTGTATTCTTTACAAAATTATAAAATTACAAAAAAGTATAACAATCTGAGTGTATAACAACAATTACAATAAACTCACTACTGCTCTACAAAACAAATAATAATAAAAAAAGCTACCCATACTACAATTCAATAAATAATTGTACATAATAACTTAAATTACACAAGTCAGTGCAACTCCACCAAAGCTCCCCATCACCAGGAGCATCAGTTAGCATACCCGTATTTATTCAGGATTCTTCCTCTCAGGACACCCAGCTCATCAGACCCACGCCTCGAGACTAAACAAAAGCCCAAGTAAGTTTGGCAGACAAACCTGCTTTGAGGTGGTTCAGAAAGGACCACCACATCTTCCTGATTCTCCTGTTCCTTGGATGCTGCCTGACCTGCTGCGCTTTTCCAGCAACACATTTTCAGCTCTAATCTCCAGCATCTGCAGCCCTCACTTTCTCCACCACATCTTGTAGAAAAGTTCTGTTTTCTGGTGCACCATACTAGTAAGGAAGTCCAGGGGCATGTGTTCCATAACTAATCTACGCCATCCCGGCAGGCCCGGAGGACTTTCCGAGGCCAAACTCATCAAAATGTTCTTCCTCGCACAATATGTAAGAATATTAAACAGCTTTTTCCTATGCTCTTTGAAGGAAGGCAAATTGGGCAGGCCCAGGAGAAGAGACACCGGATCTACCTTGACCTCAGTCTCCAGGAGATGCCCATGACACTTGCTGTAGTGCCCCAAAAATTGCAAAGCTTGTGGCATGACCATAAATGATGGGTAAGAGTGCCAATACCTATTTTGCATTTGGGGCACAATGGAGAGGCTCCTTTTTTGAATTTCGCAAGCCGCTGTGGGGCCAGACGAACTCTGTGAAGGACCTTCAGCTGCATGGCAAGCATTCTATTGCAAATCGAGATCCTTCTCATGTTCTTCCAAATGTCCTCCCAAATCTCTGATGAAATCTCCACTCCCAACTCTTGCTCCCAGACCCCGTGGAGCCACGAAATATCTTTCGAGGCACCACCTTTCAGTAAATGGTAAAGGATGCTAACTGGGAGAGTACCTATAGTCTGAAATACTCTCCTCTCTATGTTAGACTATAAGGATCAATCAGAAGTGTCGTCTTCTTCTGAATAAAGTCCCTGACCTGAAAGTAACGAAAGAAGTCCCTGCTGGGCAATTCATACTTGGAACTCATCTGATCAAAGGACGTCATAACCTCCCTGCTCAAGTAAATCTCCCAGACAAGACATTCCCCAGGATGCCCGTAACTTAAAACCAGAGTCCAACCCTCCAACCCTGGCCAAAATCTTGACATTCCTACTATAGGAATGAGAAAAGAAGTTTTCGATAAACTACCTTTGCTTTGCCACATCGCTCTCCATGCTTTAACTGTATTAATGACAATTGGGTTCCGCCAATACTTTGTGACTATTCTCATCTTATCCATGAGTAACAGATTAACAGGCCTCGATATCCAGCCATTTTGACGTCAGGTCCTCACATGTCCAATCATTCACACAAAGGATAGCAAGGAGCTTATTTAATACCTCTGAGTAACCCCTCACTTCCCTGGGGAAGCTGCAATTTGGTAAGCTTAATAAGAGGCTGTCAGTGACGCCAAATAAAAGAACCGAGCCAACTTTTGAGTCTCCGTAATGTTTGTCTCGGCATCATCAGAGGAAGCACTTGCATGGGATATAATAAGCAAGGAAGCACATTCATTTTAATAAGAGCTATTCAGCCTAACCAAGATATTGGAAGAACCTCCCAATGCTGAAGATCCTGCCTTATCGAGCAAATGCACAAAGTTAGCCTTATACAATTGGTCACAGGCGGGAGTAATGAGAATGCCAAGGTACAGAAAACCTCTCTGTGACCACCTGAAAGGGAATCGGATTTCACCCTCAAGATCGGGTATTCCCCCAAGACCCCCTACAGACACGGCCTCTGATGTCATAAAATTAATCTTATATCCTGAGAAAGAGCCAAATAAGCTGATATATTGTATTAAATGAGGCAAAGACACTGTCGGGTTTGATAGGAAAAGGAGAACATCATCTGTGTAGGGTATGATAGAACAATACAGCGCGGAACAGGCCCTTCGGCCCTCGATGTTGCGCCGACCTATGAACTATTCTTAGCTCGTCCCCCTACACTATCCCAAAATCATCATCAACAATCTCAGGATTATTTAAATCTCCCTAATGTGGCTGAGTTGACTACATTATCAGGGAGGACATTCCATACCCTTACCACTCTCTGTGTAAAGAACCTGCCTCTGACATCTGTGTTAAATCTATCAATTTGTAGTTTTGCCCCCTCGTACAAGCTGACGTCATCATCCTAGGGAAAAGACTTTCACTGTCTACCCTCTCTAATCCTCTGATCATCTTGTATGTCTCTATCAAATCCCCTCTTAGCCCTCTTCTTGCCAATGAGAACAGGTTCAAGTCTCTCAGCCTTTCCTCATAAGACCTTCCCTCTAGACCAGGCAACATCCTGGTAAATCTCCTCTGCACCTTTTCCAATGCTTCCACATCCTTCCCGAAATATGGGGACCAGAACTGTACACAATATTCCAAGTATGGCTGCACCAGCGTTTTGTATACTCGCAGCATGATATTGTGGCTCCGGAACTCAATCTCTCTACGAATGAAACCTAACGCACTGTATGCCTTCTTAACAGCACTATCCACCTGGGTGGCAACTTTCAGGGATCTATGCACATGGACTCTGTGCATCCGCACTACCAAGAATCTTTCCACTGACCCAGTATTCTGCCTTCCTGTTATTCTTCCCAAAGTGCATCACCTCACATTTAGCTGCACTGAACTCCATTTGCCACCCCTCAGCCCAATTCTGCAGTTTATCCAAGTCCCCCTGCAACCTGTAACATTCTTCCACTACTCCAACGACTTTAGTGTCGTCTGCAAATTTACTAATCCATCCACCTATGCCTGCGTCTAAGTCATTTATAAAAATGACAAACAGCAGTGTTCCCAAAACAGATCCTTGTGGCACACCACTAGTAACCGGACTCCAGGCTGAATATTTTCCATCAACTACCATCTGCTGCCTTCCTTCAGAAAGACAGTTTCTAATCCAAACTGTTAAATCACCCTCAATTCCATGCCTCTGCATTTTCTCCAACAGCCTACCATGTGAAACCTTATCAAAGGCTTTCCTGAAGTCCATGTATACCACGTCAACTGCCCTCCCCTCATCTACATGCTTGGTCACCTTCTCAAAAAACTCAATGAGGTTTGTGAGACACGACCTGCCCTTGACGAAACCATGTTGACTATCTGAAATCCAATTGTTGCTTGCTCGATGATTATAAGTCTTATCTCTTATAATCCTTTCCTACATCAGAAGTAAGGCTCACTGGTCTGTAATTACCTGAGTCATCTCTACTGCCCTTCTTGAACAAGGGCACAAGGGTGATCTTATGCACCCCAATCCCACCTCTGCTGCAACCATATTGGCTTCCTTCCGAATGGCCTCCACCAATGGCTCAATCACCAGCGTGAACAACAGTGGTGATAAGGGACAACTGTGTTGGCTGCCTCTACCAATACTAATTAGTAAGAACTGCTACCATAGGATCACTATATAACACTTCCACCCATTTGGTAAATACCCCACCGAAACCAAACTGCTCTAGAACATTAAAAAAGATACGGCCACTCCACCCGGTCAAATGCCTTCTCTGCTTCAAGGGAGACCACCAAGCTCGGAATTGACCACTGCTGGCACACCTGGACTATACTCAGTACTCTTCTAACACTATTAGAGGACCTACAGCCCTTAATAAAACCTGTCTGGTCCCCCTTTACAATAAAGAGCAACACCTTCTCCAATCTCAATGTGAGTGTCTTAGATAAAATTTTAAAATCCGAGTTTCGCAGCGAAATGGGCCGATATGAAGCACAGACCTCTAGGGCCTTCCCTTTCTTGAGAATGAGAGAAGTATTAGCTTCTCTCAGAGAGTGTGGGAGGCAGCCCTGACTGTATGAATAATTGTACATGTCCAGCATTGGCACGGCCAATATATTCATAAATTCCTTATAAAACTCACTCAGAAGGCCACCTGGGCCGAGTGCCTTACCATTGTGCAGCTGTCTTACAAGCTCCTGTATCTCTTGCACTGTCAAGGAAATATTCAAAGGGTCACATGCTCTGGGATCGCACCTGGAAGGTTTAGGTTCATAAAGAAGGATTCCATCTTCGCCAACCAGTCCTCACAGTCCTCTAACCGATACAGCTTGGAGTAAAATTTCCTAAAAGCCATATTAATCTTTTTGGAGTCACAAGTAAGAGTTCCAGTGCCCTGTCTGATACATCTGATAGGTGTGTGTGTATAAAGGGGAGGGGGGGGGGTGCTCTTTTTCCTCGCCTAATAAGCCTGGTATTTCCCTGGCCTATCCCCATACTCAAATAACTTTGTTTTGCAAAAGAGATCTCTCTCTTTGCTGTTTGAGTCAGCACAAAATTCAGAACAGCTTGGAGACCTGTGCTTCGCTGTAACTTTAATCACATATGGCCTATTCACATATTTTAAATGTTGTAATTGTATGTGCTTCCACCACTTCCTCTGTTCCTCTGTGACTCCAAAAAGATTAATATGGCTTTTAGGAAATTTTACTCCAAGCTGTATCGGTTAGAGGACTGTGAGGACTGGTTGGCGAAGATGGAATCCTTCTTTATGGACCTAAACCTTCCAGGTGCGATCCCAGAGCATGTGACCCTTTGAATATTTCCTTGACAGTGCAAGAGATACAGGAGCCTGTAAGACAGCTGCACAATGGTAAGGCACTACCTGTGTGCAAAAGTTGCCCTTTTTAAATCTTTCCCCTCTCACCTTAAACCTATGCCCTCTAGTTTTGGACTCCCACACCTGAGGAAAAAGATCTTGGCCATTCACTCTATCCATGCCCTTCATGAGTGACCCTCCGTAAGGTCACTCTTCAGCATCTGAATCTCCAGACAAAATGCCTCAGACTATTCAGTCACTCTTTATAATTCAGACCCTCCAGTCCTGGCAACATTTGCACTCACTCAAGTTTAACAACATCCTTCCTATAGAAGGACAACTACAACTGAATGCAATATTCCAAAAGTGGGCTTATCAATGTCCTGTAAAGCCATAACGTGATGTCCCAACTCCTATATTCAGTGTTCTGACCAATGAAGGCCAAATGCGTTCTTCATCATATCAGTTCTGAAGAAGGATCACTGGACCTGAAACGTTAACTCTGATTTCTCTCCACAGATGCTACCAGACCTGCCAAACATTTCCGGCAATTTGCTGTTGTTTCTTTACCACCCTGTCTACCTGCAACTCCACTTTCAAGGAACTATGCACCTGCACTCCTGAGCCTCTTCATTTGGCAACACTCCCTAGGTCCCTACCATTAATTTGGAGCAACTGGGCTTGTTTACACTTGAGTTTAGAAGGATGAGAGGGGATCTGATTGAGACGTATAAGATTATTAAAGGATTGGACACTCTGGAGGCAAGAAGCATGTTGCTGCTGATTGGTGAGTCCAGAACCAGAGGACACAGTGTAAAAATAAGGGGTAGGCCATTTAGAACAGAGTTGAGGAGAAACTTCTTCACCCAGAGAGTGGTGGATATATGGAATGCTCTGCCCCAGAAGGCAGTGGAGGCCAAGCCTCTGGATACTTTCAAGAAAGATGGATAGAGCTCTTAAAGATAGTGGAATCAAGGGTTATGGGGTAAGGCAAAAACAGGAAACTGATTGTGGATGATCAGCCATTATCATAATGAATGGTGGTGCTGGCTCGAAGGGCTGAATGGCCTAATCCTGCACCTATTGTCTATTGTATTTTAACTGTACAAGCCCTACCCTGGTTTGCCTTGCCTCATCGATCACTAGTTCCAACATGCCACAGTGAGAAACTATAATGACGTCCTCAGGAGACAGATACGGGATACGACTGATAAAGTACTGATTGTCATCCAGTGCTTCCCAGGAGCGGAGAAACTACGCCATGTTCTACACAGCCTGCAACACATTATTGATGAGGATAAGCACCTTGTCAAGATCTTCCCTACACCTTTAATTTTCACCTTTAAACAACCACCAAACTTTAAATAGACCACTGTTCACAGCAAACTGCCCAACCTTCAGGACAACATTGACCACAACACCATACAACCCTGTCATGGCAAACACAGCAAGACATATTAGAGTGTCGACATTAGATGTGGGGACACCACCCACCACGAGCGTGGCAGATACTCGTGTGATTCGGCCAATGTTGTCTACCTCATACGCTGCAGGCAAGGATGTTCCGAGGCATGGTATATTGATGAGACCAAGCGGACGCTACGACAACAGATGGATGGACCCCATGCAACAGTCGCCAGACAGGGATATTCCCTCCCAGTCAGAGAACACTTCAGTGGTCAAGGACGTTCGGCCTTGGATCTTCGAGTGACTGTCCTCCAAGGTGGACTTCGGGATACACGACATGCAAAGTTGCCAATCAGAGGCTGATAGCCAAGTTTGGTACTCATGAGGGTGGCCTTAACTGGGAGCTTGGGTTCATGTTACATTACAGGTGATCTCACTACACTATACACTCCCACACACACACACACAAGCAGACATACACACACACTCTTACACATGATCACACTCACGCACTCACACAGACCCTCTCTCATACACACACTCTCTCAGACACACACACCCTCTCACATGCATATACTCTGTCACACTTGCACACACACACGTACACTCATGCACACATATAAGTCTATGGGGTGAATTTCAATATGCAGATTTGTGTTGCAGATGCACTCCACTTTGTTCAAAAAGCACACCATCTGGAGGCAGGCAATCCATGTAGCATTTTATAAATTCCTATTTTGGAAATAGAACCAGTCTGACTCAAGGTTGGGATACAGACAGACTCTTACCTCACACCTTTAATGCATTGTCTGAGCTGAGATGTCAGCTTTTAAAATAAAACCTTAAGTTATCTTGGGACTGTGACTGGAAAGAAGTTCTGGGATTTATACATTAATCACTTGAAACCTGCATCCCCATTCTAAGTGATTAAGGACTTAACAGCAATCTAGGTTTAATAAATGCTTCAGAACAGGTGTATGGCATTTTGATGTTTTACTATAAATTCTGTTCCTATGATCCTGCCCCACTAGCTACCTGACAAAAGCTTGTACTTCCAAATAAACCTGTTGGACTATAAATTAAAAAATGTACTTACAAATAAACCTGTAGAACTATACCTGGTGTTGTGTGATTGTTTAACTTCATCCTTATTAAAATGCAATGTCTTACATTTATCTAACTTAAACAACCCCCCCGAATATACTCAAGTAATGGGTGATCTCATGAAAATGTTGACCCCTATTTTTGGCCAGAAGATCTGGAATTTTTCCATATATCTCATGTAAAAGTCAACCCTAGTTTTTCACAGATAACAGATCAACATTTGCAAGTCAAGGTATTCTCCTGTACATAAATGTTATGATTAGGAAATGAATTGGGTTTTTTGTGCTATTATGTGATTTGATGTACAATTCACACCAATTTGGCGCAAAAGTTTAAGACGGATCATGTCAGGTGACAACCAACATCATGGAATACTGTCATATGCCAAGTTGAGGTTTTGAAATTTCTTCATCATTTTGTGTAAAAACACCCTCCAGAAAAAACAAACAATATACAGTAGAGTTTAAACCGAAAGTTAATGAAGTCGCAGAGAAGACAACTGTGTTGCAGCAAGAGAAATTTGTGTTTCAGAGAAATTTGTGAGAGACTGGAGAAAGATATTGAACCAACTTCAGATAAGGCTAAAATGAAAGTGTGCCAACAGAAGTAAACCTAGCAAGTGGCCACAATTCAAGAAAAACTTGCTGAGTGGGTACTTGAAAATCATCAAAATGGAAAATGTGTTAATTGTGAAGCCATCTGAATCCATGCATGAAAACAAAATCAAAGGATGGAATTTCAGATTTTAAGGCAAGTGCTGAATAGGGCACAAGGTTCATGAGAAGGCATGACTGAGTGCTTCAGCAGAGAACTAAGATTGCACAAAAGTTGCCTGCTGCATGAGAAGATTTTACAGTTTCACCAGTTTGTCATCAGAAACCTGCAGAAGGAAGGTTACAAGATATCATGCATTGAAAACATAGAAGAAATACCGAATACTCTCAAAATGCCAAAAAGGAGAAAAAACAGTATTGGTGAAGATCCCACGAGCCATAAGAAAAGTAGGTTTACTTTAGTTCTCTCATGTATGGCTGCTGGCACTAAGTTAAAACCAATGGCAGTTTTTAAGAGAAAAGCTCTGCCAAAGGAGAAATTTCCAGAAGGAATTGTCATCCATATGCATCCACAAAGCTGGATGGATGAAGATGGATGTAGAAAATGGATAAAGGAAGTTTGGAATTTATGACCTGGTGGACTACACAAGGAAAAGAGTTTGCTCGTCTGTTGATCACATCTAGTGAAGAATGTTGGTGCTATTGTGGTTCTGTTCGCCGAGCTGGGAATTTGTGTTGCAGATGTTTCGTCCCCTGTCTAGGTGACATCCTCAGTGCTTGGGAGCCTCCCGTGAAGCGCTTCTGTGATCTTTCCTCCGGCATTTGTAGTGGTTTGAATCTGCCGCTTCCGGTTGTCAGTTCCAGCTGTCCGCTGCAGTGGTCGGTATATTGGGTCCAGGTCGATGTGCTTATTGATTGAATCTGTGGATGAGTGCCATGCCTCTAGGAATTCCCTGGCTGTTCTCTGTTTGGCTTGTCCTATAATGGTAGTGTTGTCCCAGTCGAATTCATGTTGCTTGTCATATCCTTAGTAGCCACATACGCAGATGACAAGCAACATGAATTCGACTGGGACAACACTACTATTATATGACAAGCCAAACAGAGAACAGCCAGGGAATTCCTAGAGGCATGGCACTCATCCACAGATTCAATCAATAAACACATTGACCTGGACCCAATATACCGACCACTGCAGCGGACAGCTGGAACTGACAACCGGAAGCGGCAGATTCAAACCACTACAAATGCCGGAGGAAAGATCACAGAAGCGCTTCACGGGAGGCTCCCAAGCACTGAGGATGTCACCTAGACAGGGGACGAAACGTCTGCAACACAAATTCCCAGCTCGGCGAATAGAACCACAACAAGCACCCGAGCTACAAATCTTCTCACAGACTTTGAATGTTATTGCTAACATCCAATCACATCACACCAATGTAGCTGTAATTCCCATGGACTTACAAATCTTTTGCAACCAATAGATGTTGGTATGAATAAGCTATTTAAAGACATGATGAGAATGAGGTGGAATAACTGGATGTGTGATGGAGAAAAAAACATCGATGAGAGGAGACAGTATGCAGGCTCTATCACTGCCAGTGATCTGTGAACGGATCATTGATTCTTGGAAAGAAATGGAAGCTGACACTATTTTCAAATTATTCAAGAAATGTGCAATTTTGAATTCATTGGACAGTGCAGAGGATGGTTAGCTGTGGGATGACATAGATGAAGAAGAAGAAGCAGATGATGTGCTACTTCTTACTACGAATTGGATCCATGTAACAATATCACTCATCCTGATGATTATGCAGCTTTATTTAGTGGTGAAAATGTTGAACAGCATGATTTTAATGAATTTTTGTATTTGACATATTTAAGATGTACTGTGTAATTGTGATTTTAAGCTTACTAATTCATTTTTATTTCTATTGTCTTTATCCGGTAATTATTTCTTTTCCCTTTATTTGTTTAGTGACCAGTTGGGCTTCTGCTAATGATATGGTATTTTGGACTGTAGCATGAATTTCAGCCCCTCAAACGTATTATATGTGTTATAGTTGACTCCATAAATTTAGCCTTAAAAAGAAGTCTTAAAAATTTGACTCTGACATGAGTATATGTGGCATATCTGGCAATCTTCTGCCCATTGGCTCATCTGATGAAGGTCCCATTGTCCTCTGAGATAATCCTCTTCACTATCCACTACACCACCTGTTTTCGTGTCATCTGCAAATTTCCTAACCGTGCCTCCTATATTCAGATCCAAATCATTTACATAAATGATGATAAGCAGCGGCTCCAGCACTGATCCCTATGGCACACCGCTGGTCACAGGCCCACAGTTCTGAAAAGCCTCCTAACTTCAACAAGGTGGCAATGCTGACACAATATGCAATGTTTGGGCTCCTGACCCAGTCCACTCCAGGCTTGCTGCATCTTTCTTTTTTTTTGTCTTTTTCTTTCTCTTTTTTCTTTGCTTTATCTTCTGATGTCATGTGGCTGCAGAAGCGGTGTGAGCGGGTCTTTGGGTGCAGAGGTGGCATTGCCTGAAGCTGGGATTCCTGGCATCAGAGACCTGGAGGGTGGACTTAGGTTGTTGTGTGTGGCAATCCATGGGGCCTGGAGTGGGGACTCAGCAGCTGCAGCAGGTGTCGTCGTTGTGGAGACATTGCCTGAAATATGGACTTTTGTTCATACTCTCCCCAGAGTGGGGACTCCTTGAGGCCTGGGGGACTTTGAGGAGACCTTGTAGAAGCCCTGGAGCTGTATTTGAAGATCCCCTTTTCAGCAGATGAACTCTATTTATAATATAATTTCATTTTATTCTTTTTGTAACTCAAAATGGTGCTGGATTGTGGCGACAAATCACTTTTCACTATATTTTTCTAGATATATGTGACAATAAATAACAAATAAATAACTCAAGCCAATTTTACATCCGACTGGCTAGGTCCACCAGGATCCTATGTGATCTAACCTTACTAACCAATCTACCATGCGGAACCTCACTCGTAATTTGTTCACCACTGCCCATATTAGGTTCTGGTCAAGATGGCTTGGCATTCCTAATTGCAGCCTGAGTCCATACATGGACAAAAAGATCAATTTTAAAAGTGCAGTAAGATTGATCAACCTTGATGGCATTGGTGAAGTGTGTCATCTCAGAGGCTGAGTAAAACTGAAGTCATTGAGAATCAGGAAAAACCTCTCTGCTCTCTATTGTCACAACTGGCACAAAGGAATATTGCAGTGAGTACTGTCAGCTGATATCTCAGCCCTGAACATGACTGCTGCAGTTCCTCAGTATAGTCTCTGAGGCCCAATGATATTCAACTGCTTCATCAATGATCTTCCCTCCAACTTAAGGTCAGAGGTAAGAGTGCTTTCTGATGATTGCCTAATGTTGTCTAGCTGAGTAGACTGCTTTCATACAGTTCCAGTCTAATTATAGATAGATTGTGAATTGCAATAGCTTAATTCTGATACATGTCTTACATTATTTCTTCTGAATGTTGTTTTCTTGTCAATCCTCCTAGTCCTCATGAAAATGCAGCACAATGCTCTCATCATCCAAATGTACAACTTTATCTTTCTTATAAAGGTGATGAAACTCAGCCTCTATCTCATTACCATCTTTCTTGAATTGCCAACAGGACTTCAGAGTACTGGAAGAGCTGAAATTCATGTCAATTAAGTATTAGGACAGAGCATTGTTTCTGGTTCCCACTTTAAATGTCCATCAACCCATTCCATTACTCTGTTTGGCAATTGTCTGTGATTAAACTAAACTTTCACAACTCTAAGGTACATTCAACTGTATATTCTAATCCCCTGACATCTGTGATATTAATAAACATTCGGAGCAAATGTATGGGAACACCACCACTCATACATTCCCATTCATCCAATCATACTCCATCCTGATTTAATTGGAATTATATTGCAGCTCCTTCAGTGTCAAACTCCTAAAACCTTGAACCTACTAGCACAGTGGGTGCTCCTCTATCAGATGAGCAAGAAGGTGGCTCAACATCAACTTCTCAAGGGGCAACCAGGGAAAGGCTTCTCAGCCATGCCTTAGTCTCATGAAGAGTGAAACAAAGGACCAGATTGCTCAGGATAGTGGCAACATATTACCCAGTCTAATAAACCAAGAACTGTGGATGTTGAAGTATGAGAGCAAGCTAATGTTTTGAATCGAGAAGACTCTTCATTAGAGCTGTCTGATCCCCTGTGATGTGCAGCATATTTGTTTTCAATATGGATTCCAGCATCTGCAGTAATTTGCTCCTGCTGAAATATGACTCTTGTTTAGAACTGAAGTCTTCTGAAGAATGGTCACTGGACTCGAAATGTTAATTCTGCTTTCTCTGCACAGATGCTGCAATACCTGCTGAGTTGCTCCAGCAATTCCTATTTTTGTCTCACAGAATTACTCATCACTGCTGGGACTACATTACCCAGCACTCATTGGGACCTTACAGGATACCTGGAATTACATTACCCAGGGATCATTGCGACAGTCCCAAACAGTGGCTTTGAAACTACATTACCCAGAATCCCTGAAACTACATCACTCAAGGGACAGCCTTCCTGAAGAAGGACTTTTGCCCGAAACGTCGATTCTCATGTTCCTTTGATGCTGCCTGACCTGCTGCGCTTTTCCAGCAACACATTTTTAAGCTCTGATCTCCAGCATCTGCAGTCCTCACTTTCTCCTAAGGGATAGCCTTATCCAACATGGCCATGGGATTACCCAGACTCCCTGGTGGCACATTAACCATAAGACACAGGAGCTGAAATTAGACTATTCGTCCCATCTAATCTGCTCCACTATTCAATCATGATTAGAGACAAAAAATAACTGCAGATGCTAGAATCCAAAGTAGACAGGCAGGAGGCTGGAAGAACACAGCAAGCCAGGCCGCATCAGGAGCTGAAGAAGGGTTACACCCGAAACTTTGACTTCTCCACATCCTAATGCTGCCTGGCTTGCTGTGTTCTTCCAGCCTCCTGCCGTCTACCTCACCGTTTAATCATGGCTGATAAGTTTCTCAACCTTATTTGCCTGCTTTCTGTCCATAATCCTTGACAACCAAGAGTCTATCTATGAAGAAAGTTAAGACTGCAAATGCTGGATATCAGTGTCGAAAAGTGTGGTGCTGGAAAAGCACATCAGTCAGGCAGCATCTAAGGAGCAGCAGAGTCGACAGTTTGGGCATAAGCCCTTGATCAAGAATCTATTATCTCTGTCCAAAATAAACTCAAATGACCTGGTCTCCACAGCCTTCTCTAACAGTTAATGCCACAGATTCAGCACTCTCTGGCTGAAGATGTTTCTCCTTATTTCCTTTCTAAAAGATCTTCCTTCTACTCTGTGCCCTCAGATCCTAGTCGCTCCTGCCAATGAAAAATCTTCCCAACATCCACTCTGTCCAGGCCATTCAGTATTCTGTAAATTTCAATTCAATCCCCCTCAACATTTTAAACTTAATTAAGTATTGACCCAGAATCTTCAAACAAGTCTTCATTGGATCCTCAGGGATCATTGGGAACTACATTAGCCAGAGATAATCAAGAACACATAGAATAGGCAGCTTTGGGATGGCATTAATAAAGGTTCAATAGGAATACTTACAGCAGGCGGCTTGAGACTACATTAGGTAAAAACAAGGACTGCAGATGCTGGAAACCAGAGTCTAGATTAGAGTGGTGCTGGAAAAGCACAGCAGGTCAGGCAGCATCCCAGTAGCAGGAAAATCGACGTTTCGGACAAAAGCCCTTCATCAGGAATAGAGACAGGGTGCCTGCAGAGTGGAGAGATAAATGAGAGGGGGGTGGGGAGAAAATAGCATAGAGTACAATAGGTGCGTGGGGGTGGGGATGGACCTGATAAGTCAGAGAGGAGGGTGGGGGAAGGTAGCAAATTTTCCTGCTCCACGGATGCAACCTGACCTGCTGTGCTTTTCCAGCACCACTCTAATCTTAAAACGACATGATCCAGGATTGCAGGAACTACAGTACCCAGGGTTCATCGGGAACACATAGTAAATATTGCGCTCGGACTACATTACCCAAGATTCCCGGGACTACATTACCCAGGGTTTACCAAGGAATATACATGGGTCCTGTTGGCTTTGGGACTACATTACCCAAGATTCCCGGGACTATATTACCCAGGGTTCACCAAGGAATATACATGGGTCCTGTTGGCTTTGGGACTACATTACCCAAGATTCCCGAGACTACATTACCCAGGGTTCTTCGGGAATACATAGTGCTGGCGGCTTTGGGACTACATTACCCAAGATTCCCGGAACTACATTACCCAGGGTTCACCAAGAAATTTACATGGGTCCTGTTGGCTTTGGGACTACATTACCCAAGATTCCCGAGACTACATTACCCAGGGTTCATCAGGAATAAATGGTGCTGGTGGCTCTGGGACTACATTACCCAAGATTCCTGGGACTACATTACCCAGGGTTAATCAGGAATACATGGTGCTCGCGGTTTTGGGACTTCATTACCCAAGATTCCCGGGACTACATTACCCAGGACTCTCCGGGCGGGTGTTGTTCACTGAGGGAAAACAGCGGCGGCGGTCCCTGTCCCCGGAGCTGAGGTCGGTGTCCGTGTCCCTGCAGCCGGGCCCAGCTCACGGCCTTCGCCGTGGCATGGAGGCTGCAGGTGGCGGGCGTTCCCTGTCTCCGGCGGCCAGGGAGCTGCTGCGGTCGCTGGGCAGCTGCAGCAAACACGCCTCGTATCTGAGGCAGAACCTGAGGGAGACCAAGAAATACTTCCGAGAGCTGAGGCACTCGCACGGCAGCAGCCCCGGGTCCCAGGAAGGTGAGCAGGGCCTGGGAGAGGGAGAGGCCGGGCCTGGAGAGGCTGACAGCCAGCCTACACTGCTGGAAGGTGAGCCGGGCCTGGGAGAGGGAGGTAGAGGTAAGGCTGGACTGGCTGGATGGGTGTTAGGGACCATGGGATGGAGACCTGAGACTGGGGACCTTAGCATGGGATGGGATGGGATGGGATTGGGGGGGGGTGCTTAAACAGAGGATAGGGAGTTTTTCGGGGCAGTGAGGGTAGGCTGATACTGACCTGACGGTAGGATCCTGGAAGGATGGTGACCTGAGGCTTGGGGGACGTTCAGGGTCTGCGGGGCAGGAGAATGTGATTTGGGATGACGGTGACTTGGAACTGTGGGGAGTGATGACCTGGGATCGTGGGTGGGGTAATAAGGGACTGTGAGTACTAGGGATCTGTTGATTGACCTTTAGGATTTTGTGGGTTTTGGAGGGGGTGGGGCTGATGTGGATGGAGGACTGTGGGAGAAGGTGACTGGGGATGGAGTTATAGGGGTCTCAGGTGACTGGGGACTGTGGCTGGGTATGTGAGGATTGGAGGGAAGAGTTATATCGAGGGCTGGGAAGAGGGAGGGCTGGTGTTGGGGGATGGTGAGGATCCTTGGCTAATGCAACTTTGGAGAGAAGGTGTAAATCTCTAACCAGAACTGGGGCATATCTTCCAAACATTGCATGTAGGACCCACCCTGCTCGATGTGTTGATTAGTCTCTGGATAGATCTGAAGATTTGTTGAACGAGCTCAAGATGTGATTTTTTTCAAAATGAAAATACTTGTCCATGAGGAAGTAGGATTGTACTGAAATTTGTGGCAAAATGTTGAGGAAGGCTGGGGTCTTGTTTGAGTGCAAAATCTCGCCTTAGAGAAATATTTTTTAAAGCATGCACACTAAATTTATTTAGTTTGGAAGATTAAGACCTTGTGTTTGATCTTGGGCCAAGCAAATAAGAGAGGTTTGTTTTTATTCATTCATGGGATAAGGGCATCACGAGCTAGCCCAGCATTTATTGTCCATCCTTAATTGCCCAGAGGGCAGTTGAGTCAGCATGTTGCTGTGGGTCTGGAGTCACATGTTGGCTAGACCAGGTAAGGATAGCAGTTTCCTTCTGTAAAGGACATCAGCTTTTCCAGCAATTGCCAATGGGTTTGTGGTCATCATTAGACTGTTGGCTCCAGAGTTCTTTTCTGAATTAAAGTTTCCCCATCTACTGTGGCTGGATTTCAACCCGAGTCTCTAGAACACTACTGGGTCCCTGGATTAACAGTTCAGCACCAATACCCTCAGGCTGTTGCCTCCTAGATTGCATTCACATTTTTGTTAAGGACCAAAATGTGATGCTCACAGTGCAAGGCTTAATATTGTTTGTAAACCAGCAGCACTGCAAAGGAAAGTAACAGAACAAGGTGTGGGTGTGTCACTTAATGCAAGGTGAGATTAATTTCAGGTATTGGTTGGAACAGGAAAGACTTCAGACCCCTCAATGCATTTAAAAAAAAACTTGCCTGTGAAAGAAACAATATACAAGTTGGTATCAAAGTAATACCATGATTCAGGAATTGGAATCTAAGTTTTCTTTTCTCAATGAAAATGCAGCAGAAAGCCTAACTTGGCTATCCCAGTGTTTCCTCCATGTTTTCCACCTTTTTTATTTACTTTCATAAACACATCTTTCTGTTCTTTCCTTCCTTCTTGCTCTCGAGCTTCCCCTCGAGTGCAACATTTTGCAACTGTGCTCTAATTCAAAGTAGCAAGATCTATCCACTGTGTGTTTTGTAAGTTGTCAGAGCAGAAATAACATTTGATTTCTGCACGTCATATGTTCCAAGTTATTGGCTTTAGAATTATCCACACGCAATGGTAAATGTGAATTCAAGTTTGGAAATCAGTTTTCATTGATTCAGGTCACTGACCTTGTGCAAGTCAATTAGTTAAATATGTTTAACTTTTAACACTTAGGATATTTAGATTTTACTTCGATTACTTAGTGTGGAAACAGGCCCTTTGGCCCAACAAGTCCACACCGACCCTTTGAAGAGCAACCCATCTAGACCCATTTCCCTACATTTACCCCTTCACCTAACACGGGCAATTTAGCATGGCCAAATCATCTAACCTGCACATTTTTGGACTGTAGGAGGAAACTGGAGCACCTGGAGGAAACCCACGCAGACACGGGGGGGGCGGGAAATGTGCAAACTCCATACAGACAGTTGCCTGAGGTGGGAATTGAACCCTGGTCTCTGGCACTGTGAGGCAGCAGTGCTAACCACTGTGCCATCGTGTCCCCCTTGGTTTTCTGTGTTTAATGTTATGCTTTTTAAGTACAACTGGTTTTGAGGTGCCAGCTTTCTGAAAGTGGATAAATTAGGAGCTGAGTCATGTTTCAGAATTTGACTGGAAACGATTTGGGAGTATTACTCTATTTAGAAAAAAAGGCCAGAAGAACAAAAAGGGCTTTGAAATGATTGGATGTTGAATTATAACATGTTTGTCTTGATGTTTAGTCATACAGTAAACAAGCAATTTGGTTACTTGTCTTAATAATCGATAAATGTCTTATCCATTGTGAGAAGGTATTTGATCTCCTTGGCTGAATAGTCAGTAATTAAGTATAAGGTCAGATGCTTAAACACAATACACTCTGTCTGTTGCAACAGAAGCTGCAATTAGTGCCAAAAAGGCGGCTGAATAGGGGCATGTATGTTGTTAAATGGAGATCCAAATATCCTTCATAGTAATTGAATATGGTCAGAATCTTTGCTGTCTGTGCATATTCACTGTAGAATAAAACAGCTTGACATTTTTAACCAAGCTTTATCTCACCCCTCGAGATAAAGGGAAAAAGCAGACATGGCGAAGACATTTATCACTTTCTGTTGCATAATGGATTCTACTGTTGTTCAGGTTGAGATGTGGCAGAATGAGTCAACCTCCATCTCCTCACCACCAAACCACCCCGCACAAAAAATTGAAACAGGCAGCTCAGGAGTGTCTCAACAAGAGCTGAGAAAATGGTTACAGAAGATGCAAATTTATTGGAATTATTCGGATCCTCCAGTACATGGTCAAAGCCGGCTTTATCATCTCTTTGCTCCAAAGAACTGCTTGCTCTATTTGCTATGTTGCTGGCAGCATATTGGGTGACTCTCCAAACCCTCACATAGAAAAATAATCTGTGGAAATTGAGAGAGGAATGGGCAATGGAAGTTGTGTAACCCATGTTTGAACAAGGTTTGATTTTTAGTGGGGAGGGATTCTGAAATGTTCTACCACAGGATGACCTGCCTTTTTCTTCACTTCCTGCATGAATTGGAATAATCACACAAACGTACAAGATAGAAGCAGAAATATGCTTCCCCCCCCCCCCCCCCCCCCCGATCATGCTCCAATGATCTGTTTGTGTTTTGATTTCTACCTTCCCACTTACCCATGAAAACGTTAGATTCTCTGACCAAACAAGAATCTCGTTGCCTTAAAAACATCAAATGATCCTGCCCTCACTGCCTTTGGCAGAGAGTTTGAGTCTGTGGATTCTGAAGCAAAACCATTCTCTTCATCTGCCTTAAAGGTTGATGTCTAATTTTAAAACTGTGCCTCGAAGTCTGGACTTCTCCACAAGATTATATTCGATTCCCTACAGTATGGAAACAGGGCCTTTGGCCCAACCAGTCCACACCGACCCTCCGAAGAATAACCCACCCAGATCCATTCCGCCATCCTATATTTGCCTCTGACTAATGCACCTAAACTATGGGCAATTTAGCATGGCCAATTCACCTGACCCGCACGTCTTTGGACTGTGGGAAGAACCCGGAGCACCCGGAGGGAACCCATGCAGACACGGGGAGAAAGTCCCCCAAGGCTGGAATCAAACCTGGGTCCTTGTCACTGTGATGCAGCAGCGCTAACCACTGAGCCACCGTGCCACCCCAGAGGAGACATCTTTCCTATATTCATCTGTTCAAGATCATTCAGGTTATCATACATTTCAATCAAGTCATCCCTCCATTTTTCTGAAGTTCATTGGATACGAGTCCAGCCTCTCCAACTTTATTCTCCTAAAACAACCCAATCATGCAAGTTACCAACCCAGTAAACCACCTTGGAGTTCATGCAGAATTGTGAGAGGCCGTGTAAGTGAATTAGTGGCTTTCTCCACAAAGGGGAGGCTCTGCAAGGCTCGGATTCTGATGGATCACAACAAATATCATAAAATTTATGTTAGGAAACAAATGCCACCAAAATGGAAAAATCAGCATGAAGTTATTTTGGTATCCCTTTCAAAATATTTCCAAAATTAAGAAAATCCATTCAAACTTGGAGTATGTGAAGGCTACAAACACTAAATTCAGTTGCAGAGAGTTGTGAAAGATCACGTTAGTGAAGGAAAACTTCAGTTCTCTTTTAATTATCGCAGCATCAGCTTAGCTGGACACAAGATTTTAATAACTTGGTGACCATGTGCTTTGGTGGAGCATGCTAACTTTTGAAATGAAAGTTTTTCACTGGAGTTGAGTGGGCACTCAATCTGGTGCTGCAAACACTTGTGGCTGGACCATTGAATATATTCAAGGCAGAGTTAGATTTTTTTTTAAATATAAGTTGGCAAGGGAGGTAAGGATTGTGGGTGGAAGGGTTGGCAAACCAGAAAATGGAGTTTAGGGGACAGTCAAATCAGCCATAGAATGGTGAAGCAAGCTTGAATGACCCAAATGTCTGACTTGTAATTCTTCTGTTTGTGTGAACTATTGGCTGACAAGATAACAGATGGAAATCTGGCTGTACCTTCCTATTTTAATGCAGTTGTGGTTCAGTTACTTGTACTTTCTTAATTGGAAGGTTGGCCATTCAAGTTCCATTTGAGAATTGACTATGCAGTCCACAAAAGTGCAACATCCCCAGCAAGTTACTGAGACAGTGTCACCTTTTGAACAAGACCTTGAAGTAAGGCCCTGTCATCGAGATGTACAACATGGAAACAGACCTTTCGGTCCAACCTGTCGGCATGCCGACCAGATATCCCAACCCAATCTAGTCCCACCTGCCAGCACCCGGCCCATATCCCTCCAAACCCTTCCTATTCATATCCCCATCCGAATGCCTCTTAAATGTTGCAATTGTACCAGCCTCCACCACATCCTCTGGCAGCGCATTCCATACATGTACCACCCTCTGTGTGAAAACGTTGCCCCTTCGGTCTCTTTTATATCTTTCCCCTCTCACCCTAAACCTCTGCCCTCTAGTTCTGGACTCCCCGACCCCAGGGAAAAGACTGTCTTTTTATCCTATCCATGCCCCTCATAGTTTTGTAAACACCTTTATAAGGTCACCCCTCAGCCTCCAATGCTCCAGGGAAAACAGCCCCAGCCTGTTCAGCCTCTCCCGAAAGCTCAGATCTTCCAATCCTGGCAACATCCTTGTAAATCTTTTCTGTCTGTACCCTTGATTGGATATCCAAAGATCCCAGTATCTAAGGATCAGATGACAAGTTCCAGACAATATTTCCCTTTCTTCCAGTGCTTGAAAACAAATTGCTGTCAGTGGGATCTTGCTGTGTGTTCTTGGTCTCCCATGTTTCAGACCTACCAACAGGGACAACATTTTTCGGGTGGGTAAGATTTAATTGCCCGTGAATATGTTTTTTTTTTGATGCAAGAAATTTCCTTGATCTGAAATTCAGTTCATTTTGAAAGAGCAGAACTGTGAATTTTCGCTTTACTAAAATGATCAGAGTACCGGTCAGTGAGATTCTTCTGAATTGAGGGATTGTGGGATGTGGGTGACATAGTGGAATTAAGGCAGATGTTCAGTGTGATTGTGTATACGGCAGAGCAGACTCCAGGGGATGTGTGGTTGAGTTTGTTGCAATTTTCATGTTCTTTGCAGTTCAAGAAATCTAAACTCTCATTGTCAATAATCAGTCATGCCTGCCAGAGTACTCTGAAATGAGTCAAGTGTGGTGCTGGAAAAGCACAGCAGGTCGGGCAGCACCCAAGGAGCAGACGAGTCGCCGTTTTGGGTAAAAACCCTCCAATTCCTGAAGAAGGGCTTTTGCCCGAAACGTCAATTTTCCTGCTCCTCGGATGCTGCCTGACCTGCTGTGCTTTTCCAGCACCCCACACTCCGCTCTAATCGCCAGCATCTGCAATTCTCTCTTTTGCCTAGAGTACTCTGAAATGTTTGGTTTGTTGTCATCTTCCGATATTGTAACAAATTCATTGCTTAAGCTTTAAATTGTTCCTGAATAATGGAAAAGTAGCACTTTATGTAGAGTATTTCGCAACTGCTGGGTTTCTCAAAATGCTTCATAACCCATGAAGTACTTTTGAATTGCAGTTACTGTTGCCACATAGGAAACACAGAAAACTTGTGCTCACTCAGCAAATTCCCATTCAGCAAAGCAGTTGTGACCAGGTAATCTGTTTGTGATCTTAAATGGGGAATCCATTTTGGCCAAGACACTGAGGACTGCACCCTTTGTTTTATGTGAAATGACAATTATTTTGGAGGAGAGATGAGCCCTTAGTTTTTAAAGCTTCACCTGATGGTCAGTATTCCCTCGTACTTCACTGGAGTGTTATTATTGAACCCATAGCCCCCTCATGTTTTCCTGGCTGTCTTCCCTGAGCCGTGGTTGACAGTTTGTAGGCCAGTTCCATATAAATTGAATTCCTGATGCTCCACCCCCCTGCCCTCTTAGTGATGTTGATGTAACACTTCTTTTTGTAAATTCTGTGTTTGCAACCATTTGTTAAGCATGAAACCTGTAGCTGAATTGTGTAACATGGCAACTGTTAGAGAAGCTAATCTTTGGAAATCAAACAGCTGGATATTGGAATTGTATATTGAGAGCTGCAGCTTTGATACTTCAGATGTCCTAACGTGCTCAAACATTGGGGAATCCGAGAAATATAAACCACAGCTGAAGAACCTAAGGCCCACTATGTCTGTTTTGGTTCAAGGAAAGCAATTCAGCCTGACACTACTTGACCGCTCTTGGTCTGTAGTATATTGAAGGTGAAGTACCACTTGGAAATACCTTTTTTAAATGCCATGAGGGTCTCCATCTCTATCAACCCTTTTACAGTAAGTGAGGGATCCACGCTATTCAGTCCGGTTGTGAACATAACCTCAACCATAATCCTTACATCCATTACTTGAAGTTGATGGAACCTGATAATCAATGCCCTAAGTCTTTACTCAACGTACCTCATGTACCAGTTAAACCCCCTATGGATCTCATTTGCTAAAAACCAAAATGACTCTAATTTGTTCAGTCTTTTCCCAAAGCTAAAATTCTCCGTTCCTGGCAATGACCTTGTTAATCTCTTCTCTGGTACTCTGTTTTAATCTGTCCATCCTGTGATATGGATTAATGATTAATAATTTGCTGTCTGAGTGAGCATACTATGATGTGATTATGCTTTGCTGCCCATACTTGTCCTTCTACATGGAGTTCTTCTGACATTCTGCTATCCCTATTTAACTGTCTTCCTCTTCATTCTATTGTCCCAAATTCATCTTTCACTCCTTTTTTTGTTTCCTCTTTGGTCTTCAATATCTTTTTGTAACTAAATTAGTGTTTCAGTGCTGTAATGGAGAAGATCATTCCTCTTGATGGTTTGTTTTTGAATACTAAATTCCACAGAGATGAATTTCAGGGTGACAGTTTGCATAAACTTCACTGGACTACATTGGTTTCCAGCATTGTTGCAGATTTATTCAATCTGCAGAGTTGGCCAAGTACTACAACTTAGTCTCAGTTGTACTTTCTTGAGTTACTTTGGAAGAGGAACAAAAGCAGTGGAAATCACAATCATGTAATTGTTACAAAGCAGAAAGAGGCTATTTGGTTATCATGTCTGTAAAAGCTCCCCAGATTGGATTAATTTGCTTGGCATCACTCTTTAACCTTCTCTCCATAGCCAAGTACAGAACAACCTTGGTGATCCGAATGAGACGGGTGGGGTGTATTTTGTTCAGATAACTGATCTGATGGTAAACCAAGGAAACATTTATGGGACCTTGATCTTGTTCAAATAATACGAAACTCAGATAATTGTTTCGATAACCGAGATTGTTCTGTAGCTTGTTACTTTTCAAATAACTACCTATCCCCCTCTTTTGAGAGCCTAGGTTAAATTTCCCTCCACCAAATTCTTGGACAGTGCATTCCAGACCATAACAGTGCATTTCTTTTTTTTTTAAAAAAAAAAGCTTCTTCTCATCACTTTGTCTTCTTCCTTTGTGTCAATATTAGGATTAAACTTGCATTTTTTTTATTTTTGTCAAAAGGAACAATCCTAATTATTGGACCACATTCTGAAAGTTGATCTTGATGCCTAATCTCCAATAATTGACCAATATTATAGTTCAATTTTTTCACTTTGCATAAAAGTAATTGCTTGATTCAAATTTGGATAGATTTATCATAAGATTTTGTGAAACCTTTGTACATGTCACAATCCCAACTAATGGTATTACTGGGCAAGTCAGATCCCAGAATGAAACTTGGCTTGATAGATTTTAATTTTAGCTAACATGTGGTCATTTACAGAAAAATAGTCTCCAAACAGATTTTCTTGAACAGCAGAGTACAAGTTTAGTACACCAAGTGGTAACAAAGAAAGCTAACCAAACTATCTAGGTATAGTACACAAGAAAAATCTTAAATTGAAACCAAGTCAAATCTCATCTTTTTTTCTAACATAAAGTTAGAGACTCCAATGTCTGGAAATAACCCCTCGGTCAAATTTCCCAGTTTAACTGAATTGATTCTCCTTGGTTCTTCCCTGTGAATACTTTGTGAATTAAGAATTTAGATTTTCTCATTTTCGAATAACCAAGCAGCCTTGGTCTGGAAGTTGTGCAAACTAACTTGACCACTGAGATAACTGTACTTTCCCTGAACTGTTTGGTTCTCTTCAAGAAGAGAAACCGTATTTGCTTCTGACGTTTGTTAGGTGTCCTCAATCAGCTAAAACCCTCAATCTTTGGGTTTTTAAAGCTAAGATTAACCCTTTTATTAACCTGAACCAAAAACAAATTCATAGTCTTCAAAGTTTACCAAACTTGTCATAAACCACCACAGCTTAAAAATGTGTTGTTGGAAAAGCGTAGCAGGTCAGGCAGCATCAAAGGAACAGGAGAATCGACGTTTCGGGCATAAGCCCTTCTTCAGGAAACTTATGCCCGAAACATCGATTCTCCTGTTCCTTTGATGCTGCCTGACCTGCTGCGCTTTTCCAGCAACACATTTTTAAGTTCTGATCTCCAGCATCTGCAGTCCTCACTTTCTCCTATCAACTACCACAGCACAAATAATTTACTCCATGAACACTCCAGAGTTTGTCATTTTCAATTTCATAGTCAGATTCTGATCTTTGCCCAATATTCAGATAGCATCTGTGATGCAACACATCCTGTTCACCTGGCACCTGAAGCTTCCTGACTTACATTGGCGCTGATTTAACATCATCTTTATAAATCACTCCATTATCTCAAACCTCTATATCCAACTGCCAGATAACACCTCTTCAAGATCTGTGCTTCTCCTTTATTAGTCTCTTGCACAACCTCTACCTTGTCATTTCTCCAGCTGAAACAGTATTCTTCCAATTGCCAAGGTCCAAAGCTCTTCAGTTCTGTATGCCAATCTACCTGCCTTGTCCTTTAAAATCTTTAAAATCAAGCTCTCCGATTCCTCCTGTTTAGTTACCACCTTGTTTGGTATGGTGTTGGATTTTATGTAACAATACCCTCATGAAGCACCTTGTAACATTGCGCTAAAAAAGTAAATATATGTTCTTGTTATTAAGGTTACACTTCCTTATGCTATAGCTGGTCACATGCAGCAAGCATAACTGTGAAATTCTTGAGTTGAAGAATCCTAAAATTATACAGTATAGAAGGAAGCTAATGAACCCATTGTATCTTTTCTGGTGCCTGAAAGATTGACCAAGCTTGTCCCATTCTCCACCCCCATTGCCTTAACCCTCTAAATTCATCATTTTGACTTATGGGCAGCACGGTGGCACAGTGGTTAGCACTGCTGCCTCACAGTGCCAGAGACCCGGATTCAATTCCTGCCTCAGGTGGAGTTTGCACATTCTCCCTATGTCTGCGTGGGTTCCCTCCGGGTGCTCTGGTTTCTTCCCGCAGTCCAAAAATGTGCAGGTTAGGTGAATTGGCCATGCTAAATTGCCCGTAGTGTTAGGTGAAGGGGTAAATGTAGGGGAATGGGATTGGGTGGGTTGCTCTTCGGAGGGTCGGTGTGGACTTGTTGGGCCGAAGGGCCAGTTTCCACACTGTAAGTAATCTAATCTAAATATATATCCAGCAGTCTCTTGAAACCTTGAATGGAATCTGCCTCAACCACTCTCCCAGGCAACGCCATCAAATCATATCCATTGATTGAAGAAGTTTCTCCTCATCTCACTCCTAGCTCTCCAGGTGGACTATCTTGAAGTTGTAACCCCTAGTTATTGAAGTAACTTCTCCATCATTTGCATCTATGCTTTAAGTGATAGTATTTGATAAAGCTACTTTTGGCGCAGTCATAATCACTCATGCTTCAGTATGTTTTGTAATGTGTGGCTCAACCCTCAAGATTCTTCCCTGAAGGCTGTGGGGATTTGTTGTTATCCCCCAGCTGTTATTTCTGGTTTGGGTTGTTAAGATCTTAAACCAAGTATCTGTCCTCACTTAATTTGCTTGTAGTGTTTTAACCACAAAGAACTCTCGGCAAGTTAATTCTCATTTTAACATGGCAATTCTGTCAAGCACAAGTTTGTCAGGTCTGCAACCATGTCTTCACAAATATTAATGCAGTTTGATGGCTCTGACATGCTTATATTTCATGTAAGTCAGTAGTCCCAATTGCTTTACCTCTGGGACACCCGCACCAATCAACCCCACTGCCCCATGGCCGAATGTTTCAACACCCCCTCCCACTCTGCAAAGGACATGCAGGTCCTGGGCTGCCTTCACTGCCACTCCCTTACCACCTGATGCCTGGAGGAAGAACGGCTCATCTTCTGCATCAGAACCCTTCAACCCCATGGCATCAATAGGGATTTCACGAGTTCCTCATTACCCCTCTCCCCACCTTACCCCAGTTCCAGCCTTCCAGCTCAGCACTGTCCTCATGACCTGTCTCACCTGTGAATCTTCCTTCCCACCTATAAGCTCCACCCTCCTCTCCGACCTATCACTTTTACCCCACCTCCATCCACCTATTGCACTCTCAGCTGCCTTCTCCCTCCCCCCTCCCATTTATCTCTCCACTCCTCGAGTTTGCCAGCCTCATTGCTGTTGGAGGGCTTTTGTCCGAATCGCCAATTTTCCTGCTCCTTGGATGCTGCCTGACCTGCTGTGCTTTTCCAGCACCACACTAAATTTGACTCTAATCTCCAGCAGCTGCAGTACCCACTTTCGTCCAATTGTTTTACCACCCAGTTAGTAGTCAGTAATGTTGGAGACTTTGGTTTTGCAAACACTTTGTTATATCTCAAGAGCATTGTTAATTATTTTTAATTTATTTTCAAATTTGTCCCACCACCTTCACTTAAGCTGTTGAATTATGATACTCGTGCAAGTCTTTTTGTCAGGTGTTAACTGTCCTTCATTAGTTAGAATTGGTATTAATGTAGCCCAGATACAACATGATCAGTGGATGGATAATTGATATCAAGTAATGCCATTATTCCTGTAAGTTGGTTAGTTTTTATCATTATCACCCACCACAATCTATCTGTTCATCTATTTTGAGTGATCTAATGTTGAGAGAGCAGTATGTAGTTTGACTGGACATGAGTCATACAGTACAGAAAGGCTCTTCAGTCCAACTGGTCCATGCCAAACATAATCCCAAACTAAACTAATCCCATCTGTCTGCTTCTTGTCCATATCATGCCCTCAGTGGTTAGCACTGCCCTACAGTGTTGGGGATCAGTGTTCGATTCCATGCTTGGGTGACCATCTGTGGTTTTTGCATGCTGTCCCTGTGTCTGAATGGGTTTCCTCCAACAGTCCAAAAGATGTGCAGGTTAGGTGGATTGGCCATGATAAATTTGTCTGCAGCGTGCAGAGATGAATAGATGAGATCGATTAGCTGTGGTAAATGCAAGGTTACAGGGAATTGGGTGGTGGGGTAGTTCTTGGTGGGAAGCTCCATGGAGGGTTCATGTGGACTTGATGGACCAAATGGCCTCCTTCTATATTGTAGAGATTTTATGATTCTATACTTGATATGCAACCGAGTTCAGTACTGCCCAGAATTGTCCGAACTTGTTGAACTTCTGGAATGAAGTTTCAGATTCTGACTCCAAGCTAAGTGTGAGCACTGAGCCAGACAACGCCTTGTGACTTTCTTTTTTACTTTGAAGAGTGTGGTGTACATTTTTTTCTCTTCGGTTTAATGTTTTTCTGATGAAAAGTTAGTGATAAGCATCATTGTGTGTCTGTGTTAGATCAGGAACCAGTTGTGTTTAGCTTTAACATTGTGAAGTCTTAAGCTTTGATGTATGTATATGAACTATTTGCATTTGTGGAATGTGCTCATCACCAGCTGGGCAGCATTTATTGCCCGTCTCCTGTGCTGTTGAAGTTTGCGTTGAACTGCCTCCTTGAAACGCTGGGGGCAGTATGGTGGCTCAATGGCTAGCACTGTTGCCTCACAGCACCAGGAACCCAGGTTCAATCCCAGCCTCTGGCGACTGTCTGTGTGGAGTTTGCACATTCTCCCCGTGTCTGCGGTTTGCTCCCACAGTCCAAAGATGTGCGGGTCAGGTGAAATGGCCATGCTGAATTGCCCATAGTGTTAGGTGCTTTAGTCAGAGGAAAATGGGTCTGGGTGGGTTTCATCTTTGGAAGGTCACTGTGGACTTGTTGGGCTGAAGGGCCTGTTTCCACAATGTAGGGAATCTTATCTAATCTCATGTCGACACCCATGCAGAACCATGTTAGGGAGGGATTTCCAGGATTTGACCAGGTGACAGTGAAAGAACAGGGATATATTACTAAGTCAGGAAGGTGAATGATTTTGAGAGGTACTTGCAGGTGATGGCATGCCTGTGTATCTGCTACACTCGTCAATCTCGTCGTGTGTTTGAGAGGTGCTGTCAAAGGTGTCTTGGTAAATTTCTGTAGTGTATCTTATAGGACACAACTGTCATTCCATCTCTCTCGATGCATTGTAACCAGCATTTGGAAACTTCACATACTTGACAAACTGTACAAGATGTTGGCAACTGGGTTTTTTGTTTTCACTTGGTATTAGTTTGACATAGGACATGCTACAGGTTGCTTAAGATATGAAACAGGTGCCAAGCAATATTGAGAGAAGTGATAATTGTGCATGGCTCAAGAGATAGATGTTGAGATTTCATAGAGGAACTGGTTCAGTAGCAATGCAGAAGAAGTCTAAAGTGGAGTTGAATGATGGAGGAAAGCCCAACAGATCAAATGACTTGCTGTTCAGCTTCAGGTCTGTGACTTGAGAGATGCACAAAAATGATGTGAAGGTTTTGTACTCCATGTCCATTTCTCAAGCTGTAAATCTTGAACTGGTATTGCAAGAATAGTGCATTTCAGAAATTTTGTGATAGATGAATCTCTGTTTTTCTTGAAAATTATTTAATTTTGTAAAAACATAAACAGGAGCAGGGATAGATTATTTGACTTTTTGAACATGAGCATCGTTCTTTCGAACAGTGATTGGACTTGAACGAGAAGAACATTTTCCCATCTTCTCCACCATGATTGCGGAACTGGCCGGTGTCAAATTAGAAGTTAGTGCTGTGCAGTTCCCAAATCTGATAGATTAAGCATTTGTGAGTATTTCCTATTTAATTGTAAGCTTATTGCATTTCCCAGACAAGGAACAATCCACTGAGCTCACTATCTGTTGCTAAGTCTGTATGACACAGGAAGAATGTCATAAAAAGGGCTTTTTGGCTTGATTCATAGCCTGGTGCTCTGTTAACATTTATTTTGAGTATGATGTGCTTTTTGAAATTAGTTTATCTAGGCCACTGGGAATGAGAAGATAGGTAAATTGCCTGTTGCTGCTCGTTCAGCGCGGTACATGGGAGGCATCAGTTCTGAGCTCTACTGTGATGCTCTCATAGCAATATCTGAAGCTGTGTTTGGGTTTGTGAGAATTATATTGTGACATAGAAGCTGTTATGCCTTATTCAGGGTCAGAGCCAAAAGGCGACTCTGTTCAGGTTCATCAACTAGTTGACCATCTCAGAGAAATAAAGGAATATGTACAGACTCTTTGATTTAGTCCAATGTTATAGAGTCATAGAGATGTACAGCATGGAAACAGACCTTTCGATCTAACATGTCCACGCTGACCAGATATCCCAACCCAATCTAGTCCCACCTGCCAGCACCCTGCCCATATCACTCCAAACCCTTCTTATTCATATCCCCATCCAAATGCCTCTTAAATGTTGCAATTGTACCAGCCTCCACTACATCCTCTGGCAGCTCATTCCATACACATACCACCCTCTGTGTGAAAAAGTTGCCCCTTACGTCTCTTTTATATCTTTCCCCTCTCACCCTCAACCTATGCCCTCTAGTTCTGGACTCCCTGACCCCAGGGAAAAGACTTTGTCTATTTACCCTATCCATTCCCCTCATAATTTTGTATACCTCTATAAGGTCATCCCTCATCCTCCGACGCTCCACGGAAAACAGCCACTCCCTATAGCTCAAATCCTCCATCCCTGGCAACATCCTTAAATCTTTTCTGAACCCTTTCAAATTTCACAACATCTTTCCAATAGGAAGGAGACCAGAATTGCACGCAATATTCCAACAGTGGCCTAACCAATGTCCTATACAGCCGCAACATGACCTCCCAATTCCTGTACTCAATACTCTGACCAATAAAGGAAAGCATACCAAACGCCACCTTCACTATCCTATCTCCCTGCAACTCCACTTTCGAGGAGCTATGAACCTGCACTCCAAGGTGTCTTTGTTCAGCAACACCCCTTAGGACCTTGCCATTAAGTGTATAAATCCTGCTAAGATTTGCTTTCCCAAAATGCAGCACTTCTCATTTATCTGAATTAAACTCCATCTGCCACTTCTCAGCCCATTGGCCCATCTGGTCCAGATCCTGTTGTAATCTGAGGTAACCCTCTTCGCTGTCCACTATACCTCCAATTTTGGTGTCATCTGCAAACTTACTAACTGTACCTCTTATGCTCGCATCCAAATCATTTATGTAAATGACAAAAAGTAGAGGACACAGCACCGATCTTTGTGGCACTCCACTGGTCACAGGCCTCCAGTCTGAAAAACAACCCTCCATCACCACCCTCTGTCTTCTACCTTTGAGCCAGTTCTGTATCCAAATGGCTAGTTTTCCCTGTATTCCATGAGATCTAACCTTGCTAATCAGTTTCCCACGGGGAACCTTGTCGAATGCCTTACTGAAGTCCATATGAAGGACTACAACCTGGTTAGATCAGTTGCTATCCTTTGTTCTGAAGGGATATTAGTTAACACTACTCGTTGACTTCACAGCTGGAATTGGGAATGTCCTAAATGTTTCTGAAGGTGCGATCTGTAAGGTGCGGGGGGAAAGAAACAATGAGTTTTTCTCATAACCCAATGTCTTATATGACCTTGTTGTCATGAGCACCTTACTTCATTCAACACCTCATGACAACACCCTTGCTCCAGACATTTACATCATCTGAGCAAGAAACTGCCAAGGTGTTTGCATCAATGCTGTGCTGATCTTCTGTAGCCTAATCTAACATCTATCCATCAGGAGTGGCAGCAAAAACACTTCTGCAGAAAAGAATACCCAGCAAAGAATGAGTTTCTCAAACTCCACAAACAAGAGCATGCATGTCCTCTGTGGTTGTTCTCCCCTTAATGCTGTTATAAAGAGAACTGTAAGGGAACTGTAAGTGTCTCTACCAGGAAATATCAAGACAGATTTAAGAGTGACAAGATCCAGGAGTGAGTAAATGACAAGCACAAGGTATTGCAGAACTGAAAACAGCACAAAACCCAAAAGGAAACAAAGCAGGTCAATGATTCATCTTTGACATGACTACCTTCGACTTGTCAGCCCCACCATTGCAGTACTACCCAACCTGACATTGGTTCTCAGCTGACAGTTGACCATTTCAACCTATAAGGTCAGCAGTAGGTTTAATTGTAAGCTAAAATAATGGTGAAGCACTCTGGACTTGTGCAAGGAGGAGCCCATGCTAGGGGATCTCAGATGTTGTAACTCTGACTACAGAGAAGGAGTTAGACCAAATGTTGTGACGACAGAGGGCTCTCCTCTGTTTTGCCACAAGTAAGATCATTGCAAAAATCCTCCTTAGTTGCTGCCTCCTGGTGACTGAAGAGGCATTGCCCAAGTTGTCATGCATATTCTGTCCATCAACGGCACAGTGGGTAATGATCTTCACAGCAAGGCAAGTCCAAGATGAGAGGGCAGCAACAACACCTGTGGTTGAAGGTGGCCACTTATCATGACCTTTGGCTCAGTGAACCATGAATTATGGAGCATCTGCCTCCGGTTTGGTTGCCTGTAAAAGTTTTTGACAATCATCTGTCTGCTGCGTGACAATTTTGAACTTCAACCAATGCACCACACATTATGTGCAAACTGGGGTCAAAACCAAGATCACCCCAACCCGTGATGGAGTTGCAGTGTGCAGACAAGAATTACAGATGCGCCCCAAGACTGAACTCCAGACTGGCTCATTCATTGAGGACGGCCTGAGGCTAAATGTCTGCAAGGCAAAAATCCTTTTCCTGGCTGTTGAGAATGGTTGTTTATTGACCAAGACCTTAAACCCAACACTAAGCCTATGGGACTACATGGCCATGTTAGCACAGACGTTACATTGCCAGGCTAGTACTCCAAAGTCATGGGCAGTGGAAAGTTGAAGGTCAAATTTATGACCATAATCCAGTCAATTTAAATTCAGTTATGAAAATCTGGAATAAGAAATTTGTCTCCCTAATAGTCATTATAGAAATCCTGGATTGCCATAAAAACTCCTCTTCTGGTTCACCAGGTTCCTGTTAAAGGAAGGAAATTCTGTCCTTCGACTGGGAATTCTGAGCTCCAGATGGCCATCACTGCAGTTGACTCATGCCACAGCTTGGCAAATTGAATTTGTTAGCCTCTCCAATGTAGTGATCTGAGGTGGTGGCACTTTGTCACTTCTCGGACAGTTAAGAGTTAGCAATGCTAATCGTTGTTACCCAATGATGTTCATGCCTCATGACGGAATTTAAAATATCAAGCTAGGCCATGTGGAGTTGATGTACCATACTAAAAAAAAGTCTGGGACTCCATATACAACCAAAAGACTTAGTGAGGCTGGAAATCAAGTTGAGTTCCATCAAAAGGATTTACTGAAGGGAAAACAAGTTAAACCATCTAAATGGGAAATTTGTGACACCTGAAAAAAATTGCACATCAGGCTAGTACTTGCTGCCCATCCTTAATGACAGAATCCGCCATGTTGGTGTTAAGGGTCTGGAGTCAAACTTGAGTTAGATCAGGTGAGAATGGCAGATTTCTTTCCCAAAAGGACAAATTTAGTTTTTATGGCAATTGACAGTGGCTACATGGTCATCATTGCACTTGCTTTTATTCGAGACTTTGTATTTTGAATTCCTGATAAACATGCCACAGTAGGATTTGAACTTCATCTGGAGTTCTGGGTGACTAGTCCAGTGACATGGTCATTAGGGCATCCCCTGTCCTGGTATTGATGTGACAATTTAACAACTGACTGTTTGAGGTCAATTGAATTGCAGCAGTGACACCTTGTTTTGGTGTCTGAAATTTGAATTTTCCCACTTATGTGCTTGAGGAATGGAACCACTAATGATGATGATCTGTTGTACATTAAAAGAAATTAGTTTTATTGACTCGGATGAAACCTAAAGCAAAAACTAATTTTACAGGACTTCTGAAGCTCTTCAGAACCTTGCACCTTTTTTTTACCCAGTACCTTACACCAATTCTGTGCAGCAACTTCAACCAAAAATATTAAGTTTCCAGGGTTCCCACATTTCAGTGAACACACTCATCAAACAACCCCAACGCCTTGTGGCTGAACACTTCAACTCCCCCTCCCACTCCGCCAAGGGCATGAGTCCTGGGCCGCTTCCATTGCCAAATCCAATTTAACTGACAACTGGAGGAAGCACACCTCTTCTTCCACCTGAAGACCCTTCAACTGCACTGCATCGATGTTGATTTTTCAACAGTTTCCTAATCTCCCCTCCCCCTGCTTCATCCCAGCTCCAACCATCCAACTTGGCACTGCTCTTTTGTCCATCTTTCTTCACACCTATCCACTTCATTCTCCCCTCTGACCTATCACCATCACCCTACCTGCATTTACCTATCGCCTTCCCAGTTACTTCTCTTTTTGACTTTTTTAAAGTTGTCAGGAATCCCTAAAATTTTATTTTGTGGCTGCCCAGAGTTAATGCACCAGTGCAAAGTGCAAGCATGCTTATTTTGCTGCTTTGACATGTTGTATAAGCGAGATGTCTGATGCCTTCTGACTGACTTGTACTGTGGATATAGCTTCGTGTTCTGTGATATGTGGAACATTATCCTTTGTTCAACTATAAATTCAGGCTTCATAAGAGAAACAAGGGCCATTTGGTTTGCTGACTCTTGGTGGTAGAAATTTCCAGTTAGTCTCACTGCCTTGTTGTCTTTGCTCAGCTCTGCATTTTTAAATTTGATATGTTCATTCAATTTACTTTTGACTATTGAATCAGAGACTGACCTTGCCTCTAGAAATAATTTTTCTAAACTGCGTTATGAAAACCTCTTCACTTTTAAACAGGAATGTGTTTTTTCATTCAAGCACTGAGGAACAGGTTTCAGTCTGTATGTATTTTGGAAAGAATGTTGAAGACAAAGGTGGCATGCAACTACATTTGAAATGGCGGAGGGAAACCGGAAGTTGAAGGTTCTTTTGGACGGGCAGTGGAACTGTGTTTTGGGAGAGTGAGTGTTGGAAGTGTGTTAGGGATTTGATCTAAATTGACTTGATGCACAGTGCAGAAACAGAAGTGGGTGGTTAATTCTACTGAATTTTCAAACTTGTCATTTTCAGGGCATCTTTAAGTAGCAAGCTAGTTCTTCAATGCCATTAACATGGTTTAAATTGACTGTGCTGAGAAGTTATCTGTAGAGTCGTAGAGATGTGGAGGACGGAAACAGACCCGTTGGTCCAATTTGTCCATGCTGCCCAGAGATCCTAATCTAATCCAGTTCCATTTGCCAGCTTTTGGCCCATATCTTTCCAAACCCTTCCTATTCGTATCTCCATCCAGATGCCTTTTAAATATTGTAATTGTACCAGCCTTCGCTACTTCCTCTGGCAGCTCATTCCTTACACGCACCAGCCTCTGTGTGAAAATGTTGTCCCTTAGGTCCCTTTTAGATCTCTCTCCTCACCCTAAACCTCTATGCCCTCTAGTTCTGGACTCCCCCACTCCAGGGAACAGACTTTATTTGCTCTATTTGTCCTATTCATGCTTCATGATTTTAAAAACCTCTATAAGGTCTCCCCTCAGCCTCTGACACTCCAGGAAAACAGCCCCAGCCTGTTCAGCCTCTCCCTATGGCTCAAACCTTCCAACCCTGGTAACATCCTTGTAAGCCTCTTGTGAGCCCTTTCAAGTTTCACAACATCCTTCCAATAGGAGGGAGACTAGAATTGCACACAATATTCCATTCCAGAAAGAAGGAAAATGAACTTTTGAGGCCAAATTGGTTCAGACTTTTTGTTTCAGCTTACCATTTATTTTTGAATGGTCAAAAGTCTTAGGGCTTTGCACTGAACTTTTTTGTTCGTGTAAAATGGTACTGCACTTTACACAAGGGGATCTATGGTTTGTATGAACAGGGCAAGCAATGGTCTGTCTCCTGAACTGATCAAATATGGAAGAAATCCTCACTGCAACACCAACAATAGCAGAGTGTAAAAGTTGGACTCCCCATGATTTCAAATGAACAGTGAAAAGGAAGGTGGGGTTGAGAGATTGTGAACATGGAAAAGTAAATTGCTATCCATCTCAGTGTGTGTGTGGTGTCCTGAGATGTTGAGGATATTCTGCAATCCTTGCTGTTGTAAAATTCAGCTCAATCTACAAATCATAACCAGAAGTGTTACGTAAATGTTTGTGTGAAGTTTTTTTTGATCTTGAATGAACAGGAAGTGAAATCACTTGCCTAAGTAACATGATACCAAGAAAAGTCAGGCTATACCTGTGTTCCCTTCCTTCTTCAGCAAGACTTTAATCAGCTTCCTGTGCCGCCGCCCCCCACTTTTTTTTGTTTTGGTTCTTCCTGTTTTGGGGCTAGCAATTTAATTCGACAGAGAAGGGAAGTTCAAGGCACTTCGCCATAGTTGAGCAAGGTTTTTACTTTTTAGTGAAGCATTAAACTGTGGTTGTAACTGGTATATTTCAACTTCATGGAACTCATTTAGTTGAGAACATGTTTGGCCCATTAGCCTATAAGAAAGGTAACTGCTGACTGTGTATGCTTACATGCCCAGGGCATGTTGTGCGTAATTCAACAGCCTGATAAAGATGTTTATTGTCTGATCAGGGCATGCTCAACCCTTGTATTTTGCTCTCAAAGGCTTGCTTCATCAGAAGCAAGTTTTTCTGTTGGATGCAGAAATTAATATTTGGAGAAGCTCAAGTTATAATGTGGGTTGTGTGAATTTTTGAGCAGAGGTTCAAATCTGTGTTGATCATAGTCAATCTCTTGAAACTGAGGTGAATGAATAACTGGGGTTTTCAGGTCATTTTCAAGTATGTAAGTAAGTTGAATTTGTGGTCATGTAACCATGAATCTTAAATTGTAATGTGTCTTTCTGTAGCAAGGATGAGTTAATTATATTTGAACTAGCCATTGTAATTTTGTACTAACACTTCATGAACATAGTACTGTTGATTTTAAAGAGGTAAAACATTTGTATTACTTATGATCTGACAATTGTCATTTAGTTATCTTATAAGGTCCTGTATAAGTGCTCTGTTTTTTCCACTTCATCAGCTTTGCTGGTTTTTGTAACTTAGGTTGATTCTTAACAGTAATATTTTAACAGTACCTTTCCCATCCCTTGTTTCCATCATTTGGTTGAGTTGAGAGTAAAAGAAAATGATTTTAAGATTAGTCATGATGAAAAGCACTTATTTTGCAGTCAGTTAAGTACTTCTACTGAATTGCAGTGAATGCTGGAAGGTGAGAAATGCAGTAGCGATCTGTGCACAGTACACTGCAATAGTGATGTGATAAGTGATGAAATCATCTGTTTTGGTAATCATTAATGTTAACTATTAACAAAGGTAACAAGCATAATTCCTCTTTTTTAAAAGTGGTAGTCTGGTCTTTTTCATCTATCCAAACAGGCATGAGGACTGTGTTTGCCATCTGTTGCAAATAAAGAATTTCATGAATTTCTTTTCTCGGATGCATCAAGCTTCTCCAAGTTAATTCTACAGCAGTCGTAAATATAGCATGATCTTCTAGAGAATTCTCCTTCACTGCTTGTTTTTCTCAAGTAAAATTTCCATTTGCCACTGAGTGTCTGTGAATGCTTCAGTCTCTTGTTCTCATTATTTTTAAGTACTTTGAAGCTATTATAGAATCTTCAAGTCATACAGCATGGAAATGAACCTTTGGTCCAATTCATGTATGCTGACCAGACACCCCAATTTTGATCTCGTCCCACCCGCCAGCATTTGGCCAATATCCATCTAAAACCTTGCTATTCATTCACCTATCCAAATGCCTTTTTCAATGTAGTAATTGAACCAGCCTCTACCACTTCCTCTGGCAGCCCATTCCATACATGCACCACACTCTGCATGAAAATGTTATCCCTCAGGTCCCTTTTAAATCCTTTCCCTCTCAACTTAAAGCTCCACCCTCTTGGAAAAAGACCTTGGCTAGTCAACCTATCCATGCCCCTCATGATTTTATGGTCCTCTATAAGGTCACCCCTCAACCTCCACTCCAAGGTAAAAATACTCCAACCTATTCAGCATCGCTGGAGAGCACAAACCCTCCAGTCCTGGCAAAGTCCTTAGAATTCTTTTCTGAGCTATCTTAATTTTAGTAACCGCCTTCCAATAGAAGGGTGACACAAGAATTGAACAGTGTTCCAAAAGTAGCCTCACCTATGTCCTGTGCAGCCACAACATGATGCCCAGATGCTGTACTCAATGTTCTGACCATTGTAGGCAAGTGTGTCAAAAGCTACCTTCTCCACCCTGTCTGCCTGTGACTCCATTTTGAAGAATCTGTGCACCTGCACTCCAAGGATTCTTTGTTGGGAAAGCTCCCTGGGTCTGTACCATTAAGTGTATAAACCCTGCCCTGGTTTTCCCCTACCTCACATTTATCTAAATTAAACTCTCTGACATTGTTAGGTCCATCTGATCAAAGTCCCATTGCACTCTGAGATAATCTTCTTCATTGTGCACTGCACCACCTACTTTAATATAATGTGCAAACCATTCCTTATATATTCATATCCAAATCATTTTTATATAAATGACAAAAAGCAGTGGACCCAGCACTGATCCTTGTGGCACACCACCAGTCATAGGTCTCCAGTCTGAAAAACAGCCTTCCACCACAACCCTCTGTCTCCTATCTTCAAGTCAATTTTGTATCCAATTGGCTAGCTTCCCTGGATCCCATGTGATCTGAACTTACTAACCCGTCTACCAAACGTAACCTTGTAAACGTTTTGTTGAAGTCTGTAAAGATAATGTCTATTGCTCTGTCTTCATAAATCTTCTTTGTCAACTCTTGAAAACTCAAACAGGTAATGAGACACTATTTCCCCCCCCACACAGCCGTATTGACTGTCCCTAATCAGGCCTTACCTTTCCAAATCCATGTAAATTATTTCCCTCTGAAACCTCTCCAACAACTTAACCACCACTGACTTAAGGCTTACTGGTCTATACTTCCCTGGCATTTCATTTGTTACATAACAGCACCACGTTAGTCAATCTCCATTCTTCGGCCACTTTACCCGTGACTATCAAAGATACAAATGTATCAGCAAGGGGCCAGCAATCCCTTTCCTTGCTTCCACAATGTTCTTGGAAACATCTGATCTGGTCCCAGGGGTTTATCTACCTTTTATGCATTTTAAGACCTCCAGCACCTCCCCTTTGGTATTATGAGCTCTTTTCAAGACATGACTATTTCACTAAATTCCCTGGCTTTGAAGTCTTGGAGTCATAGAGATGTACAGGATGGAAACACTGTTCAATCCAACTCGTCTATGCCAACCAGATATTCTAAATTAATCTAGTCCCATTTGCCAGCACTTGGCCCATATCCCTCTAAACCTTTCTGATTCATATACCCATCCAGATGCCTTTTAAATGTTATTTTAAATGCCTTTTAAATTGTACCAGCCTCCACCACCACCTCTGGCAGCGCATTCCACCGCCACTGCTTTCCCTGTCACCCAAACCAATCCAGTTCTGGACTCCTGTACCCTGGGGAAAAAGACCTTGCCTATACACCCTATCCATGCTGCTCATGATTTTATAGGTTTTTATAAGGTCAGCCTCTGACACTCGAGGGAAAATAGCCCCGGCCGATTCGGCCTCTCCCAATAGCTCAAACCCTCCAACCCTGGCAATGTCCTTTGTAAAGTGAGGACTGCAGATGCTGGAGTTCAGAATCTAGATTAGT
Source organism: Chiloscyllium plagiosum (assembly GCF_037043375.1). Taxonomy (NCBI): domain Eukaryota; kingdom Metazoa; phylum Chordata; class Chondrichthyes; order Orectolobiformes; family Hemiscylliidae; genus Chiloscyllium; species Chiloscyllium plagiosum. Next base: position 9,175,350 of record NW_028270164.1, read on the forward strand.
GTGGTTGCTGGAAAAGCAGCGCTGGACAGGCAGCATCCGAGGAGCAGGAAAATCAATGTTTCGGGCAAAAGCCCATTCCTGATGAAGGGCTTTTGCTCAAAATGTTGATTTTCCTGCTCTTTGGATGCTGCCTGTTCTGCTCTGCTTTTCTAGCACCACTCTAATCTAGATTCTGATCTCCAGCATCTGCAGTCCTCACTTTTGCCTAATGTTCTTGTAAATTCTTTCTGAGCCCTTTCAAGTTTCTCACATCCTTCCTACAGGAAGGAGACCCTATAATAAGTCCTTCTCCATACTAAATACTGAGCAAAATATCTTACCCATTTCTTGTGGTTCCACACACAAATGGTCATGTTGATCTTTAATTGGATCTGTTCTCTCCCTAGTTACTCTCTTGCCCTGAATGTGTTTGGATAATCTCTTTGGATTCTCCTTGTCTCTTTGTCAAAGCTATCTCATATCCCCTTTTTGCACTCATGATTTCCCTATTAACTGTACTGCTACTTCCCTTTTTATATTCCTGTAGAGATTTACTCAATCCCAGCTGTCTATCTCTGACATGTCTCCTTTTTCTTGCCACAGCTTCAGTTTCTCTCGTCATTCAGCAGTCCCTATGCCTCCTAGCCTTGCCCTTCACACTAACAGGAATGTACTGTTTCTGAACCCTCGTTATCTCATTATTAAAGGCCTCCCATTTCCCGAATGTCCCTTTACCTGCGAGTAGCCTCCCCCAATCAGCTTCCAAATATTCTGCCTAATACAGTCAAAATTGGCTTTATTCCACTTTAGAATGTAAACTTTTAAATTCGGTCTATCCTTTTCCATCACTATTTTTAAACTAATAGAATTATGGTACTGGCCCCAGTGTTCCCCCACTGGCACCTCTTGCCCTACCTTATTTCCCAACAGAGGTCAAATATTGGTCCTCCTTTCATGGGTGCATTCACATATTGAATAAGAAAGTTTTCTTGTCCAAACTTAACAAATACATCCCCATCCAAGCCCTTAACACAATAGGAAGGATATTAAATTGGCAAGATTTACTAGTATGTTGCTGGGAATGGAGGGTTTAGACTGGGACTTTTCTCAGTTCGGTAGGAGGTTGAGGTGTGACCTTACTAAGTTTTTTTTTATTAAATCATGTGGTGTGTAGATAAGGTCAGTTGCGGGTGTGTCTTTTCCGTAGGCTGGGATAGTTTGAAATGGTGCATGTTTTTAAGATGAGAGGAGAGATATAACAAGGACATGAAAGGCGATTTCTTTTTTTTTCCCCCCCCGGTTTGTGTGCAGAGTGAACTGCCAGAATAAGTGGTGGTGAAGTTACAATATTTAAAAGACATTTGATCAAGTGTGTAAATAGGAAAAGATTTGGAGGTATATGGGCCAAATGCATCAAGTGGGACCAGTTTAATTTGGGAACATGGTTGGTGGGTACGAGTTGTACTGAAGGTTCTATTTCCATGCTCTGTGACTGGAAAGTTAAAATCACCTACTGTTACAGCCATATTGTTGTTGATGTCTGATAGTGCCTTCATATTTGCTGAGCAATTTACTGTTGCGTATTGGGGGCACCATAATAGGGACATCAACGTGGTCATCGCTTTCTTATTTTTCAGTTCCACCGATATAACTTAATGGATGATCTCCCAGGTATATCCTTCTGAAATACAGCTGTCGTGTTCTCCCTAAGCAGAAGCAGTGCTCCCCCTCCACTAATGTCTCCCTTTCTATCCTTCCTATAGCATCTGTACCTGTACATTAAGCTGCTAGTTATAGAGTCATAGAAATGTACAGCATGGAAACACACCGTTCAGTCCAACTCGTCCATGCCGACCACACATTCCAACCTAATCTAGTCCCATTTGCCAGCACTTGACCTATATCCCTCAAAACCCTTCCTATTCATATACCCATCCAGATGCCTTTTAAATGTTGTCATTGTACCAGCCTCCACCATGTCTTCTGGCAGCTGATTCCATGTGCCACCCTTTGTGCCAAAAGTTGCCCCTTAGGTCCCTCTTATACCTTTCCCCTCTTACCCTAAACTATACCTTCCAGCTCTGGACACCCCCACCCCAGGGAAAAGACTTTGCCTATTTTACCCTATCCATGCCCCACATGATTTTATAAACCTCTTGGGTGACCTATTCAGCCTTTCCCTGTAGCTCAAATCCTCCAACCCTGGCAACATCCATGTAAATCTTTTCTAAACCCTTTCAGGTTTCACATCATCATTCCAATAGGAAGGAGACCAGAATTACATACAATATTCCAAAAGTGGTCTAACCAATGTCCTGTAGAGCCGCAACATGACCTCCCAACTCCTACACTGAATACTCTGGCCAATAAAGGAAAGCATACCAAACGCCGCCTTCACTATCCTATCTACCTGCGACTCCACTTTCAAGGAGCGATGAACCTGCACTCCAAGGTGTCTTTGTTCAGACACTCCCTAGGACCTTACCATTAAGTGCATAAGTCCTGCTAAGATTTGCTTTCCCAAAATGCAGCGCCTCGCATTTAGCTGGATTAAACCCCATCTGCCACTTCTCAGCCCATTGGCCCATCTGATCAGGATCCTGTTGTAATCTGAGGTAACCTTCTTTGCTGTCCACTACACCTCCAATTTTGGTATCATCTGCAAACTTATTAACTATACCTCGTACGTTCCAGATCATTTATGTAAATGAGAAAAAGTAGAGGACCCAACACCAATCCTTGTGGCACTCCTCTGATCACAAGGCTCCAGTCTGAAAAACAACCCTTCACCACCACCCTCTGTCTTCTACCCTTTTGAGCCAGTTTTGTATCCAAATGGCTAGTTCTCCCTGTATTCCATGAGATCTAACCTTGCTAACCAGTCTCCCGTGGGGAACCTTGTCGAATGCCTTACTGAAGTCCATATCGATCACATCTACTGCTCTGTCCTCGTCGATCCTCTTTGTTACTTCTCCAAACAACTCAATCGAGTTCATGTGCCATGCTTTTCCATGCACAAAGCCATGTTGACTATCCATAATCTGTCCTTGTCTTTCCAAATACATGTACGTCCTGTCCCTCTGGTTCCCTCCAAAAACTTGCCCAACACTGACATCAAGCTCACTGGTCTATGGTTCCCTGGCTTGTCCTTACTACCTTACTTAACAATAGCACCACGTTCGCCAACCTCCAGTTTTCCAGCACCTCACCTGTGAGTATCGATGATACAAATATCTCAGCAAGAAGCCCAGCAATCTCTCTTCTAGCTTCCCACAGAGTTCTAGGGTACACCTGATCAGGTTCTGGGGATTTATCCACCTTTATGCATTTCAGGACATCCAGCATTTCCTCCTCAGTAATACGGACGTTTTTCAAGATGTCACCATCTTTTTCCCCATATTCTACATCTTCCATGTCCTTCTCCACAGTAAACACAGATGCAAAATACTTGTTTAATATCTTCCCCATCTCCTGTGGCTCCACACAAAGGCTGCCTTGCTGATTTTTGAGGGGCCTTATTCACTCCCTTGTTACCGCTTTGTCCTAAATATATTTTGTAAAAACCCTTTGGATTCTCCTTAACCCTATTTGCCAAAGCTATGTCATGTCCCCTTTTTGCCCTTCTGATTTCCTTAAGTATACTCCTACTTTCTTTATACTTTTCTAAGGATTCACTTGATCTATCCTGTCTATACCTGACATTTGCTTCCTTCTTCTTAACCAAACCCTCAATTTCTCCAGTCATCCAGCATTCCTGACACCTACCAGCCTTTCATTTCACCCTGACAGGAATACATTGTATCTGGACTCTCATTATCTCACTTTTGAAGGCTTCCCATTTTCTAGCTGTCTCTTTACCCTCTAACATCTGCACCCAATCAGCTTTTGAAAGTTCTTGCCGATTACTGTCAAAATTAGCCTTCTTCCAATTTAGAACTTCAGCTGTTAGATCTGGTCTATATTCTCCTTTTAGAATCTTCATCTTTTTATCTTCCAATGTTGTTGGTACCAATGTGTACAATGACCTCCTGCTGGTCCCTCTCTCCTTTTGAGAACATTGAGCACCCTCTCTGATACATCCTTGACCCTGGCACTAGGGAGGCAATGCAACTTTCTGATGTTTGTTTTTGCTGCTGGCTGCAGAAACGTCTGTCTGTTCCCTGTCCCATCTGAACCATGTTTCTGTAATAGCTGTGATATTTCAGTCCAATATTCCTAGCCGTGCCCTGTAGTCATCTGCCTTGCCTATCAAGCCTCTTGCTTTGAAGTAAATGCTGTTCTTTTTACTCAGCTTACAGTGCTGCACTGTCTATCTGTAACTTCTTTCAGCTGTATTCTCTGAGCAGAAAGCCACACAGATCAAATAGCAACTAAAATCTCACACCAAAAGTACTTGGAGAGCACCCCCTTGATCTGTCTCCCCGGACTCCATTGACATTTTTAGTAATGTAATCTGCTGTAAGCTATTTCCAAACCAATTTAAGGATTAATTGTCCCCCATTACCAATTTCTTCTGATCTGCTTAAGTAACGAGGGTTTACAAATGTAAAGGATTTGCTGAATGCTTGTATCCTTACTTAGCTGTCTAAAAGCATCTCTCAGGATTACTCCTGTCCGTGAGCATTGCAAATGTCATGCCACTAGCTCCTAGGCTAAATGTTTGTCATCTTGTCTTTCTAGCTGTTAACTTCAAGTCAAAGTTGCTCCCAACCTTTGGAGATTAATTGATACAATGGAAATAAGTTGGAATCTATCATGTGTTGAATAGTTTAATTTAATTCCTAAAACTATATAGGCTATACTCAAATACATAAAACACGAGTGATGAATCAACATAGCATGACTTTTCAGTTGCAATTCAACTGCACAACAGTATCTGCCTTAATGTTTGTGTTCAAACCCTGGAGTGGAACTTTGAGCCTTCTGACTCAGAAGGGAGTGTGCTAACAATTAAGCCATGACTGATAGGCTACTTTGTGGCACTGTCACTACTCAATTTGGTCCTGGCTTTTGCTCGGATCTGTGTATCCGTCTACACTTCCAGAGTGCATCACTAACTCTCATCAGAAATGGGAAAACTTGCTAGTCTGTTTTTCCCTTTGCATTCCTCTCTTGCAAAGTGGACATTTTGACTATTCTTAGCTTTATCCTTCAGCTTCTATTTTTATTTCTAGTTCTAATAATTCCTGAAGTTAATTGCAGTGTTGGTTTGAATCTCATTGAATTCCAATAGGGAGGGTACATGGATCGATAGTGTTACATTGATGGATGAATACCAGCTGAAAGGTGCAGGAATATCTTGGTGCAGACTTACTGGGAGAAGGATAGTGGTGATTTTAAGCAAATTGCTTTGCCTTTTCAGTAGCGAGTGAGTTATTTAGCCCACTGAGGAGCATGCTGACTGAGTTTTTTTTTAAGGCGTACACTATGGAGTTATTCCAGATGGACTAAAAACAGAACTGACCAAAGCTTTAATCTTAGCAGTTCGTCACATTTGCTACTGCCCTTTCTGGCTTGCAGCAGGAAGATTTGACCATGGATCTTGCTAATTTTTTTTTGCTTTGTGTGTGTGTATGTCACTTTTCTCAAATTGATTATGCTAACCCATGTAAAATCCTGTTTGAACAGGATCAAGGGAAGTCTTTGGTATCTGAACAGTTACTTGCTAGTCACAGCCTATTCTTTTAGGGGAAGGAAGGGTCTCAATGGGAAAAAAGTAGGGCAAGTGGGTATTTGGTAAATTGTACACAACTGCTGTATGATAAGACAGATGGACATATCTGGTATATATTACTCAGTGTAGTGGATGGGCAGGCCATTGCCCTGTATAACCTGGGGTAGTTTTTAATCTGAGGCACGAAATGTTGCATGCACAAGTCTGACCATGAGAGGGGAGCAGAGCTCGGCCCGTTGAGGCTGCTCCACCATTAGATCTTGGCTGATTTTTTTTTTTTCTCAACCCAATTCTCCTGTCTTCTCCCCATAGCCCTTGTTCCCATTAGTCATCAAGAACCTATCCATTTCTATCTTAAGTGTACTCAGTGTCTTGGTCTCTGAAGTGAAGAGTTCCAGAGATCCACTGCTTTGTGGCTGACTAAATTCCTCCTCATCTTGGTTCTCAAGGGGCATGCCTTCTGAGCCATTGGGATCTAGTCTCTCCCATTAGTGGAAACATCTCCACATCCACTTTATCCAGGCCTGTCAGTAATCTAGAAGTCTCAATCAGATCCCCACTCGTCCTTCTAAACTCCATTGAATACAGACCTAGAGTAAATGACTACTCCTCATATGACCAGTCCTTCGTCACAGGGATCATTATTGTAAACCTTCTCTGGGTCACCTCCAAGGCCAGCATATCCTTTGTTTAGATATGGAACCCAGAACTGCTCTGTGATCCAAATGCGGTCTGACTGGAGCCTTATACAGCCTCAGCAGCCAATCTGCTGTTGTATTCTAACCTCTCAAATCGAATATGAACATTGCATTTGCCTTGCTAACTGCCAACTGAACCTGCATGTTCACCTTAAGAGAACTTTGAGGGCTCCCTTTTGTGCTTCTGATTTCTTGAGCCTTTCCCTGTTTGGAAATTAGTTTGAACCTCCTATTTGTTCTATCAGAGTGCACAAACTCCCACTTTGTCACATTGTATTTCATTTGCTACTACTTTGTCCACTGAGCCTTTCCAGACCTTCTGCAGCTTATCTGCTGCTTTAGCACTACTTGCCCTTCCACCTATTTTTTTGTCATCTGCAGACTTCGCAGCAATGCCCTTTCTTCCTTTGTCCTGATCATGAATGTATAACATGAATAGTTGTTGTCAACACTGCCCACCTGTGGAAGTCCAATAGTTTTGCCAGCTGCCATCCTGAAACAGACCCCTATATCCCTACTCTGTGCCTATGCCAGTCAGCCAAACCATATCTATGCCAGTACCTTGCCCCTAAGCTCATGGACACTTATTTAGCAGCCTCATGTGCAGCACCATGTCACTGTTAGGTTCTTTTCACACGAGATGCAATTTGCATCCACCAACGTCTGCAAACAGTTAAAGGTTATTAAAGCTTATAGAACCTAAGTGACCTCTCTGACACTCTCTGCTGGTCGTGCGAAGTAAAGTCAAAATGAGGCCCTGAACCAAGAAAACACATCCCCTTTATACAGATCTGTTGATAATGCTCACATATACTCTGGCTACTTCCCCCAATAACCATATGTTACCCCAGTTACAACAGTAGGATGAGATGATTCTCTGAGATAATGTACATGCCCTAATCCTGGGGAATTGTTATGCAGACTATTTCCTGACTCCGTGATTCCCCAAGACCATGTAGGTGTGATATGCTTCAATATCTGGTATGATCACCCAAGCGAACCTGATTGGGATTGGCTCTGAAAGTATTTCTGAATGGAAGGGGCTGGATGATAATAGTAGAGGTAGTAGTAGCAAATGACTATAAGCATGGCTTACAGCTTGCTGTCTTCTGCCTCCCTTTTAAGATGGTGTTGCAATAGCCATTTTCCATTGCTCTGACACCCACCCTGCCTCCACTGATTGCTGAAAGGTAACCACCAATGCCTCTGCAATCTCTTTATATTTCCTTCAGAACTCTGAGGTGTACTCCATCTGGTCTGGGTGATTTATCCACCGTCAATCTTTCAGCTTCCCCAGAACCTTCTCCTTACTGATGTCCATTGCATACACACCTCTGTCCCGACTCCCATGGAGTTCTGACATTCTGTTGGTGTCTTCCCCTGTGAAAACTGATGAGAAGTACTTATTCATTTTCTCTGCCATTTCATCGCTCTCCATTACTCTGACTTAGCCTCTTTTTTTCCCAGTAGTCCAATGTCTATTCATGCTTTTCTCAACTTTTAGGTATCATGACAAAAATCTCTCTTAGAATCTTTTTATTGCTAGTTAGCTTACTCTTGTATCTCATCGTCTCCCCTCTTTATTGCTTTTTCAGTTTTCCTCTGGTTTTTAAAGGCTTCCCAAACCTCTGGTTTCCCACTAATCTTTGTCACATGGTTTGCTTTTTCTTTTGCTTTTATGCTGTCCCTGGCTTTCCTTGTCAGCCTTATTTGCCTCATTCTCCCTTTAGTATATTTCCACCCTTGGAGTGAATTTCTGCTGTGCCTCCTGAATTGCCCCCAGAAACCCCTGCTGTTGCTGCTCCACTGCTGGGCTCCCCTTCCAGTTATCTCTGGCCAGCTCCTCCCTTATCTTTGTAGTTAGCGTTACTTCATTGTTATGCCTTTGCATCTGAATCTTGTTTCTCCCTCTGAAACTGAAGGGTGAATTCTGTCATGTTATGGTTACTGTATGTGAATTTAACTCCATTATATTTTGGTGCACTTGTAATTTTTCCTAGAAATCACCTCTGTGCATCTGGTACTTGTCCATGCAATAACATTGAAAGCCTCCTGGTATATATGTTGTGGAGGTAAAAAGAACATTCCTTCAGTCTTGTGCATTTCATGTACTGAGTTGTATGATCCCGGGATTGGGTCAAAAGCAACTTAGCCCTTCTGGTGAACTACATGGGAGGGCTGGACAGGGAAATCAGTTTGGCTCCAGTGTTTTTGGAATAAATTGTCTGGTGAAAGATCATTGAACTGTCATGGAGTGGCTCAGTGGTTAACACTGGCTGCCCCACAGTGCCAGGGACCTGGGTTCGATTCCACCCTTGTGTACAATCCACACAGGCAGTTGCCTATTCTTCCCATGGTTGTGTGGGTTTCCTCCTATAGCCTAAAGATATGCAGGTTAGATGGATTGGCTATGGTCAATGCAGGGTTAAAAGGAAAGGGTAGGGGTTGGGGCTGGGTGGAATGCTGTTCAAAGGGTCGCTGTGGACTCGATGGGCCAAATGATCTACTTCCACACTAGGGATTCAATGATTCATGAGACAAAAGTAAATAGTCGGAGATATATGGCACAGAAACAGACCCTTTGGTCCAACTTGTCCATGCTGACCAGATATTCTAAATTAATCTTAGTCCTATTTACCAGCATTTGGCCCATATCCCTCCAAGCCCTTCCTCTTGATATACCCATCCAGATGCCTTTTAAATGTCGCAATTGTCACAACAGCTCCACCACTTCCTTCTTCAGCTCATTCCATAAATGCACCATCCTCTGTGGAAAAAGTTGCCCTTTAAGTCCCTCATAACTCTTTCCCCCTCACGTAAACCTATGCCCTGGAGTTCTGGACTCCTCCACCCAGGGAAAAGCCCTTGTCTATTTGTCCTATCCATGCCCCTCAGGATTTTGTAAACCTCCGTAAAGTCACCCCTGAGCCTCTGGGGAAAATCGCTTCAGCATACTCTGGGCGGCACGATGGCTCAGTAGTTAGCACTACAGCCTCATAGCACCAGGGACCCGGGTTCAATTCCAGCCCTGGGCAACTGTCTGTGTGGGTTTGCTCCGGTTTCCTTCCACAGTCCAAAGATGTGCAGGCCAGGTGAATTAGCCATTCTAAATTGCCCATAATGTTAGGTGTATTAGTCAGAGGGAAATGGGTCTGGGTGGGTTACTATTCAGAGGGTCGGTTTGAACTTGTTGGGCTGAAGGGCCTGTTTCCACACTAGGGAATCTAATCATACTCCGCCTCTCCCTGTAGCTCAAACCCTGCAACGTGACATCATCCTTGTAAATTTTTTCTGAAGCCTTCCAACAGCAGGGAGAATAGAATTGCACACTGGGTAGGCCACCCAGTATTTGGAGTCCTATGTCATGAACAACCACAATATGACCTCCTATTCTTGTACTATGTGCACTGACCAATGAAGGAAAGCATACCAAACCTGTTCACTGTCCTATCCACCAGCACCTCCACTTTGAAGGAGCTGTGAACCAACTAAGATTGAAGTTGTGAATCTTTGTTATTGGATGGTATGTATATTTTGGAATGGTTTCCCATGGAAAGTAATGAATAGTTTGCAGGGGTTGAAGACCATAAAATGAGCTAGCTTTGGCATTTCGGTATAAGAGTTCAAACAAAAATTGTACTTTTTTGTTTGGAGGTGAAAGGTATTGTACTACCAACTTTGTTTCGAAGATTATGGTGTTGGAAATACGCAATCAGGCAGCATCCGAGGAGCAGGAGAATGGACGTTTCAGGCATAAGTTTCCTGATGAACAGCTTATGCCCGAAAGATAGATTCACCTGCTCCTCGGATGCTGTCTGACCAGCTGTGCTTTCTCAGTGCCACACTCTGATTCTGACCTCCAGCATCTGCAGTCCTCACTTTCTCCTACTAACTTTGTTTGGAGAATATGAAAAAATAGTTTGCACTCTACATGAGTGCGATGATTTCATGTGTTTGTGCTGATCTGAGTTTTGTAATTTCTTTCTGTTAAATTAGTGTCCACATTGACGTATCTAAGAAATATATCCTGTATTGAATTTATGATTAATTCAGAAACAGCATGTGAAGCCTTTTTTTTTATTAGGACTTACACACCTGAGTTTAAGTCCATGAATCTGCAGTTTTTATCAGACTACCTTACAGAGAGCTCTATGGTTTCCTGCACTAGCAATGTCTGTCAAATCAGTGTAAAGCTTATCTGAAGTCACATTGCCCTCTTTTGCACAGATGAAACACAAAAATACACATAACAGCACAATCAACCCACTTTCAATTATTCACATCTACAGTTTTAGAATTCATTTAGTCTCACTGTATTTCACGATGTGGACCACCCAGGCCCCCAGTTAAATTACAACAGTTGGCGTTGTCTAGATGCAGTGAAAATCATGCCTGTTTCTGAGCAAGCTTTAGAGAAATTTAGTAGGTCCAACAGCATTTGTAGAGACAAACTGAGTTAGCATTGAGTCCCATATGATTTCTACTTCAAAAAACATGTCACATTTGGCTTCAAACATAAGTTCTATTTGTCGCTGCCAGAAATTGTTTTAACTGGACCAGCATTTTCTGTTTCTATTTCATATTTCATCATTTGCAGTATCTTGCTGTTGTTTCTGGGCAAATGTGTATGTGCTTGACTTGTAACTATGTGCCCACTTTCTTTCTTGTTATAAAATGGGTATCTGGAATTGTCTGCAAAAGTAATAAGAAAATGTTATTCATGTGAGGAATTTGTTCAGTTGTCAGCAAGTTTTTGTGCATTTCAAATAAACCTTTGGGACTATAACCTGGTGTTGTGACATCTGATCTTGTCCACCCCAGTCCAACACCGGCACCTCCATTACGTGGCTTCCATCAAATAGGGAGTTAAAAATCCTCAAATTCTAAAGAAAGAGTTGACCCAGTGTCCCAACCAACAACAATCCTCACCACCAGCAACACTTCACTTTTTCAATGACCATGTGGCAAGCACACTAGCTGCCTTAACCCCCCGGCAATTTTATCAGCACACCTCGGTGATTAATTATGTGACATTGAGAGATGGCAACCATTGAGTCATAGATTAATTTTTCTGCATTACCTTAACTGATCAGAAGCATCTGTTGTAAACAAATATCTTGTGTATGCCAGGCTATTCTGCACGAAAACGAAACTGATTGGTTTTTCTAAATGCAGAAGTGACTTCAAAGCATGTCAATGACTCAGCTAAGCGACAGCTCCAAACCTTAAATTTGTCTTTAGTTTGCATCAACTTTAGCGGCGATCGAATGAAGGCATGCATTGAATCTAATGAGATCGAAATGTCAATTTCACACACGATGACATTGTCACCAGATAACCTTTCAGAGAGCTCCATGGTTTCCTGCACTAACAATGTCTGTCAAATCAGTGTAGGGCTTATCTGAAGTCACATTGCCATCTTTTGCACAGATGAAACACAAAAATACTCATTAACAGTACAACCAACTCGCTTTCAATTATTCATAGTTGTTGTCAACTATTCAGCTTTACTACTTCACCAGCTTACTATCAATAATCCTTTTATCTGTGTCCTATTTTTCTCTTGCTCGTTGTGAGTATTGTTTCCATCTATTAATCTAACTCACGATGCAGTTCTGCCAAAGGATGACTGCATTTGAAACGTTAAAGTTTTTACTCTACAGATGGCGCTAAAATTCCTGGGGCTGTCCAGCACATTTTGATTTAGGTGCAACACTAGTTGAACAAGTAATCTGGACTTTAATTAGACATCATCATTGTTATTCTGGACAAAAGCAATATAATTTTGAGTAAACCTGTTGTCGCATGACTTATGACATTGTTTAATGGAAGGATCTGGGTTTTCTTTCAGCTTGCAAAATGGCAAGTCCAGCAATGTAGCACTGTTAATGTATTGACAAGTCAACAAGTTTGAAGTTGTAACATTGAGGCATAATTTAGAATGTGGCCAGCTTTGACAAAGGGTCAGTTAGACTCAAAACGTCAGCTGTTTTCTGTCCTTACAGATGCTGCCAGATCTGCTGTGATTTTCCAGCACTTTCTCTTTTGGTTAGAATATGGCCAATTCATCCAAGCTGGTACTTGGGCGAATATGGAAAAAGATACTGGTTTGCTATTTTAGTTTGTTGTGCTATCAATTTTAAGCTAAGCTTTGGGTTATGCAATAGTGTTGTGCACCAGGACCAACCTGAAGATTTTGTTTTTCTTTTCAATTAGTTTGGAGCTTGATGCAATTAGTGTCAGTGCTGTGACTGGGGCTGCTTCAGTTGCTGCATGTATGAATTAAGCATCCCAAGCTTTTAACTAACAGGCTCAGGTACAAATTAATCTGTTCTGGAGTTTCAGTAAAAGATCCATGTGTCTGAACAAGTGAATGAAGAAATAAAATGCACAAGTTACTGCCCTGCCTGATGGGTGATGGCTGCAAATTGAATCATCATTCCCAAAAAGGGTGGTGATAAATCATCTGGAAGGAAGAAAAATTATTATGGGGGCAGACATCAAAAACAGGACATGGTAATAACTGAATTCTTGTTTGAAACAGCCAACACAAATTGCATGGAGTGAACATGGCACTGAGGTTCTGGTCATCAATACAAATGCAATTGTAAATTTTCGTCTGCAACTTACACAATTCATAAAAGAGTGAGTAAGGTGATTTCAGAAAGCCAGACCACAAATAATCCCATTCATTTGAATTCATTTTTAAGCTAGTGTTCAGTTGGTCAAGTGGACCATGTGCTCTATCTTGACACCCCCCTTCTAAGTTTCTCAGGTCAGTGCAAATGAAGGAAAATATCTTGTCAACTTTCAGTTTCTTTCGTATCTATAATTTGAAAGTTGGTTTAGTAAAATGAATTAGTCGCAGTTTGCATTCATTAGATATCAGATTCAGCATGACTCCTACCTGATAAATTTCTGTAACAAAAGTTGATATTTTCAATTCATAAACTCGCCAACAACTGAACATCAGAGTCATGATATCTAAACTGATTCCTTTTTCATTATTTAGCTCAACAATATTTTGTTATGTAATTGTCTTGTCATTTTCAGAGTGCATTGTCTGACACTATTAAAGACACTTTGTTGCAATGTCATGTTTGGGAGGGAACCTGCTCTCTTTCTTTAGTCTGGATTTAGGTGATTCCAGTTAGATTCTTAATTGCTTTTTCTGAAGTGGCTGAATGAGCTGTCCAGTGTGTGGAGGATATACCCACAACCATCCTTTATCAGAGCCATTAGATGACTGGAGTAACCAAGTCTTTGCTGCATTAATGGAAATTGCTGGAAAACATCAACATAAATGGATAGAAATCAGCATTAACATTTAAGGTCCAGTGACTGTGTTCTTCAGAACTAACAGCTAGTAAAAGGAGGGTTTTTGCATAGGAAAGGGAGATGGGGGAGGGGAAATTACCGATAGGTGGAGATGGAGCTCAGAGAGAGAAAGAAAATGACAGTTGGACAGGCAAAGGAGTGGATAAAGACCAGCTTAGGAGAATGAGTAGCTGTTACTGCGGACTATTAGTAGTTGACAATGGATTGTGTGGTAGCAATCCATGTGAAGATGAGGACTAGTATGTGAGTGTGACGGAAAGCATGGCGCAAGGTGCTCCACCCCTCATTGTTGATTTTGGGTATAGAAGGCTGCAGAGTTCTCAGGCAGAAAATAAGGTGCTGCTCTTCCAGGTTTGGTTCAGCTATACTTGAGCACTGCAGCTAACTTGAGGAAGAGAGATGTTGGTGAGGGGAAGGGGTGGTGTTGAAGTGGCAGGAAACTGGAACCTCAGTCATTTCTGTGGATAGAACGGAGGTGCTCTGAGAAGCAGTCATCCAGTCTACCTTTTAACTTTCCCAACTAGAGGAGACCACATTGTGAACAGCAAATACAGTAGACAAGATTGTATGAAGTGCAGGTGAAGTGCTGATTCATACGGAAGGTGTGTTTGGCCCTTGGATCGTAAGGAGAGAGGAATGAAATGTGCAGATGTTAGAATGTCTGGCATTTCAGGGGAAAATGCCATGGGAATGTATTGGAAGTGAAGGAACAGTGGATCAGTGTGTCCTGGAGGGAATGGTCCTTGCAGAAGGCTGAAAAGTGAAGGGAATGGGAGGGGATTTGTCTGAATGTGGATGATGGTGGGGTTGTAGATGAAGACAAGAGAGACTCTTATTGCTGTTGGGAGGGTTGAAGTGTGGGTGATGGGTTGGATGCAGCTGAGGGCATTTGAAGACCCCTTTGCTGAAGTTGGCATCATCAGAACAGACTTGCTGGAGGAACTGGAAGCATGGGATGGTGTCCTTTTGAGGATGGTGGGTGAGGATGTGCAGCCAAGGTAACTGTGGAAGTTTGTGGGTTTGTCATGGATAGCTTGACCACCAATATCCCCAGAAATGGAAACAGATGTCAAGGAAGGGAGATGTCAGATGGACCAGGTGAAGGTGACAGCGGGGTGGAAATTAGAAGCAAAATTAATAAACTTTTCCAATTCCAGACAAGAGGGAAGCAGCACTGATGATGCCATCGAGAAACTTGAGAAATATTTGTGGTTGGGATCCAAAGTAGGACTGGAACAAGGAATGTTCCATGTACCCCACAAAGAAACAAGTATAACTGGGGTCAGTGTGGGTACTCATGACAACCCCTTTGACCTGCAGAAAGTGAGATGGGTTAAAAGAATTTGCTCAGGGCGAGGATGAATTCAGCCAGGCAGAGTCAAGCGTTGGTTTGTGGTTCATTCAGGCATATTCTCAGAAGAATTGGAGATCCTTGAGATCATCTTGATGGGAATGGACGTGTGAAGGGATTGTATGTCCATGGTCAAAGGCAACTGGAGCCCATCAACTGAAAATCTGAAACTCACCAAGCATCAAATGAATCGTCAATATGACACCCTATCCTCTTGATTAACCCTATTTTCTTCCCTGCCATCAGTTCTGAAGAAGGGTTGCTGGATCCAAAACATTAAGTCTGATTTCTCTCCGCAGATGCTGTGAGACCTGAGATTTTCCAATAATTTTCTTTTTCAGATTTCCGGATCTGCAGTTGTCTTTTCAGCATTATTCATTTGAGACTTATTTATGAACAGCATCCTGGGAAATTTGCCAGTTTATTTTGATCAGTTATGGAATATGGCTGTCACTGGTTAAGCTGCCACCACTTGATATGTGTGCCTCATTACCCTTGAGCAGCTCGTGATGAATTGTCTTTTGAAGTCTTGCACATGGGATAGATAGACTGCTTTATTTTGAGGAGAGAGATTCTGGATTTTGACCGAGTCACAATAAAAGAATGACTGTTAGAATTCAGATTTGAGGATGGTTTGTGACTTGGGGAATTAAGTGCTGGTGTTGCCATGTATTTGCTACCCTTGTTCTTCAAACTACTTAATATTGAAGGTTTGGAAGATGTTGAAGTAGCCTTGCAGAGTTGCTGCAGTGCATCTGTTCTAGTACCCTGATGTACTTTTGTAAGGTATGATTTGTGTGGTCAGCATGCAGTACAATACTTTTCACTATATCCTGGTGCATATGACAAGCATAAATAAATCCATGTTGTAGATGGTGGATGTAGTGAATGGGTTGCTTTGTCCTGCTAGGTTGGGCAGTCTTGAGGCTCAGTGATTAGCACTGCTGCTTCTGTGCCAGGGATCTGGGTTCAAACCCACCCTTGGGCAACAATCTGTGTGGAGTTTGCACATTCTCCCTGTGTCTGTGTTTTTCCTCTGGGTGCTCTGGTTTCCTCCCACAGTCCAAAGATATGCCCATTTGGTTGATTAATCATGGTATTGACAGGGTTACAGGGTAGGGTGGGGTGCTCTTCGGGTTGGTTGGTGCAGACTTGATGGACGAAATAGCCTCTTCCCTGACTCTCGGGGTTCTGATACGGTCTTGCTGCTTTGGGTTTTGTTGAGTCTGCATTCATGTAATTAAATAGAGAATATTTGATCACATTTCTGACTTGAGCCTTGTGGACGGTGACTTTGGGGAATTGGTGAATTTTGTTTTGTAGAAAATCCAGTGTCTGTCCAATTGTTCTAACCATGCTATTTAAATGACTGGTCCAGTTCATTTTCTATTTCATCGTAACACCCAGGATGTTTGTAATGTTGCCACTTTCTCTTTTTTTTAAAGGTTCTTTGAGCTGCATATCATTCCCACGGCATGAAGAGGAGTACCTGCAGGCAACAGTGGGCTCTTTTCCATGTATTATGATCCTGGGTCAGAACTGTGGGGCCAAGTGTCATGTACTAAACAGTCTCTTGGGTGAAAAACTCTTGCCAGTCATCAGGAGCAGCAATGAGAAGAAATGTAAAAGGAGACGGTTGAAGTTTACCCATGGAAAGAGGACCAGTATTAGCCTGGCCTTGCCTGGTCAATATGTGTTGGTTCATCACCTGGCAGCACACCAGGGCAAATGGGAAACAATTCCTGAGGAGGACCTGGAAATCCAAGATGATAGTCAGGATCCCGCACATCGTGCAGCACATCTGGAGGTAACATTGCATCATCCGTTGTTGCAGGTAATGTAATTTTTAAGATGTTGTGAGATCTTTTTATTTCTATTGTCGTCTTCATTCCTAGTTCTGTAGAAAGATCACCAGCCTGCAGTGTTAGAAATAAATTGCTGCTTGAGCTGCAGAGTATTTTGAGCAATGTACCTCAGCTTTCCAACATCCGCAATGCGCTTTTGTACTGATCATCTGGGTTTGGGAATTTACTCTCTGGTGTTTAGAAGACTGAGAGGTGATCTTATTGAGCATAGTGTTGAGGAGGTTTGGCAGAATGGATGTTTGTTTTTCCTGGCTTTTCAGTTAGGAGTTTTGAGGACTAGTCTTGTGACAAGAGGCTGATTCATCCAGAGTCCTTTGAGGATAAATTTCTTTATTTTAGACAAAGGGGAATGGATATTTCATTAGGAACACCTTTAAAGTGAATAGATCTTTGAACTGTAGAGAAATGAAAGCAATTATGAAGATGGATTGGAAAGGAGGACTTGACATCAAACGTTTGGTTGAATGAAGGGGTTGGTGTGAAGAGTTCATTTTTATGCTCTGTTCCTGCATGTATGTGAATCTTTTCACTGAGTCACTTCTGCCCTGAAGAGTGCAGAATAGAAGACCATTCTGTTTCTGTACCCAATTCAACTATTCCAGGATCTATCATTGTTCCCGTTGCTCTTTATTCTTAAAATTCTCATCTTGTAACCTGAAGAAGATGGATGTCAGCCAGCAGAGCTATTCTCACATCAAGTCCAAGTTAGATTAACTCTGCAATGACTTTATTGACCACTTTTTTGAGTTGCAGAGAGAACATGATTGCACAGTTTGGCACCTTTTCATTGGTAGCTGATTTCAAATGATGTTAGGAACACATGGAAAGGAAGAATATATTTACATTTGAAATCTTTGGCCCTTTCTTACCCAGAAAATGCTTTGAGAAAATCCAACTTTTAAACTGAAAGAAACCTAAAAACATATCTTGGGTCCAGGATGAAATGACTTCTGCATGCAGCATTGAGAGATGAAACAAGTGCCCTGACAAGATGACTGACAATAATGGTTCCCACTTTAAGAATTCAAAATTAACACTGACATTTAATGCCCATTTCAAATTAACCTTGATTGGAATGGTGAGTTCTGACCTTGAACTGCTGCAGTCTGTGGATTATCATTTTTGTAGCAGCTTTTGTGCAACTCGATGGCTTCTTTGACCTTTAGTGTAATGAGTAGTTTGGGTTTGGACAGAGGTTCAATATAATGAAGAGGTTTGGGTGACTGAGCCATGAGTGTCCTGCAGCTTTTAAAGTGCATCGGGTTTTTAAAGCTCTATATATAGAATGCAGACAGTGCAGGAAGCCATTCAACCTGAAACACAGGCAGTTAATGCTCCTGTCTATTATTTTCTTGCCTCTCCCCCCACATCTTTCTGAGAAAATGCTTCAATTCCCTTTTTCAAACCTTAGATGATCGCCTCCACAACGTTCTTGGTAATGTGTTTTGGATGCAAACTGCTGTTCACTGCATGAATGTTTGCATTGCTGCTTTTGACAATTACCTTCAATCTGTTCCTGCTGGTTTTTGATTGGTCTATTAATTGCCACAGATTTTTCCCCATCCTTAGTCCATCCAGAAGCCTTATAATTTCAAATACCTTTCTGATCTCCTCTGCTTCCCTTGTAGAAGGAAAGGTTAAATCTCAACCTTTACCATCTTTGCTCACCACTGAATAACCTCATCCCTAGAATCATTTTCATGAATCCTTTCCTTTCCGCCTTCGGTACTTCCAGAACTTTCCTAAAATATGGTGCCCAAGACTTGGATGCATTACTCCAGCTGATGATAAACTAATACTTTTTCCAAGCTTAATGTAATTTCCTTGTTTTTTGTACTCTATACTGTATTGAGAGAGCCTGGGGTTCCATACGTTTCATTCACTGTGCTCGCGACCTTTTCCTGCTACCTTCAATGATTTTTGCAAACAGATGTCCCAGTCCCTTTGCTCCTGCATCCCTTCCAGAATTGAAACCCTTCATTTTGTGTAGTCTTCTGTTATTCCCGCTAAAGTGATTCACTTTGCTCAACTTTCATTGCATAAGATGATGGGCCTATTCTCAGTGGAGTTTAACAATGAGAGGTGATCTGATTGAAGCATGTAAGACTCTGGGGTGGTAACTGGTTGGTTTGGATTTGTCCTTTTTTTTTTTAAATGTACAGGACAAACCTGTGCAATTTTCCACTTTGTCAAGTAGATGCCAGTGTTTTAACTACACTAAAGGGCTTAGTTAGAGGAGCAGCAAGTTCTGGAGTACAAGCCTTCAGTACTTTTGCTGGAATGTTGTCAGTCCCTGCTAACTTTGCAGTTTCTTGATATCATGTTGAGTGAATCAAATTGGATGCGAGACTGGTATCTGTCATGCTGGGGACCACTGGAGGATGGTGAGATGGATTGACGTTTCTCGCTGAAGATTGCGTTGAGAGCTTCAACCTTAGCTTTTGCACTGATGCGCAGGGCTATTCCGTCATGAAAACTTGGGATATTTGTGCCCATGGCTGCAGATGGCGGGCACAATTCTGCTAGCAACCTCAATTTCTTCCCTAGCTTCCCACAATACCCTAGGATGCACTTGATCAGATCCCTGAGACTGACTTCTAACACTTTTTAAGACCTCCAGCACCACCTCTTCTGTAATGTGAACTGTTTTCAGATATCAATGTTTATTTCCCCAACCTCTCCAGCTTCCATGTCTATTTCCATTGTAAATCCAAGGCGGTGCCAGATAAATTGTCATAGACAAGGTGATGGTTCTTGAACTGCATCAATCCTTAGGGTGTCAATGCTGTTAGGATCAGAATTCAAGGATTTAGTCCCTGAAATTGTGGAAGTATTTGTGCATCTTCTATCTTTGTGCAGCTGCAGTCGAATTCAAAATATAGCTAACATTAATCAGCATTAATAGAGCAAGAATCGTTTTAGGTGCCATTTTATAACTTCAAAATTGTTTTCCTTCTCTTCTATGTTCACTCATCGTGCTGTGCATCAGCTCCATGTGAAAGTTGCATCATATTTTAGGTGTTCTTTTCATAATTAACAGAAGCTTTTCTCTCTCAAGCCGATTTTAAAACATTTCCTAGTAAAAACATTGTTGCTCAGTGACTTTTTTAAGCACTGAACAGATCAGCACAGTGTAAGCCTAGTGAAGTAAGCTAATAAAATGTGTGCGGTTTGATTTTTATAGTTTCCCTGGACACTCTGACTCTGCATGTCCCGCTTAAAATTTATCCAGTTCTCCATTTAAATTTTGAATTTGCTTCCACAAACCTATCAGCAAACAACTTAGCTCATGACTTGCTCAACAAATATTCTCTAGTTATTTCATTTGCCATGCTATCCTTTTTAAATTCTGATAATTATTCAGCATGTGTTGAGAGTTAACAGGAACATGTTTTGGGTGAACACGTGTGGCAGGAAAAACACTTTTAGAAAATGTGTGTATTTTATTTGTTTGTGGCATGTGTTCATCTCTTGCGAGGATAACATTTATTCCCCATCCCTAATTGCCTTTGAGGTTATGGTGAGTCACCTTCATGAATGTTTGGCATTTATGTGATGCATGTATATCCACAGTGCTGATAAATATATAGTTGGAGTAGCTGAAACACTAGGATCAGTTCCACCATTATCCAAGCCTTTAATTGTTTTGAAATTGAACCCATTTTGGAAATTAGTGGTGCTGTGACTTTCTAAAGGGAAAATCATATTTTAACTAATGAAGTGGGATATTTTTGAAGAGGTGATAGAGTCCTAATGACATTTAAAGCCATCAATGGGATGTACATGAGTTTCCAGAATGTATAATATAGTGCCACATAACAGATTAGAAGACCGAGAGGAGTTAATGGATCAGGTAGTGATTTAGGTACAAAATTGCCTGAATGATAGCATGATGATCAAAGGAGTTTTGGGGCAAGAGGAAGGTGGTTGTGCAGTTTCCCCATGGAATTGTATAGGATTCTTGCTTTTTTCTGATGTATATTAAACTAGGTCTTGATGTGTAGGAACAGTTTAAGATTATACAATACTGAGCATTGTCAACTGAGATGAGGACAGAGTGAAAATCTGAGCAGAGACAAGTTGATGGAGTAGGCGGATAAGTGGCAGATGAGGTTCACACAGTTGTCGACTGAGGTCTACAGCACACAAAACCCTTTGGCCCATTGAGTTTGCACTGATCCAAAATAACTACTTAAATATTCTAATCTTGTTTTCTTATCCTTGGCCCATAACCTTGTACACTTGTGCTGCTTAGGTATAAACTAAATACCAGTGAAGTGTGTTGAGGGTTTCTGCATCTACCACCCTTACAGATAGCGTGTTTCAGATTCCCACCAACCTCTGGGTGAAAGAGTTTAGTTTGTATCTCCTCTGAACCTTCTCTCCCTTACCTTTTAATCTGTGCCCCTCTGTTTATTGTTCCTTCCACCAAGGGGAGAAGTTCATTCCTGTCTACAGTGTCTTGGCCCCTCAACGTTTGACATGAATGCAGACACAAATACAGAAGTGAGAGGTGATGCATGTCAGCTGGATGAGCAATGAATTACAATATAAAAAGGGGGATGCATGAGGAGAAGGACCTGGATGTTTGTGCATGAATCATGGAAGTATAGAGAGCCTTAAATAAAATGGGCAGTATTATTGGCTCTCCTAGTACGGATAGGAAGGACAAAAGTCATGCTGAATTTATCTACTTGTTGGGGCTCGGCTGTAATATTCTGCACCGTTCTGGGTGCCATGTTGTAGAAAGGATGTGAATGCATTGGATAAATACAGGAGATGTTTCCAAGAATGGTTCCAGGGATGATGATCTTTAGTTAGGAGGTTATATTGAATAAGTTGGGGCTAGTCTACTGGGAGATCTGAGGGGTTCTCAAAGTTGAGTGGATTCAAGAGTAGATGGCATGACGCTGATCTCATTTGTACAAGGAATAAGAACAAAGTGGAATAGTTTTGAAATGATGTGCAAAATAAATTCTCACCAAGCAGTTGGGGTATGGAAGTAGTGCTTGGAAGAGCAGTGGAAACCGGTTGAGTTGAGGCATTCAAGAGGATATAGGATGATTATTTAACAAGGTTAAGGCAAAAAAGCAAGAGATTTGAAGAGTGGGTGTTGGGACAATGAGCCAAATGTCCAGCACCTGCACTGTAAGAGCTTGGTGATTTTTGGTTGTGATTCAACCTGAGATTTGCCACTAACTTCAGATAAATGAATTAATCATAGTTTTAAAAAAATAATAATTGTCTACCTATTCTAGGTCCTAAAGAAATTGGCAAGATATGTATAGTGGGTGCATTACTGTACACAAGTGTAACAACACACAAGTTTTCTTTTTTCTTCTCTGATCACCTCCAGCCACCTTTTTTTTGCTTCCATTGAAAGTGCTGCTTTGGTAGCTATGAGCAGCATTATGTCATTCTTCATGTAGTTGTGCCAATTAGTGTGCTGTTTGTTCATGTGTTCAACGCAGGTGGTGTATTTTTGGAACCGTTGTGCCAAATAACATTGAGATCAGGTTGTTCAAATTCTTTCACCCACCCTCGCGCTCTGCCTCACTCCGTACAGGCTGTCAGGCTGAACTTTGTGAACCATCAAACATGCCCACAGAGCTCCAGCATGCTGCTCATTTTGTAAGACGCCTTGCAAACAGATTTTTGCTGTCATTTACCTCGCCATGAGCACTCCCATCGTCGGTTCACTTTTATAGTGAACCGACTGCTGTCCCTTGACTAAGGGCAACCAACTTTGCACAGGCAGGGCATCGGTGTCTGAACTTTGCGAGGAAATGGTGTGTGACCCATAAGGGAACTTTGCTCTGAGATCTATTAGAATGAATATACAGTGGACACAGGGGTCATCTGTTGGAGGGGGTTAGAAATTAACGTTTAAATCATCAGTTTTTCCAAAAAAAATACAACTGGCCAACTGTATTGTGATATGAAATTATTGATCTCTGCAAACCTGGTAAGTGCAAGGTACCAATGAAACTTTGCACCATGAGTACTTCTCAGAAAGACTGTTGTTTTGAAGTAACTATCCTTGTAGAGGGTAAATCATGTTCTCTTCCAATTGCAGCACAAATAGAATGTTTCCAATCCTTTAATTGTTCATAAGGTAGTCCTGCTGACTTGGTGTGAAATTCCCTTGGAAAAGGCCAAGTGACTTCAGCCAAAACTCTGTTTTGTGTTGTTTTCGTTCCTGAACCTGAACTTGTTAAAACACACAGTAAAAGCCCACTCTGAACATCTCAATGTTTATGTAGTTATTGGAAATTTTTAAGTGTTGTGTGCAAAACTAAAACCAAACTGCTGTGTTTTAGAGTAGGCATCTATTTACTTGTTCAAAAACAATAACCATGGTCAGAATTAAATAACTGTCAATGGCTGTGAACTTAAAATGAGGGACATATTAGTGCCTGTCTATTGACTGACTACACCAACTGATGGTCTCTTCCCCATCACCCAGCCCTCTGAAAAAGCATCAACATGTTTGTCAGTTAGTGAAAGTTTCATAAGGTTGTTAGCAAGTGTTGAATCAGATTTGTTTTTTCTTTTGAACCTGTTTTTCTTATGTCTGGCTTTATTGCAGCAAGGTTGTTGGTGCTCAATGATTAGTTTTGGCACCTACTGAAACATTGAACATTTCAGGACCTGTTGTGTTGTCAGGTTGATGTAAAACACTGCGCAGTATCTGGAGTTCTCCCACAACATTGAGAGAATCATTGTTTTCCATACTGAATGTTCTTGTGTCTCTAGCTGGTCTTCCAAAGTGTATATGCAGAAACTGGGTTAATAAAGTGCCAATATTCTTTATGCAGCCCATAAGTATAATTTTTATTGAGAATGAATGGTGGTTCAAGAGGCTGAGTTTGAAAATGCAGCCAAGGATAAAGTGTCAATGACAGATCATTAATGTGAGCCAGGCGAAATATCAAAGTTGATGAGGCAAGTGAAAATAAGACAGACAAAGCATCTGGGAGAATGTTGTCTCCTTGTCCAACATTGATTGGAGATTTGGTATAGTGGGTCAAAGTAATGAGATGCAGAAAGCAAAAACTAGTTCTATTGGGCAGAGGTTGGAGAACTGCAGGATAACTCTGGTATGAATGAAATTCAAAAAGAAGCTAGAGTGTGTACTGGTCCAACATTAATCCTTTGGAGGGAAACCTAGGTGTAAGAAGTTCGGAGAATCCTTGCTGTCCAGGACAATGCAGGACTAAGTAAGTTAGAATACAGCTTGCAGCAAGTCCAAAGGGAGCAATTCTATTACAGCCGTAGAGGAATGTAAGGAACTTAATGTATTTAGAGCAAAAAGGGGGCATGCAAAGTGACTTGCCAACCGGATTAAGGAGAATCCTAAGATACTTTTCCTTGTGAACCGCTTCCCTTGAATGTATTCATAAAGTATGTGGCCCTTCAGAGACCAAGGGGGAAATGTGTGAAGCTGCAGGATATTGGAAGGGTATTAAATGAATGCTTCCCTTTGGTCTTCACTCTGAAAAGGAGACCGGAAGTATAGAATTCAGGGCAAGGGCCTGTGAAGAACTTGTGCAGTTTGCCATACGAAATGGGTAGGCATTGGAGGCTCTGTCAGGCTTAAAGCATAAGTCGTCCCCTGGTCCACATGAATTGCACCCTAGGCTGCTGTGAAAAGAGAGGAAAGAAATTGCAGGGACTCTGGCATTAATTTTTAATTCCTCTCTGGCCAAGGGGAAAGAGCTCGAGGATGGCTAATGTAGTTCGATTTTTTTTCAAGAGGGGTAGTAGAGATGAGCCAGAAAATTACAGACCAGTGAGTCTCTTATCAGTGTTAGGGCAACTACCCCTTCAGAATTGTTTCAAGTACATTAATAGCCACTTGGAAAGGCCTGGGTTAATTAGGGATAGCCAGCATGGCTATGTCAGAGGGAAGTCAGGGGTAACGAATCTGTTCGAGTTTTTTGACCAGGTGATAGTGTGTGGATGAAGGAAGTTCTGTTGGTGTAGTTGATATGGATTTTAACCAAGCTTTTGACAAGTCCCACATAGAAGACTGAAGTTAAAGCACATGGAATTGAGGGAAACTTGGTGAGATGGATCAGAAACTGGCTTAGTAATAGGGTACACAGGGTAGTGGTAGAAGACTTTGTTTGTTTGTGTGCACGTGGGTGACCGGAGTCAAGTGTCCAGCAGTGTACCACAAGGATTAGTATGAGACTTTTATTGGTTGTCATATTCATAAATAATATTGATGAAAATATGGGGGTAGTATTAAGCAAATTTGCAGATGTCACCAAGATTGGTAGAGTGGTTAATAGCAAAAATGGTTTGATCAGATGGTCAGACAAGTGGCAGATGTTATTTAATCTTGTGAAGTGCATCATCTCGTACTTATCAAGAAGAAACAAAATTTGAATGCATTTAATAAATAGGATATTTGGGTAGTTCAGAGGGATCTTGGGATAATTATTCACAGATTCCTGAAGTTGGCAGAGCGTGTGAATAGGATAGTTAAGTCATGTGGGACACTTTGCTTTAATCAGTCACTGTATAGAGTCAGAATGAGGGAGGTAATGTTGGAGGTTTGGGGAATAAGAGGCCACAGCTGGAGTACTGTACAGTTCTGGTCACCTCATTACAGAAAGGATGTGACAGCACGAGAGGGGATGGAGAGGTGCTTCACCAAGATGTTGCCTGGGATGGAGAAATTGAGCTTTAAGAGGAGTCTAGATGGGCTTGGATTGCTCTAGAACAGAGAAAGCTAGAGAGGAGGGGAAACATGATTTGAGGTATGTAAGATTTGAGAGGTATGTATAGGGAGCAGCTATAACCCTTGGTTGATCGATCAATTGCGAGAGGGCATGGTTTTAGAGTAAGGGGCAGGTGATTCATAGGGTTTTGGAGAAAAACTTTCACTGTGGGTGGTAGGAATTTGGAATGCACTGTAGTGAAGACTGGAAACTTTACAACCTTGAAAAAAATTTGGATAAGCACTTCAAATATCATAACCTCCAGGAACAGGGTAGAAGTGCAAGAAGCTAGAATTAGTGCACCCAAAGCAATAGTCCTACCAGTGTGGACTTGATGGGCCAAAGGGTCTTTTCTGCGCGATATGAATCTGAAATCAACAATGACGTAGAACTTTGATATTTGGTTGGTGAGAATCTGGAATGCACTCCTTGCAAGCGTGGTGGAGACTAACTGTTGGATTGAAAAAACATTGGATAAATACCTATGAGGGAAAACAAATGAAATATTGACCTTTATTTCAAAGAATGAAAAGAGGGAGGTTTTGCTCTAACTTTACAAGGAATTTGTTTGTGTACAGTTGGAATACTATCCAGTTTTGATTAGCTCCTGATCCAAGCAAAGATGCACTTGCATCCAGAGGAAGTTCACTGTTAATCCTGGGTATGGAGGGATTTTCTAATAAGAAGTAGAGTTGGTTGAATGAGACGTGACTTTTTTGAAACAGATTTTTGTTTTAGGAGGGTTTGACAAAGGAGATGCTTGACAGGTTGTTGTCTCTTGCAGGAGAGTCACAGGCAAGTGAGTCTAATCTCAGCAAGGGATCACCATTTAAGACAGATGAGAATTTTTTTTCAGGGTCGTGAAACTGTGGAACTCTTTAGTGTATAGGGTTGCTGAAGCTGGGCTGTGATGAACAGATTTTTAATCAGTAAAGAGAATGGTTGTGAGTAAAAAGGTAAGAAAATGGACTTGAGCATGATCACATCAGCCATGATCTCATTGAATGGCAGAGCAGATACAATGACTGCAAGGCCTCCTTCTGCTCGTCACATTGTATGGTCTCGAGATTTGCCAACATATTTAATTTAACTAAGTTAATTTTTTGTCCATACACCTTTGTCACAAAGGTTGCTTGATTTAACTTCCAGAATTTGATCCAAGGAGCAGACCATTCAGCCTCTTGAGCTTGTTTGCCAATCAATTGGATCTCTGCTCATTTGTAACCAAGCTCCGTCCACCTACCACAGCTACTTATCTGCTGATGCTGCGAGGTGACAGAAATTTATCAGAATCTGATTTGAAGTAATTTATTTGCATAAAATGATTTGACGTGAAGTGTTTTCTAACTTTGTGCTAAATCGCTTGGCTTTCAATTTAAGGCAGTGTACCCACCCTCCGTCCCAGTTATCAGTTGGGAATGTAGTCAAAGACAAAATTTGTTTCTTTCTGTCTTCCCAGTTCCCCACCTCTGTTTCTGACATCAGTTACTTTCTCTCTGCTGGTTCACCAGTTGAAATGAATGAATTCATGAGTTTCATGCTTGGTTTGTTTTTCTTTATATATTCTGTCTGATCTGTTTTATACCTGCCAAAAGGTTCAGCCATGTTCGAAATACTTAGCTCACCAGTCTCTAGATTCTTTGCAAGCTCCAACTTTTGTTTGCTTCAAACACTTGTCCCTCCACCTCCTGACATTTCGAGCTGTATTGTTTCTTCACCTTGCCCACACCCTAGTGCATTTGCAGACGAATGTTCTTACTAATTTTATATCCTTGGCCCTTCACACTTGGACAAACATTTTTGCATTTCCTCTCTTAAGCCGTGTCATCAGCCACATTGTCTGCTCTTTGCTCATGATGTTGGGATGCTTGCTCTGTGAATGGTGCTGTATAACTCTTAGTGATGTTTAATGCTTCTTCCTCCACCAGTACAGTGTTGCCAAATGGAAGTAATTTGTTACATGGCTGTTAGTTTTTTGGACTGAGCTTTCACAGAAAGTGCTGCATTAACTGAAGCAAATATTGCAGAGTATTGGGAAGATTCAAGTTCTGAAATGCTGTGATGTTTTGAGTTGCAAACTGTGAATCTAAGTTCATTGTGACCCTGCTGATGCATATAGATATGTTTTAACACAGATGTATTTAAAATATTCTGCGCCACTTATGTGAAGGAGGGAAAATAGTCTGGAGGTGACTACAAGTGTTTATCAAGTGAGACATTGTCAATGTATGGTGGATGAAAGTCTGGAAGAGCAGAGATGCTGAAAAGTTAGTGGAGAATAGATGCAAAAGATCTTTGCTGCATCAACTCTGCACTAATGTACTTTGACAATGGTAGAGTATGTCAGGGCCATACCTTCAATTCATTACCTGCATACGAAGAGATGGTTCAATGTTTGGTGACAGCAATCCTTGTTGTGGCTATCACCTATTCTAGGGTGATGTCTACTTGGTGAGTTTGTGTAATGGATGAATATAATTGAACAGGCCAATTCTCTCATTTCAGATCGTTGGGCACGTGGGGCACAATGTCCCACAGGTTAGTGGGATCCGGAGTGCAGAATTTGCTGCTTCTTTGCTCCTGTTCTGCCTTGGCACGAAAATGTGAGCAAGTTGTCACCACTTACCAGGGGTTGGTCGCAAGCAGGTCCAGTTTTTCAGGTTGGTGCTGCTGTGCTTCAAAGGGAGCTGCAATGTGTTTTTTAAAAACATTCACCTTCCCAGTTAACATTGGGAAGATTCCAGAATGAAACCTGACTTTCATAGCTCATTTCTTTAAATTTCACAGTTGGCTAGTGTGGTGTTAGGTACTATTTTCACAAGAATGCAAGTGTCTTCAGGAGAACAGATGTGTATTAAACAGAAAAACAAACCTGGCTGTTTATAGACGGCAGATGGAAAGAGCTTGGCAGTTTTAACCTGGATCTTAACACCATTGTTGCAGACTTCATCCTGCAGAAGTTATCATTCTTATTTCTCCACCACAGTGGAGAGTTGACACTTTTTAAATTGCCTCTGGAAGTAATTGTCTGGCTTCTCAGGATGTTTTGAGGCCCAAGCATGTACTTTATTGACTTTTCACCTGAATGTTCTTGTGCATTATACAATGTCCAGTAACAAAATTTACTTAAAGCTTTGCTCCCAAAAATATTGGGGTAGACCATACTGATTGAGGACATGAGACTGCCAGCTGTTTTGCTGCCAATTGCCATCTCAGTGATGAATGACATTCTTCAGCTATTTCTAGAAACCTGAATTCCTCAACAAGCTTCTCATTAGTTTGAAACATTCTGCTGGAAGATGTGCAGTCCGGGATTGCTATTGATGCCATTTCTGGCTCTCAATCAATTCCAATTGTTTCGCAGCCTTTCTGCTTTTGGATTCCTTATCACCCTTGAGGCACCATAAACCTTTAGTGTTTTACTGCTATTGTGGGGTTCTATATACAGTTCTTTCTTTGTCATGATTTCACAAGGTGCAGAAGATATAGTTCGATTCGAACAAGAATTTATACACTCTCAACTTTCATAGCTTGGAGATTTTTCATTCACAGTCAAGTGAATACACTAACTGTGTTGCAGAAATAATGTTTGAAATGTGGTAGCTGGCCTGACCATAGTAACATGACAGGACTGAATGAGAGTGTCATAGAGATGTACAGCACAGAAACAGACCCTTCGGTCCAACTTGTCCATGCCAACTTGATATCCCAAACCAATCTAGTCCCACCTGCCAGCACACTGCCCTTATCCCTCCCAACTCTTCCTATTTAAAAAGGCATCTGGATGTTATATAATGTTGCAATTGTACTAGCCTCTACCCCTTCCTCTGGCAGCTCATTCCATACATGCACTACCCTGTGTGTGGAAAAAGTTGCCCCTTAGGTCTCTTACATCTTCCCCTCTCACCCTAAGCCTATGTCCTCTAGTTCTGGACTCCCCCAGCCAGGGAAAAGACTTTGTCTATTTGTCCAACCAGGCCTCTCATGATTTTATAAACTTCTTTAAGGTCACCCCTCAGCCTCTGACACTCCAGGGAAAACAGCCCTAGCCTGTTCAACCTCTCCCTATAGCTCAAATCCTCCTACCCTGGCAACAACCTTTGTAAGTCTTTTCTGAACCCTTTCAAGTTTCACAACATCTTTCCGATAGGAAGGAGACCAGAATTGCATGCAATATTCCAACAGTGGCCTAACCAATGTCCTGGACAGCCGCAACATGACCTCCCACTTCCTGTACTCTACTCAGACCAATAAAGGAAAGCATACCAAACACCACCTTCACTATCCTATATACCTGCGACTCCACTTTCAAGGAGCTATGAACCTGCACTCCAAGGTCTCTTTGTTCAGCAACACTCCCTAGGACCTTACTATTCAAGTGTACAAGTCCTGCTAAGATTTGCTTTCCCAAAATGCAGCACCTCGCATTTATCTGGATTAAACTCCATCTGCCACTTCTCAGCCTATTGGCCCATCTGATCAAGATCCTGTTGTAATCTGAGGTAACCCTCTTCACTGTCCACTACACCTCCAATTTTGGTGTCATCTGCAAACTTACTAACTGTACCTCTTATGCTCACATCCAAATCATTTATGATCAGATATTCTGTCTTAAGCATGAATTGAGGGGTAGATATTATCGGGAACTGGAAGCATATTTCGTTTTTCATCAGGAAAGTTATGATCTGGGTTTAGTTGATCTGGTTGAGAGAAACTTCAAGTAGAGTTTTCTCAATCTCTTGATTTGCTTATCAGGTAAGCAGGAACAGAAGAGAACAACATGTCAGTTGAATTGGTTGCTGAAGTCCTGACCAAGTTAGTGTTCATGCCTGAGCCTCCCATTTTTCTCTAACAGCTACAACCTGGTAAACTGGGTGAAACTCAGCTGTACCCCTTCTCTTAAGTCCTCCACTTCCTCAGTTGCCAGTTTGCTGGTTTGTTTTCTAGTCTGGAATAGGTTGAAACTCTTAGTTACCATTCATTCACTGCAATGTTATGGACTCGTCCCATATTCTGTTATTGACTCCTAACCAGTGCCTCAGGCTAACTTGGACTGTTTATAATCACCTATTTGGCTATGCTGAGCATCTCTCCATCACATGCACTGCCTACTTCCAATTCACAAATATTTGTTGCCAAAACGCATGCATTTTGTTCTTTTGCTTTTTAACACCGAACTATTGCAATGCTGTGTTCTCCCATAAATCTGAATTTACTAGTAACTCTGCATCTTTGACTTTCTCCTGTTCTTTTACCCATTGTATCCCCTGAATTGTGAACTTAACTCATAAAGCCTTTGCACCTCACCCTTTTTCAGACGATTCATCATCAACCTTTGTCCAAACCTTTTGTCACCTGTCTAGTTGCTGAACACAATCCTGTGAAACATCCTGAGACCTTAGTTTGTTTTTAAAAAAAACTACATTACTGCACATTTCTGGTCAGTTTCTAACCTTTGATGGAAATCATTGTGCTAATTGTGTTTTCTGGCCTCTGTCATGATTGATGCCTTATTTGTTGAACCTTTGTTTCCTAAAACACTTTTTTTTTGTTGCTGTCTTTTTCCTGTCAAACAGATCTCAGTCCTTCTGCTTCAATTCTGCTCTAGCTCCTGGCATCTTTATGCTATTGTATAAAATGAGGGACGAGAAACTAGATCTTGTCACAAAAACTGACTGTCTGTGCAACTTCATTGTTGGATATTTGAGTCTCCATTTTAAAAAGCACTTTTCGAAAGTTGTTGTAAATTCTGCACACCCTTCTAAGATTTCAAATAAATCTACCCAAATGTACTATTTATAATGGCTGGCAGTGGGTATTTGGAGAAATAGCACATTTTGGGTGGATTTGTTTACATTTCTTTGTCAGTGTGCTACTGTTTAAATCAATTACTCTTGAAAAACTAAGATCACGACCATTTGTTCAGTTTCTTTGTAGCCTGCTGACTCAGCAACTTATTGTCAAGGGTTCAGTGATTTGTATGAAAATATTGAAATAAGCAAGGGTAATTGCAGATATTCAGACAGAAAACTTCAAAGCCAGAAGCTCATCTAATTTAGAGAGAGGTCATCCATGTTAGTCCCATAGTCGGGCTGATAATTGAAAAATATGCAAGTTAAATCTAATCAGATGTAAATCTGAGACACCAGATGGGTTACTCTGAATGATGTCTTCCCTGTGAGTATTCAGATGGAGCAATGAGCAACACTCTTCCCAAATTAGAATGGCCTGCCAGAATAGATAATATGTTTATAGTGGGCAGATTAAAAGGGCTGTAGAGAAGCACTTCAATCTCAGACAAATTGTTACGGATAGATACTGGAAAAGAGCAGTTGGAATGGAGATTTAGAAAAGATCAATAACATTATGAAGCACGATTCGGAGATGCCGGTGTTGGACTGGGGTGTACAAAGTTAAAAATCACACAACACCAGGTTATAGTCCAACAGGTTTAATTGGAAGCACTAGCTTTCGGAGTGACGCTCCTTCATCAGGTGATTGTGGAGGGCTCGATCGTAACAGAATTTATAGCAAAAATTTGCAGTGTGATGTAACTGAAATTATACATTGAAAGATTGATTGTCTGTTAAGCCTTTCATCTGTTAGAATACAGTGATAGTTTCACTTCTTTCATGTGTAAATCACAAAACCTTTTTTTTTAAAAAGTTGCATTCTCTGGTTAGCTGTTAACAATGGTGATAGCTAGACAATATGTTGAAGGTGTTAGCCCCCTGTGTTCTCTATGACCTGATGTTTAGATTGATTCCAATCTAAAAAGTGAGATAACAGTTTTACATAAATTCATGCAGTTTTTGAGCTCAGAGTTCTACATGAATGTATGTGGTTTTAGAGCAATGTGCAATGTAACTCTGAAAGTACCAAAAAAATTCACCACTGTGTGTGTGTGTGTGTGTGTGTGTGTGTTGCAATGTGTGTGTGTGTGTTGCAATGGTGATCACCTGTAATGTGACATGAACCCAAGGCCCCGGTTGAGGCCCTCCCTATGGGTACCGAATTTAGCTATCAGCCTCTGCTCGGCCACTTTCCTCTGCTGCCTGTCCCGAAGTCCACCTTGGAGGATGGTCACCCGAAGGTCCGAGCCTGAATGTCCTGGACCACTGAAATGTTCCCCAACTGGGAGGGAACCCTCCTGTCTGTTGATTGTTGTGCGTTGCCCATTCATCCGTTGTCGTAGCCTTTGCTCGGTTTCCCCAATGTACCGTGCCTCCGGGCATCCCTGCCTGCAACGTATAAGATAGACAATGTTGGCTGTGACACATGACTACCTGCCATGTACACGGTGGGAGGTGTTCCCACGTGTAATAGTGGTATCTATGTACACAATCTGACAGATACCACTATTACGCGTGGGAAAGAAGTGTAACTATCACTGTATTCTAACAGATGAAAGGCTTAACAGACAATCAATTTTTCAATGTATAATTTCAGTTACATCACACTGCAAATTTTTCCTCGAAATTCTGTGTTACGATCGAGCTCTCCACAATCACCTGATGAAGGAGTGTCGCTCCGAAAGCTAGTGTGCTTCCAATTAAACCTGTTGGACTATAACCTGGTGTTGTGATTTTTAACATTATGAAGCACATGAGTTGATCTGAAACAGACCGATGTAGTATCCATCTTCGAAAAGAGGGATGAGAGACCAGGGTGCATTGATTTGATTTTGCTCCATTCTATCTAAATTAAGCACCTGCCAAAGAACAGCCTTTCAATCGCTACTATTGGTTTGGAGAGGAAAACCAAGCTGTGAGCGAACGTCTTTTGACATGGTGTGTCTCGACTCCCGAAAAGATTTTGTTTATATGAATATTGACAGTAGATTAGGAACCAGTTGAATGGTGCTCAGTAGCAAACAGTCCTTCAAGGAGAAGGGCAGGGTGGAATGAAAAGCCCAAGCTGGATACCCTTGAAGTTGGTGCTATTTTAAAGCTCCATATGTGACCAAGACTCCAATTAATGCTGTATTAAATTTGCTTATGCCAGATTTAAGAGAACAGTGGAATTGGAGAAGCAGCATCTGTCTTAATTGAAGCATATGTTGGAGTAACAAAAACAGAAATTGCTAGAAAAGCTCAATAGATCTGACAGCATCTGAGAAATCAGTGAATCTGAGGAAGGGTCACTCAACCTGAAATGGTAACTGATTTCTCTCCACAGTCTGCCAGACCTGCTGAGCTTTTTGAAAAAAATTTATATTTTTGTTGTTGACTTACAGCATCTGTTTCTTGCAGTTTTTACATGTTTAAGTAAATCGATGACTGACCGGTGCGGTTCATTTGCTGAGTGTAAAGTACAATAGATTTCAAATAAACAGATATTCTATGCAATGATGAAATAACCAATAATGAAAACCAGAACTTCAAGTCTTTAGACACTCACTGTCAAACCAAAAGAGTTGAAAATGCAACTCTCAGCTAGGTAGTAGGCATATCACATTTAAATAACATAACTTTTTTGACCCATTTATGGCATGTAGCCATTGATAGTTATCTGTGTTTATGCCGAAGTCTCATTCCCTTAAAGGTGGGGGTTAGCTGCCAACTTGAACTGCAGCAGCTTATGATTGCTCATGGACCCACAATGTTAGGGAGGGGTTTCACAGCATTTTGACCCATTGACAGGGAAAGCACAGCAGTACATTGGCAGTTCAGGGTGGTGAGTGACTTGGAGGGGAACTTAAGAGGTGTTGGTGTTCCCATATATCTGTTGCCCTTGTACTGCTGGATGGTAGTGTTCATGGGTTTGGAAGGTGTTGTCTTCAGGAGCTTTGGTGAATTTCTGCAGTGCATCTTGTAGATGCTACACACTGGTACTACTGAGTTTCAGTGATCTAAGGAGTAGATGCTTGTGTGTTAACTCTGCTTTCTGTCTGCAGATGTTGCCAGATCTGAGTTTCTCCAGCAAATTCTGTTTTTGTCTCTGATTTCCAGAGTTTTCAACTTTTTTTGCTTTTATTTATGCTTGTACATGTAGTGCCAATCAAAGAGGCTGCTTTGTCCTGCATGGTGTCGAGCTTCTTGAGTGCCCCCATCCAGGCAAGTGGGGAATATTCCATCACATTTGTGACTTCTGCCTTGTAGATGTTGGCCAGGCTTTTGGGAGTCAGGATGAGAGTTATCCACTGCAGGATTCCTAGCCTTTGACCTACTCTTTGTAACCACTATAATTATTTGGCAAGTCCAGTCCATTGAAGAGAATCACAGAATCCCTGCAAATGAGTATGCACTGACCCTCCTCCTGTCCAGCCATCTATGTTATTGTCACTTTTCAGCCCAAACCTGAATGTTATTAGGGTCTTGCAGCATTTATGCATCGACTTCGTTAGTATCTGAGGAGTTGTAAGTGCTATTTAACATTGTGCAAGTTTCAATGAGCATCCTCACTTTGACCTTCAGGTGGCAGGAAGGCGATTGAAGCAGCGACAAATGGGTTGGGCTTGATTCTGCTGCTTCTGATGGTTCATGATAACTCATGGATGCCCAGTCTTGAGGTCCTCGATCTGTTTCAAGTCGATCAGTTTAATATAGTGCTAGACAAAATTATGTAAAGTATTCTTTGTTTAGGTGGAGGTGAAACTTTGCCTCCACAGCCTCTACAGTGGTCACTCTTACAGATACTATCTGTACAGATGCATCTGTGGCAGGCAGAATGGAAGGGATGAGGTAAGTATCTTTTTACTTCTGTGTTCCCTCACGATCTGCCCCAGACTCGATCTAACCACTATGTTCTTTAGGACCTGATCAGCTTGATCAATCGTGATACTGTCAGGCCACTCTTGGTGGCAGATGTTGAAATCTCCTCGCCGGAATATGTTCTGTGGCCTTGCCATCTTAACTAATGAGAGTAAGAAAAGGATACATGTTTCAAGTAGTCAAGGTCATGTTTGGGACAGGATCATGGAATGGTCAATACTTTAAATGGACTTCATGTTGGAAAGGGACAGATGGAAATCCTTGTATATATTTAGGAATCATCAGCCAAGGGAGTACGGTACATGGGTAATCAGGTGGTTTCCTTGCCCAGGTTTAACCTGGTGCCTTGAGATTACTTTGACTCTGGACATAATGTTAAGACCTCCAAGAGCAACTTCCTCTTGATGGTATACCACAATGCTGCCATCACTGCTGAGCCTGGCTTGCCGGTGGGGCAGATCCATCCAGGCACAGTGAGGTGCTGTCTGAGTCACTGTCTGAAAGGTATTATTCTGGGAATATGACTGTCGTGCTGTTGCGAGAATAATCTGTGAAAGAGCTACTGTAATTTTGGCAGTAGCCACTAGTAAGGATGACAGCCCTGTGTTTGCAGTTATCATTGAAGATGCCAGGTGATCATTTAGATTTTTTAGTGATTATTGCAATAGAGTAGCTTGCTTGACCAATTCAGTATCAACCACACTGCTGTGAGAGCAGCAAATCTCCTTCACTAAAGAGCATTAATGAACCAGATAGATTTTTTTCTGATAATTGACGGGGGTTGTGTAGTAATGATTAGGCTCCTAATTTCAAATATTTTACGGAATTCAAGTTCCACCTTCTGCCATGGCAGGGTTTGAGCCCAGAAACCCAGAGCATTAGCTGGGTCTCTGGATTAATCGTCTAGCAATAATACCCCAAGACTATCCCTTTCCCTCAGGTGAGGTTCTCAGAAATAAAGCAGACATTTCGAGCAGTAGGGACAATGCAGATTAAAATGCCAAAAGGCTGATCCATAGTATGTATCTGTGAAGATCTGTGTTTTGAAGGAACACTAAAAACACGTGGAAATGTCAGCATGGAGTGGACCCAAGACTGTTAACCTTGGAGGTAGTGTGTCATATGTGTTACAACATTGGGTAAACCCTCCTGCTGAATTTAAACCAGCAACACAGAAGATTTATCCCATGCAGTAATCTGAAAATTCAAGGCCAGGAACGAAAGAACATAGAACATTACAGTGCAGTCAGGGCCCTTCGGCCATGGATGTTGCGCTGACCTGCGAAATTAGTCTGCTCATCTAACCTACACCGTTCCATTATTATCCATACATATGTTCAATGCCCATTTAAATGCCCTTAACATTGGCGTGTCTATTACTGTTGCAGGCAGGCCATTCCACACCTCGACTACTGAGTAAAGATACTACCCCTAATATCTCTCCTAAATCTGTCACCCTCAATTTAAAGCTATGTCCCCTCTTGCTAGCCTTCACCATCTGAGGGAAAAGGCTCTCCCTGTCCATGCAATCTAACCCTCTGATGATCTTATGTCGCCATTAAGTCACCTCTCAACCTTCTCTC
This sequence comes from Chiloscyllium plagiosum, assembly GCF_037043375.1. Taxonomy (NCBI): domain Eukaryota; kingdom Metazoa; phylum Chordata; class Chondrichthyes; order Orectolobiformes; family Hemiscylliidae; genus Chiloscyllium; species Chiloscyllium plagiosum. Next base: position 9,212,280 of record NW_028270164.1, read on the forward strand.
CAACGAAAACAGCCTCAGTTCTCTCAGCCTTTCCTTGTAAGACCTTCCTTCTAAACCAGGCAACATCCTAGTAAATCGCCTCTGAACCCTTTCCAAAGCTTCCATGTCCTTCCTATAAAGTGGTGACCAGAACTGTACGCAATTGTCCAGGTGCAGCCTTACCAGTGTCTTGTATAGCTGAAGCATGCCCTCTGGCTCCAAAACTCACTCCCCTATCAATAAATGCCAACACACCATATCCATTTTTAACAATCCTATCAACCTAGGTGGCAACTTTTAGGGATTCATGCTCCTGGACACATCTCTCTCTTCATCTACACTGCCAAGAATTTTACTATTAGCCCAGTACTCTGCATTCCTGTCACTTCTGAAGTAAACTGCCTCACACTTTACCGCATTAAACTCCATTTGCCACTTCTCAGCCCAGCTCTGCATCTTGTCTATGTCCCTCTGTAACCTCCAACATCCTTCAGCACTATCCACAACTCTGCCTGCCTTAGTGTCATCTGCAAATTTACTAACCCATCCTTCTATACCCAGCTTCAGATCATTTATAAAAATGACAAACAGTAATGGCCCCAAAACAGATCCTTGCGGCACACCACTGGTAACTGAGCTCCAGAATGAACATTTTCCCATCAACCACCACCCTCTTGTCGTCTTTGAGCTAGCCAATTTCTGATCCAAACTGCTAAGTCACCTTCAACCCCGAAACTCCGTATTTTGTGCAATAGCCTACTGTGTAGAACCTTATCAAATACCTTACTGAAATCCAGTTACACCACATCAACCGCTTTACCTTCATCCACCTGTTTTGTCACCATCTCAAAGAACTCAATAAGGTTAGTGAGGCATGACCTACCCTGAACAAAATCGTGTTGACTATCCCTAACAAATTATTCCTTTCCAGATGATAAATCCTATCTCTTATAACCCTTTCCAACACTTACCCGCAACCGAAGTAAGGCTCACTGGCCTGTAAATACCAGGGTTGTCCCGACTACCGTTGTTAAACAAGGGAACGACGTTTGCTATCCTTCAGTCTCCTGGCACTACTCCTGTCGACAATGATGACATAAAGATCAAAACCAAAGGCTCTGCAATCTCCCCCCTGGCTTCCCAGAGAATCCAAGGATAAATCCCATCCAGCCCAGGGTCTTTGCTATTTTCAGATCTTCCAAATTTGCTAAAACCACCTCTTTGTCAACTGCAGTCCCATCTAATCTAGTAGCTTGTATCTCTGTATTCTCAATAACATTGCCCTCTTCCAATGTGAATACTGGCGGAAATTATTCATGAAGTGCTTCTTCTATGTCCTCCGGTTCCACGCACCACCTCCCACTGCTATCTTTGATAATCTTACTCTAGTCATTCTCTTATTCATATTTAGGATAAAGTTCATAATTTTTACTTTCTGTTATACTTTAAGAAATAATTAATGAAAAACTGTTTACAACTCCTTCCTGTAACCAATCTTTTACTTCCCTTCCAGAATTCTAGTCCGCTAAACTCCCGATTTCAGATTTCCTGAAAAATTCAAATTTCAAAACCAGCCAGCAGTCGAATCTTCTCTTTATATCTTCCTCTGGAGGCTTGCTCTGTTGGTCGGCATCCATGTTTTTCTCTGTGCAAACTCCTTCTCTAGACAGGTACCTCCGGAGTTCTGCCAAGCAGCCTCACTCCAAAAACACAGACAAGGATTTTCATCAGTCCCGCGCCAACGTATAGTCCATTTCAAATAGTGATCATTCCATGTGAAAACAGAAGTCCAATCCCTGTTCCGTAAAAAGTTGATTTTTTGGCAGTTCTCCTCACAGAAACTGGGCCTGCAAACACCTGTCGGCCCTCGACAGGGCTCTGACTCCCACTGAACTCAGTTTTCAATGATACTGAGAGCAACATTGTGGAAACTGATGCTAGACTAGCTGAAAGTACAAAACCTTACTGATTCCAGGAGTGTGGATCTGCAGCTGTCCATTTTCTAAATTGCAGTTATCAAATTGGACATGTCTTGTACACAATAGGTGTGAATCATGCAGTTATAAGGTCCTGATTGCATAGTTATGCAGATGGACAGTGATGGTCAAAGATAACCAGGAGTGTCACAAATAGAAGAGGTAAATCTAAAATATTGAGTAAATAGTGGGAGTATGAAAAGGATACACGTTTTGAGGAGTCAAAGTAACTTTTTACCGGACAGGGATTGGACTTCTGTTTTCACATGGAATGATCACTATTTGAAATGGACTATATGTTGGTGCGGGACTGATGAAAATCCTTGTCTGTGTTTTTGGAGTGAGACGGAACATACTTCAGCAAAGATGTTCTAGTGACGCTTTTGCAGATCTATTTGTCTTGTGATTTTATGAAAGAGTGAACTCTCTGTTGTGCTCAAAACCTGGATACAGGTGATTCCTTGATTGTTCACCCAGATGGCAGTTCATGTGCTCACCTGGCCTGAGGTCCGGGGGTTGCTTGTCTATAAAGAGGGATGGCACAATTCAACAGAATCTCTCTTTTTTTTTGTATTTGTGCCATCTTCCATAAGTAAGTAAATGGGAAGTGAGCATGAGTCCCAGGAGATAAATTCTTGCTCATGCTCCCATGCCGTGCCCCCCCCCCCCCCGCCCCGCCCTTTTAAATTGAGCAGGACTGGAAACGTCCAGTGCTCCAACTGAAATTCCAATCAGGGTTCCACTAGCTTTAGACTGTAGACCATCCTGCCCTGAATAGATGAACTGGTTCCTCCTTAACTAACTAAACCAAGCCTCGTGTTCCAATTCATCAGTTGCTTGGGTTACTCCTTCAGCTTTGAAGAATTCAGTTCTTATGTAGTCCTGGCTGCTTGAGTTCCATTTCAGGCTTGCTCTGTAGTATCTTGGGGATGCCGGAGACTGACTCTATTGTGGGCACGGATTAGACTGGAGTCATTCATTACTGTTGATGTTTAACAGGAAAAGCCATGTGCAAATTAGCTAAGCTTTTAATAGTTCTTTTTAAATTAATTTTTTGGATTCTTCAATTTTCTTTTTTGCAGCATGATTTTAATTTCAGCCCTGGCAGGCGTCATAAGCAGTCTGAACATTTCATCGCCAGCAGTTGAGAACTGCAACATATTGTGCATTTTGTTTAATATTTGAGTTAGTAACTTGACATATGTTGGTGAGGCCTGCAAGAACTTCAATTTCACTAATTGACATTTAGGGCCTAGTTTTCATGTTTGCTGTTGTCCCTTCTACATCATATTCATTTTTGCCTAATTTATAGTTTCAAACTCTGAAATTAGCATGCAGGAAAAGTCTTTGCCCGCTCTACACTGAAATTATCTTGTGGTATGTAGTTAAACATTCACCTTTCACTCCAGAGACCTGAGTTTAAATTCGGTTTGATCTGATAGTGTGTCTCACCTCTGACTGTGAAGTTGCATAAATAGACAGCTTGGAAATTCTAAATGTGCATGTCCAGTGAAAATTGGCTACAATTTAATGAGTGTTTTTACATAATTACCATTACTCCTGCAAGAATATTTATTTACTTTTAACTTCTATTAAAAGTAGATGGAAAGAGTTTGCAAGTGAGTCAGCAATTTGGATCTGAGGTGAAGTTACAGTGGCTCAGTGATTAGCACTGCAGCCTCAGAGCCAGGACCCAGGTTTGATTTCAACCTTGGGTGACACTGTGTGGAGTTGGCACATTATCCCCGTGTCTGCGTGGGTTTCCTCAGTGTGCTCCGGTTTCCTCCCATAATCCAAAAAGTCCAGGTCAGGTGGATTGGCCATGCTGTATTGCCCATAGTGTTAGGTGCATTAGTCAGAAGGAAATGGATTACTCTTCGGAGGATCGGTGTGGACCTGTTGGGCCAAATGGCCTGTTTCCATGCTGTAGGGAATCTCGTCTTATGACAGATGGATTGTGTAGCATGTCTAGATGAATGACGTTTCTCACATTGTTAAATTGTGTTGTGGGAAATCGGAGTATTGGTATTGCAGTGAGGATGTTGTGCTGCTGCAGTTGGCTGTGTTGCATCCACAGAGGAACACTGGTAAATATGTAAATGTCTCATGGTATGGCATTGACATATACCAAATATTGGGGTCCCTGGTTCCATAACTGACTTGCTCAGTGGTAGCATTCTCATGTGAGCGCAGAGGTTTAATGCCAAGTCCCATTCAGTAGATTTAAGCTTGTCATTTAGGCTGACACTGAGGATGAAAGGTTTTGGAGAAATTTATATTCAAATTGGTTGAGTTTGGGGAATGAATCAGGTAATTTTGTAACTAATTACGCTTGCACTATGGCATATGTAGGTTGTACAAAACATAGTCTACTGTACATCAGGAGTTATGTCTCAGTCAGAAGGTCGTGCAATGAAACGTGACACCCCATTCTTGAGGCTCAGTGTGGTCGTGAGTGCCTAGTGCTGCCTGACATGTCGTCTTTCAAAAAAGACATTACACTGACGGCATGCAAGATATAAAACAGCAATTTGTTACTCAAAGGTAACCAAGAAATAAGTTCTGATCTCGTAATAGTTAATCCTTCCATCAATACCTGAAACTTAGTACTTGGTCATAACAGCAGTGTTTTTTTGGAATTTGCTTTACAACAGTCACTAAATGTTTAATTACTGTGATTGAAACAGGTGTGGGAAGGTCTGCTCCAGAAAAACAAACTGTATAACAATTGAAATGTGATCAAGAGGTGTACTTAATGTTCATTGTATGATTTGTTTCTGCTTATTTGGGCTGCTCAGCATTATTCGCCCAGCAAGGTACTAACTCCTGCAGCACAAGTGTTTGTGCAGTCGAGACTCAATCTTGTCAAAGACATCATGGTTCAGAGAATTATTTCAGTAATGTTTCTACAAAATCGTTGCCATTTTATAATTATTCAAACAAACCTGTTGAGATTTGAATGGAAGAAATTAAGTTAACAATTGTCTTGGAGTTGTTGAAATCCAGGAACAGAGATTCTCCCTGTTGAAAATCGTTCCTTTTGTGCACAAATCATCCCAGATGAAAATTCTGCACAATGTAAACTTTTTCTGTTTTCCAGTATATAGTTCAAGTATTAATTGGCCTAAATAAAATAATTCAGTTTAAAACTTTTTATACTAATTTCCCCATCATCTTAACCACCATCTGAAGCAATCCCTGGAAGATTTAAATTTCATTACCTTTTCAATGTTTTCTTCAATTGATGTGGGTTTCTTAAATATATTCCGTCCTGGAAAAAAACTTAGTCTCTTGAGAGCAATCTTTTCAAATGAGAGTTTTTCCTTTGATTACAGTTTGGTGGTTACAGTTTCAGGATTTTTACTAGAGTCCTTTGTGATTATGGTCTCCAGTAGCACAATGTTTTCTCTTGCTAGAGCAAAAATACTTTGTCACCATTGCTTTGTTTATTCGAGTTTAAACTGCAGTGAGAGGTTTGCAGTGCAGTGATTTGTGCATAATGTTTATCAATGTAAGTTTTTAATAGAACAATCACATGTCATGAAATTTGGTAAGTTACTGTTCAGCAACATTATCTAATAAAATTTTGACACTGAGGTAACCAAACATTCAGTCCACGAAGAAGGAATGTCATGGAGAAAGAAGTAGAGAAGTTTAATGGGAAGATTTCTGAACTTGGCTTGGTAACTGAAAGTTCACCAGGCAATAGTGGAGGCATTTAAAATTTTTCTCTCTCTCAAGACATTGGGAGTCCACAGTACTTTGAATACAGAGAGGAGCAAACATAGATCAGAGAGAGCCACATTGACTTGTCACCACACTTCACAAGCTTCAAGATATGGTCACCTGAGGTTTAGGCAAAAGTGAGGACTGCAGATGCTGGAGATCGCAATCAAGATTAGAGTGGTGCTGGACAAGCATAGCAGGTCAGGCAGCATCTGAGGAGCAGGAAAATCAACATTTCGGACAAAAGCCCTTAATCCGGGATCAACAAAGAAACACTTGAAATACCAAGCAGAAACAAGTGTGAAATCTTTTTAAGTTCCGGTTAACTCTGGAATAATTTTGTCTAATGTGTAACTGATGACCAATGATGGTGATACAGTTGATACTAATGTGTTAAAAAGAATAGATGCCGAACAAGTAAGGAATTCTAGCTTAGAATTGTTCTGGAGTACAGAACTGGAGTATTGCTGAAAAAAAAGATTTATGTTGAAGCTTTTCATCTTGCACTCATCAGGGCAATTTTAAAAAGCTCAAGAGCAAAGCAAAATTTCTATACATAAAAGTGCTGATACATTGGCAAGTATCCTTTGATGGAGGCAATGTCATGGAGAGTATTTCTGTTACCTAATGACAGTTTTTGCTTAAAGATTAAACAAAGGAAGGCTGACTCTGGTCAGCAGCCACACTGAGGAGCTTCCTCAAAAGTGTTAATGGGCTCTATCGTGCATCCAAATTTACTTCTGAAGTGGAGAGTCAAAAGGGCTCTGTTTCCACGATAACCTAGTTGAGAAATGGGCAGGGAGGTTTTTACGACTATCTACCACAAGTCTATCTTTATTGGTCAGCATGGCATAGTGCTTCCAACCATTCCACACAATTGAAGATTGGCTTTGTCATCAACCCCATTAATAGTGCCTGAGGCATTTAATTCACTGATCAGCTTCAGGATCAAGCTTGGACGCATCCATTTTTGCGTATAAACATCAACCCTGATCAGATCATTTCTTACCATAATCCACCCTTCTTAAGCACTGACAAATGCTGGCCTTGTTGATTATTTGTTTCTACCATTTGGACATTGTTAGCTTGGCCAGCATTTATCATTGATTGCTAATTATTTTGAAGGCAGTTAAGAGTCCACCACGTGGCATTGGGCCTATAGTTCCATGTCGGCCAGACCAGGCAAGAATAGCAGATTTCTTTCCCCAAAAGACATTGAACTGGGAAGTTAAAAATCTCACAACAACCAGATTATAGTCCAACAGGTTTAATTGGAAGCACACTAGCTTTCGGAGTGGCGATCCTTCATCACGTGGTTGTGGAGGGCTTGATTGTAACACAGAATTTATAGCAAAAATTTGCTGTGTGATATAACTGAAATTATACATTGAAAAATTGATTGTCTGTTAAGCCTTTCATCTGTTAGAATACAGTGATAGTTTACTTCTTTCATGTGTAAATCACAAAACCTTTTTTTAAAAAGTTGCATTCTCGGGTTAGCTGTTAACAATGGTGATAGCTAGACAATATGTTGAAGGTGTTAGCCCCCTGTGTTCTCTATGACCTGATGTTTAGATTGATTCCAATCTAAAAAGTGAGATAACAGTTTTACATAAATTCATGCAGTTTTTGAGCTCAGAGTTCTACATGAATGTATGTGGTTTTAGAGCAATGTGCAATGTAACTCTGAAAGTACCAAAAAAATTCACCACTGTGTGTGTGTGTGTGTGTGTGTGTGTGGACCACTTCAGGACATTCAGCCTCCGACCTTCGGGTGACCATCCTCCAAGGTGGACTTCGGGACAGGCAGCAGAGGAAAGTGGCCGAGCAGAGGCTGATAGCTAAGTTCGGCACCCATAGGGAGGGCCTCAACCGGGACCTTGGGTTCATGTCACATTACAGGTGATCACCATTGCACTACACACACAGATGCGTTCTCGCCCCCACCACAACGCGCACACATATACACAGAGACAAAGACTCACATGCACGCATATATTTTGTGGGGTGAATTTGTACTTGCAGAGTTACATTGCACTTTGCTCAAAAACTGCATGAATTTGTTATCTCTCTTCTTAGATTAGAATCAATCTAAACATCAGGTCATAGACAGAGAACACAGGGGGCTAACACCTTCATCATATTGTCTAGCTATCACCATTGTTAACAGCTAACCCGAGAATGCAACTTTTTAAAAAAAAAGGGTTTTGTGATTTACACATGAAAGAAGTGAAACTATCACTGTATTCTAACAGATGAAAGGCTTAACAGACAATCAATCTTTCAATGTATAATTTCAGTTACATCACACTGCAAATTTTTGCTATAAATTCTGTTACGATCGAGCCCTCCACAATCACCTGATGAAGGAGCACCGCTCTGAAAGCTAGTGCTTACAATTAAACCTGTTGGACTATAACCTGGTGTTGTGTGATTTTTAACTTTGTACACCCCAGTCCAACACTGGCATCTCCAAATCTTGAACGAGGAAGGCTTTTATGTTTATTGACTGTTACATTTTTGCCATAGGCTAGCTCATGTATTCAAAATTTTTGTTGAATTCACATTTTGCCATCTCCTGTGGGATTCAAAACCCATGTCCTCATTCCTGAAGGGCTCGTGCCCGAAACGTCAATTCTCCTGCTCCTTGGATGCTGCCTGACCTGCTGCGCTTTTCCAGCAACACATTTTCAGCCATGTCCTCAGAACATCAACATGTGGCTCTGGATTACATTACCACTATGCCATCACCTCCTTTGCCAGTGGCTTTGACATTCTGTCAGTAGGTTTTAAATATATCCACTCAGCAAGCCACAGTCACCCAGTTGGCACTTGAGTTCTCTGTCCATTATGGGAAGAATACTGTTTTTGGCCAGAAGATATTTCAAGTCAAGCAAGAGTCTGAGCTGTCGTGAGTGAAGGAGAAAGTTGGGTGTCGAGAAATCAGAGCTTCTGAGATCCTAATTCTTTGTTCCCCTTTTGTGGGTTCTCCCTGCTCATTCGTGCCACAGTACATTGCAAACGTGATGCTCAAAATAACTAACAATAGGCAGCTGTTTCCTCATTTCACCAAGTGGCACGACCAAATTTGCGAAATCCAATCTGAACCACGTACATTGAATGGTGGAATACACAATACTGGAAATCGGTGTTTCAGGCAGCATCCATGCCAAGAGAGCAAGCTAACTTCTCAAAACTAGATGACTGTTCATCAGAGCTGTGATTTCCAGTGTTTTGTTTTCATTAGATTCCAGCATCTGCAGTAATTTGCTCTTGCATTGAATAATTGTCCTACCATAGTAAAGATGTCTGCTCATGCTCCCATGCTACACCCCACATCAGGTCAAAATCTTATGCATAATCAGTGGAATAACAGCAAAGAATGAGAGACCCAGTGGTTAATCCTAAATTGAGATTACTCTTGAATTTGCTTCCTGTGGCTCCTAAATATTACTGAGTGAGATAAAATACTCTCTTCTGCTTGGGATACAGAACTTTTTTGTAAAATTGTTTCAGTTGTTCCTTTTGACATATTCTGATGATTTTTTTAGGCTGTGATGGGTAGTAGAGTATTTCTTCACCATGTCTTATTTTAGGCTTTTTCATTTAATTTTTGACTTGCTCTGCTTCTGTGCATGGTCTATGGAAGTTTTAATTGTATTCTGCAGCTGCTGTATTAATGCAGATTCTCTACTTTAATCTTGACATGGGGAAAGGTGGAAATTGAGTCATGGGTGAGGCTGTCAGAAGCGCTGCATTTACGTAGCATCTCCAGTCCCAAAGCACTGAACATGCAGTGCAATAGTTAGCTATATGTTGTGTATGCAAAGGCAGCAGTCATGTAGCACAGCCTCATGCCATAAACAGTCGTTTGTTCAGTAATGGGTTGATCTGGTCTTGGTATCAAACTCTTCAACTGCCTGCCTGACGAACCAAAGTTTTGTCCATTCCATGTTGATCAATGAGACTGCTGTTCTCCATAGCTGTACCCTGTACTCATTACCTTCACTTCATCAATCCCCAGATGCCATCTTGGGTTGTTAGCCGTGCAAAACTTGTGTCCCTGTTTTAGACCCCACTGTCTGCTCCGTTACAATATGCACTTTCTTCTAATTCCTCCTCTATTGGTTGTACCTGCCCCTAGCTTTCTATTAGCCATGCCGAATCCTGGCAACATGTTCTCAGTGCTTCCAAGCCAAGACTTGCATAAACATGCTTAGTAAGCATTTGATAGATGCCAGAACAATACTGTTCCTGAAAAGGAAAATAAAAACAAACTGATATTTTTCCAAACTTTTCTTTACTATGGATATCTGATTTACAGGATGCACAGTAAGAAATGAGAGCCACTTGTATACACACCATGCTCTTACAAGCAATATATAATAACGACCAGATCCTTTTCTTGGGTTGTGTGGGTCCAATTTGGTCAGGACAAATGAAAAACATTGCCACTTGTCTTTGAGTAGTGCCATGGGAGATCCAGCATCCAGCATGGTGAGATTAAGCTCTTTGTTCAATATTCAAAAGACAATATCTCTGGCATGGCTTCCCTGAAAGCTGTTCAAAGCTATCTGATTTGATTTGTGTGTTCTCTAGTCACTAGAGCAGGTTTGAGATAACGATCTCTTGATTGAGGTGAGATTAGCAAGGAGTCACAGCATGGGCTTGCTTTTGTTTCTAACCATTCTCGATCTGTTCCAGGAAATGGATATTCTTGTCCTTCCATGCCATGAAATTGGAGCTGAGGTGGGCAAGCTTGATGAGTGTTGGCGACATTCCCTTCCAATTATTGTCTATGCCATCAGTGAGGACCGTTTGACTGATTCAGAAGAAAGTGAACTGCAGGAGATGAGGGAACATTCCTTGCCTGCTTTCTTCATAAAGGTACCAAAGCTCCTGAACGTTTTCCACCCAGACTCTCCCTCTGGTCCAGACAAGGACATACTGGTGAAAAACTCCAAGTCTGAAAAGGAAAAGAGCTATCTTTACCGTCAGCTAGCCAAGTTGGACTTCCTGAGTCCCAGCATGGGTGGGCAATTCAACAGCAGCAAAGCTCAAAGCATGTTGGTGGAACACTTTGAGAAGTTTCGGCAGCTTGGTGTCTTTGCTAAGCAAGTGGTACAGATGCACCTTGTGGATGCAGCAACTGTGCTCAACGGTGTTCACTGTCGCTGTTTGGACATTTTCATCAACCAGGCCTTCGACATGCAGAGAGACTTGCAGATCACTCCCAAGAGACTGGAGTACACAAGGGACAAAGAGAATGAGTTATTCCAGTCACTGATGAACATAGCTAACAGGAAACAGGAGGAAATGAGAGACATGATCGTTGACACACTCAGCAGCATGAAAGAGGAGCTCTTAGAAGAGGCCGCAAACTTGCAGTTCAAAGGTGAGGTTATAGTGTTGTTATTCTACTGTGGTTTAAATGTAGCAGGAAGCTAACTTTTATCATTGCACTTCTGTCCATTTGGGCAGCAGGGCACATCAAATTTATAATAAAAATTAGCATATTTGGGGCTTTGATTCCTGCTGCTACTGGCTTATTCCAGGAGTTAGGAAGGTAAGGTAGGATTGGATTAGGGTGGTCACGAGTAGGAGTAGTCTTACTATGAGAAGTCAGGAGCTTGTAACAGTTGGAGACAAAAGCAAATGGTATTGTTACAATAATGAAAAATTAACTTAAAGGAGCACTCTGCAGAAAAGATGATAGCTGTGCCATGGTTTTCAGAAGCCAGCGAGAGGTCATTTTTGTCATTGAACAGAAACTGTTTTCCAGTGTGCTTTCTTTGTGATAAAATGGAGGTTATTATTTAATGTTGCATGTTCTTTTCCCCAATGGTGGCCACTTTGTTTGGGAAGGTAGGAATTATCGATTGCAATGTAAATTCTCAACAGTCTGTCCTTGGTAAGGAAGGGGGTAATGGCTTGGTTAAGGGATTGTTCCTGTCTGAGTCGGAATGGGTAATTCACTTCAAACAGTTCCATTTGAGGTACAGTGGCACACCTGTCCTGTTTGATTCTATACCGGCCAAATAACACATCAGATTCATTGATATGTTATCAATTAACCTGCTAGAGATGTTATTACCCACCTGGAGCAGGTGGGATTGAACCTGGGCCTCCTAATCCAGTGATGGAGACACTGCCATTGCACTACAAGAGCTCTTTGGAGCAGTTGTACTGTAATTTGACATGGGCTATTTAGCATATAAACAAACTGTACTATCTGAAAGCATGCCAAAAAAGTGCTTGATGGTTGGCAGGTAACTGAAGTTTATACCACAATTGCCATGACCTGGCTATTTGGCAGAGGCAGATTCAAGGGTCCAAATGGCCTACTCTTATTTCTTATGATCTATGTCGTGGTGTTTGACTTAACTGTCCAACAAATAATTCCATGTGAGATCTTTCCTGCTGCTATTATAGACACTGACTATTGAACATTCTTTGAAGGCTGGGTGTTGCCAGTGTTGGCTTCTCTCTATAAAGTTGATTTTTTTTTTTGTTCCAGGTGATTCTGTGTAGATATAACTCACGGTTCGGTTATCGTGTGTAAGAATACAATTAACTAAAAATCAGTCTCCTCATCCCACCACGACCAAGAGACAGTAATGATGACAGTATAGATCTTTAACTTCGTACTTTGCTCTTGTTACTGCCTCCTGTTGCTATAAACGAGTTTTCATGGCAGCGTACAGTACAAAGCAATGAAAGTGTAGCCTAAGGAAGGATAGATTGGTCAGATGAGGCAAGAGTCCTGCAAAGTGTTCAGGAAGTGGTGTTGAATAGTTCAAGGAATGACATCTTCTCTTGAGAGAAGGAATGGCAGAGTGTGGAAAACTGGTCAGAGATTTTCAGAGACACATTCTTCAGGGTGCGAGAGTATTGCAGTAAAACACTGCTCTAAGTGTGTATCATTTTTGCTTATGTTTTTATGACTGAAGACTCCCCTTGAAGCCTAACCGTTTTGGTGACAAAAGTGAATTGTTTCCTTTCTCCAGCTGCTTCAGAATCTTGTCTTTCTAAGTCTTAGGATGTTCGTGCTTTAAAGCAAATAAATCTCATTGCTATCTGCAAACCAGCTGAATTTTCAATCTCCCATTAATAGTAATGAAGTAAATGGCTTTTGAGCTGTTTGTGTTTGGTTGAGGCATAATATGAGGCAAGGCACCAGAATAAATTTTGAGTTTGAATCGTACTGTGGGAACATCTGCATTGTCTTCTCAAATCTCTGGCAGATGCATTTATTGTGATATTACCAGTAGGAATGATTGCACAGTCACTATGGATGTAACACCCTGTCTTCACTTCCAAGATGCCGTCCATCTTTTCATATGGTACTACCATTGTGCTGAATGGAATAAATTTAGAACAGCTCTAGCAAATTAAGATTGGACATCTGTGATGTTGTGGCTCATCAGTGGCAGAATCATATTTGATTACAATCTGTAACCCAATGGACTGGAATGACACTCTACCACAAAGTCTGGGATTAATCCTGGTTCAACTGGACTGCCTTTGACAATGTGGTATCAAGGAGCCATGGGTAAGTGGGGAATGGAAAATCTTTGAGCTGGTTGGAATCATACTTAGTACAAACGATGTCTGTGATTTGAGCTGCAACAATCACCTTGGCTCCAGGATATCACTGCAGGAGTCCCTCAGGATAGAGTCCTAGTCCCAACCATCTTCAGCTCTTTCATCACTAACCTTCCCTCCATCATAACATCAGAAGTGAGGATGTTGTGTCTGTGACTGGAAGGATGTCCTGTCATTTAAGGCTCACTTCACCACCACACTCCTCATTTGGGGTAAATATGTTCAGTCCGAGAAATGAGCAATTGCTTGTCTTCAGTGCTATCACCAAAACTAAAAGCAGTATCTACCAGGCTTCCTTTATTACCTCAAAATAATCCATTTAGTATACACAAGATATTCTGAAAGTAAGTGGCAAACTGCTCAACATCAAAGTTTTATTGTCAGATCATATCTATCACCTTCATCCTGCTTACCCCCACAATAAAAAAAACAAATCAATCTTTGCAAAGAAGACATTTGGAAAAAAGGCAGCAGGGAATAAAAATCACTGTGGGCCAATGGTGTAGAAGGAAAGAATAGAATCCCTACATTAGGTTCTTTTTCTTGAGATTCTTATGCACTTGGTGCAACTGCAAAACACCGACCACAATTTATTTCAGCAAGTACAAGTTTTCTGGAGGATCACTTAACACTCTTTGCAATACTTGCAGGGCATGTTAAGGAAGATACTGTGAACAAACAAACAGTCCTTCCTTTTATACAGTATAAGAGTTTCACATTACAGTCAGTAATGCCCACAAGACAGCCCCTAGCCATTCCCCTACTCAAGACACACCATTTAGTCACCTGATCATCTCCAGAAACAATGTAATGTAAATCATCCCTTAATGGCCAGATCTGTTGTAAATTGTATTTTTTTTTGTAACTATAGGGTGTGGTCAGAATTTTAACTGCAATGTTTTCGTTGATTCTGAATAGGGGATGATGTAAATTATCTCTGAATAACTAGGAAATGGCCATGCAAATTCTTCTGAAGGGTGAAGGATGGGAATGTAAATTCCTGACATTCTACCTGTAAGACAGACCTACCACTCTACTCATGGGGCATCCAATTTCTTCCAGGTCAGCAGAGAAAATTAACCCCTTAAACATCTCTCCTATAGTGCAGAAAGAAGCCTTTCACCCCTTTTTTGAATGTGCACCAACCCTCTGAGCATCCCACCTCCCACCCTAATCCATAACCCCACATTTCCCATAGCTCGCACATCCTGGACACTACACAGCAATTTAGCAAATTTAACCTACACCTCTTTGGAATGCTTTCTCATGTCTTATGTTTCCTGTGTTTTTTTAAATTTAGAGTAGACTATTTTTCCAATCAACCTGTTAGATGTTATTGTGCACCTCTGGAGCATGTGGGACTTGAACCTGAGCCCCCTGGTGCAGGGGTAGGAATACTACCACTGTACCAGAAGAGGGCCACGTAAAGATGGAGTTGGAAGCAGGCCTCTCAGAATTGTGAACTCTACGTCTACTATTTGTCTGCCAGAAGCTTTGTTGCACTACATCACAAAGCCACCCATATTAGAGTCATAGACATGTACAGCACAGAAACAGACCCTTCGGTCCAACTCGTCCATGCCAACCAGATATCCTAACCTAAACTAGCCCCATTTGCCAGCACTTGGCTCATATCCCTCCAAACCCTTCCTATTCAATACCCATCCAGATGCCTTTTAAATGATTTAATTGTACCAGCCTCCTTCCTCTGGCAGCTCATTCCATACACGCACCACCCTCTGTGTGAAAAAGTTGCCCCTTAGGTCTCTTTCATACCTTTGCCCTCTCACCGTAAACCTATGTCCTCTAGTTCTAGACTCCCCCACCAGAGGGAAAATACCTTGTCTATTTATCCTCTCCATGCCCCTCATGATTTTATAAACCTCTATAAGGTCACCCCTCAGCCTCCAACGCTCAGGGAAAATAACACCAGCCTATTCAGCATCTCCCTAAAGCTCAAACCCAGCAACCCTGGCAACACCCTTCTTAACCTTTTAAGTTTCACAACATCTTTCTGATAGGAAGGAGACCAGAATTGCAGTATATTCCAACAGTGGCCTAACCCATGTCCTGTTTAGCCACCACATGACCTCCCAACTCCTGTACTCAATGCTTTGACCAAGAAAGGAAAGCACACCAAAAGCCCCCTTCACTATCCTTTCTATCTGAGACTGTACTTTCAAGGAACTATGAACCTGCATACCAAGGTCTTTGTTCAGCAACACTCCCCAGGACCTTACCATTTAAGTGTATAAAGTCCTGCTTTGATTTGCTTTTCCAAAATGCAGCACCTCGCATGTATCTAATTTAAACTCCACCTGCCACTCCTCAGCCTGTTAGCCCATCTGATCAAGGTCCCATTGTAATCTAACGTAACCACTTTTGCTATCCAATACACCTCTAATTTTGGTATAATCTGCCAACTTACTAACCACAAATCTAATGTTCATATCCAAATCATTTACATAAATGACAAAGTAGTTGAGCCAGCACCGATCCTTGTGGCATTCCGCTGGTCACAGGCCTCCAGACTGAAAAGCAACCGTCCACCACCACCCTCTGTCTTCTACCATTGAGCCAGTTCGGTATCCATACTTTACTAAGACAAGTTTCAACTCTTATGTTGTGAATAGTTTAAAATTCCATCAGCCTCCCTAACCAGATTTGAATCCCTGTGTCCATTGCATTCGACTGGGACTCTGGATTAGTAGTTCAGTGACAAAACCACTCCGTGATCACCTTGACTATGAAGCTTAATTGCTAACAGCCGTGAATTAATAAATACCAAATTCTGAATCCAATTAACTTGCGAGCAAATTGTAGTGATTTAGTCACAGTCCACTACTTCAGGTTTTACCAGGTGGATTGTGTTTCCAAATGTGAATATTTCAATCAAGCGCCCAGAGATGACATTTTAAGAAACAGGATTTTGGGAGAGAGGCTGCACCTTCAGTGCATACACTGATGCAAGGTCTGTAGAACAGAATTCTAAGATCAGAGGGTTGCTAGGCAACAATTAGCATAGAGGTCTCCAGTTATGTTAAGCTTGGCTTTCCCAGTAATTAGAGGGGATACCTGTTTTTTGAGTCAAAATAGCAGGTGACCTACAGCACATTGAACTGTTGGTTTCAATTTCCAAGAAGTCCCATGATAAAAATCCCCTCAAACCACAATGTCCGCATAGAACATAGAAGAATACAGCGCAGTACAGGCCCTTCGGCCCTCGATGTTGCGCCGATCCAAGCCCACCTAACCTACACTAGCCCACTATCCTCCATATGCCTATCCAATGCCCGCTTAAATGCCCATAATGAGGGAGAGTCCACCACTGCTATTGGCAGGGCATTCTATGAACTCATGACTCGCTGAGTAAAGAACCTACCCCTAACATCTGTCCTATACCTACCCCCCCTTAATTTAAAGCTATGCCCCCTTGTAATAGCTGACTCCATACGTGGAAAAAGATTCTCACTGTCGACCCTATCTAACCCCCTAATCATCTTATACACCTCTATCAAGTCACCCCTAAACCTTCTTTTCTCCAATGAAAACAACCCCAAGTGCCTCAGCCTTTCCTCATACGATCTTTCTACCATACCAGGCAACATCCTGGTGTGCCTCCACATCCTTCCTATAGTATAGCGACCAAAACTGCACACAATACTCCAGATGCGGCCGCACCAGAGTCTTATACAACTGCAACATGACCTCAGTACTCCGGAACTCAATTCCTCTACCAATAAAAGCCAGTACGCCATATGCCGCCTTCACCGCACTATTTACCTGGGTGGCAACTTTCAAAGATTTGTGTACATGGACACCAAGATCCCTCTGCTCATCCACACTACCAAGTATCCGACCGTTAGCCCAGTACCCCATCTTTTTATTACTCTTGCCAAAGTGAATCACCTCACACTTAGCTACATTGAACTCCATTTGCCACCTTTCTGCCCAGTTCTGCAGCTTATCTATATCCCGCTGTAACCTGCCACATCCTTCCTCACTGTCTACAACTCCTCCGACTTTCGTATCATCCGCAAACTTGCTCACCCAACCTTCTAACCCCTCCTCCAAGTCATTTATAAAAATGAACGATCTGTAAGGAGAAAGTCCAGCAGAAAATTCAAGGGGCAATGGCTGGATTTTCTCCTTACAGATCGTTCATGCCTGCCGTTCTGTTGTACAAATATTACTTGCCATTTATCAGCTCAAACCTAGACATCATCCAGGTCTTTCTGCAAATGGACGTGGTTGGGAACATTTATATTTAGGGCAATCTGGCAAACATTGGACTATGTGGACATTGTGGTTTGAGGGGATTTTTATCATGGGACTTCATGCAAATAGAAACCATCAGTTCAGTGGCATTACCATCACTGGATCCCACCCAATTAATATTTGGGGAGTTAGCATTGACCAGCAATTAAATTGGGCCAATTGTATAAAGCTGTGATGACAAGAGCAAGTCAGAAGTTAGAAGTTACTTCTGCAGCAAGTAACTGACCACCTGACTTCCCAGAGCCTGTCTACCATTCACAGGGCATAAGTCAGGAGTATAATGGAATGCATCTCCAACAAACCTCTAACAAGACTGAGGAAGCTTGTCACCATCCAGAAAAAAGCAGCCCATTTGATTGGCACCACATCAATTGCCTTGAACATTCATTCCCTCCATTAATGACTCTGCGTAGCAGCAGTATGTACTGTTTACAAGATGCATAGCGGAAATTCTACCAAGGGCATCAGCTATGTGCGAACCATCATGTACAAGATCCCCTCCAAGATGCGCGACATCCTGATTTGGAACAGCATCAATATTTGATGACTGCTGAGTCAAAATGCTACTCGAACAGTACTGTGGGTGTCTCTCCATAGCAGTGTACCACTGACTCAGTTTGCATTTAATTGTCTGAAAGGGGCCAAGTATGTGAAATGGAAGTGACCTCAGTGCTTTGGCAATGTAAGATTACATAAACTCATTGCAACAGGTTAATTGAATCCACTCTGGAGAATATGCAATTATTGAAAAAGTATTGAGAAACTCCTTTAGAACCAAAAAAAAATTGGGAGTTTTCAAACCTCGTGTCCAATCAATAATTTTTCTGAGATATCATTAAAAAGGATTAATGGACCCTTATCCTCAGTGTTTGTGATATGGCAGTGCTGAAACTTGCAAATAAATTGGAATCCATTCTAATTGTTTCAGTAGTGAACAAATGGATGCTAAAGTCTTTACATTAGACTTTGGAGCAAATAACAAGTTAGAACAATAGTGCGCAATATTTTTCCAATGTTCCTGTATCGAGATTTCACTCCAATGTATGGACAGATTGCCACCTTGTGGTTAAAGTCATCATTGCATGAGCTCTAAAATTACTGGAGCTGCAAGAATTAACAACAGTTTGTCTTCATATCATCATAGAGATGTACAGCATGGAAACAGACCCTTCGGTCCAACTTGTCTGTGCCACCTAGATAGCCCGACCTAATCTAGTCCCATTTGCCAGCACTTGGCCCATATCCCTCTAAACCCTTCCTATTCATATACCCGTCTTGATGCCTCTTAAATGTTGCAATTGTACCACCCTCCGCCACTTCCTCTGGCAGAACTATATAATGCTTTGAACATAATATATCTACAGATACTTTAAATTTGACACTGAACCACAAAAATGAGGGTAGGTTGCTAAGTCCTTGTATAAAAGTTCACATTAAAGGAGGGTCTTAAAAGTAGTGGAGAAAGGGCATGTAATAATTTTAAATGTTGAAACATTTGAAGGATTTTGTTCAATGAATCCCTTCAGTAACAAGTTCACTGCAGTTCACAGGTAAAAGTGATAGCCTTCAGATGAGACGTTACCAGTTGATTCCCTTCAAACTATGGGTGAGGAGACTGATTTCCAGCATCTGCAGTCCTCACTTTTGCCAAGAAGGAACATTGGCCTGCTGGATATCTGCTCATAAAATGTTGCAATCCTGAAGCAATAGAATAGATAGTTTAACATGCAGAAGCTTGGTGTTTATCACGCTGCAGTTGCTCAGTGTTTTGGCAGAGGCTCATGAAATTGTTTAATGTTTCAAATGACTTTGCACATTCTAACTTGGGTTAGAAGCTAATGATTTTTTATTTTGCTGAATGTCACCAACCTAATTTGGTCAAAAATAGGACTTTCAATAACTTTGAATAATAAAGCTTCCCTGAACCTACAATCCTTCCTGAGCGATTTCACATTTGTTTTTTGGTTGAGCAATCAGCAAGGTGCATTGATTAGGCATGTGGCTGACAAAGTTGCCTAGGCCCAGCATCTTGGGAATATGCCAGCCCTGTGCCTTGTGCTGGCTGCAGGTCTTGTTCATTTTGCCACAGAAACCAAAAGAGCTGCCTTAGCTGTTAGCATTACTTCTCGAACAGGCCTGAATTGTCTGCAGTGCTTGACCAGGGAAGTGTAAGCACCTATGCGCTCTGACGGTGGCTGAACAATAGAAGGTGTTGCTTTGGTTGTCCACAGGTTTTATCTGCATCCAACAAATTCACCTGGTGCCCTGACCAATACTTATCCTTAGATCATTATCACTTGTTTTTTAAAAGAGAGATCCATGAAAGAGTATTTTGTTCTGGTATTTTGGAATTACAGTAACTCATGTCAGCAAGGTATTGAATAATGATCTCATTGTTTTTGGGGACTTGCTGTGTTTCCCACAGTACAACGGTGACTGCATAACAAAAATACTCAATTGACTTTGACGGTCTTTGAGTCGTGAAATTAGCTGAAGAACTGCCAACTGTTGTTGTTCCTGGTAGGAACTGTTGTGCTATATGAGAACACTCCAAATTTCTGATTCCAGCTATGCTTTGTTTCTTTTCCCAGACAATGAAAAAAAACATCAGTGTGCTAATGGGCTCCCTGATATACAAATAATATCACTTGAGGTATTAACTCCGTATTATCTGCCTCCAGACAAGAACCTCAAAGTGGTTTCGACACCTTTATTACTGAAGGAGACTGTTGACCCAATCATAGCCAGACCTCCAAATGAGCATTTTGTTTAATAGATTTTGCTGCCTTTTCCCAATAACACCAGCACATTCTTTTCAAATAATTGTAATCCTCTGCCTTGATTGAACCTACCTCCATCTCTGGTTCAAGTACATTCCAGACCCTAACTATTTTTGGTATGGTCAAGCCTTTCCCCATCACTCCAGATAATACTTTTTCACCTCAGAAATATCAAACTCTGTGGAATTAAGAGTTTAATTTTAATCATTGTTTTAAGCCAGCACCATCATCTGGTTGTCAGATGACCAATTATATTGGACTCATTATGTAATGCAAAGGTTTTTTACCATAGTCCCAAATTTGTGTTTTTAACCCCTGTTCATATTAGCAGTTTCTAAATTAGAATCTGTGATTGGACATGAGAAATAGGAAGGGAGCAATGTCCTCGTTGGGTATGTATTATTCACTACCAAATAGTAGGCAGGAAGCAGAAGAGAGCATTTGTAGGCAGATGGGAATCTGCAGGACCAATTGCTTTGTGATATTTGGCGATTTCAGTTATCCCGGGGTGGGGAGGCACCAGTGTGTGTGGCGTGGAAGGGTAAAAGTTCCTGCAATGTATGCAGGAGAACCTTATGGAGAAGGATAGAAAGGGAGTTGTACTGGATCTGGTCTTAGGAAATGAGGCAGGCCAAATAGAGTGTCAGAGTGGGGGTCATTTGGGGAATAGCCATCATAAAATATAATATGGTTCAGTGTTAAATTGGAGAGGAATTTAAAAAAATCAGTCTGTGATTAACGTTCCAGACTGGAGAAGGACAGATTTTTGGGGATTGAAGAGTTCAAGTGGAGAGTGTTTATTGGATCTGCATTTTGATGGATAAAACAGCAGATGAAAATGGGAGACTTTCAAAAGAGATTATCAGGGTGCAAGCTAGGTACTGAGCATGTCAAATAAATTATGGGTCTCCAAAAAGTGTTTCCTGAATGGCTAAGGATATTGATGAGAAAATAAGGGAATGTATGACATATACTGGAATAATGATAGAAATCAGGAAGAGTATCTCGATAATGCTGGGATAGTGAAGGCTAAAGGGAAGCGTGAGTAAAGGATGGCAGGTTGCATTAAAACAAACAGTAATATATTTGAAGAATCTTTTACTAATAAGAGGAGTGAAGGATGGTGTCGGGCCCATAAGGAACAAGTAGGCTCAGCTGCTGTCCGAATCGAAGGAAACAGCAAAGGCACTGAGCGAGTACATTGCTTCTGCTTTTACCCAAGTTACAAAATGGTGACAATGGTCAAGTTTGATGTTGAATAACTGAGCAATATAGATAAAAGATGCTAAAAAGGTTGGCAGCACTACAGGTACAAAGTCACAAGGCTTGGATGGGATGCATCCTAGAATGCTGAGATGGTTTAAGGGAGCAAATTGCACAGCCCTTTTACAGAGATTTACCAGGCCCCTGAACACAGGATTATTCCCAGGGGGCTGGAGGACCTGATCACTGGGGAAAACTGGAGGCTCTAAAGTTGTATCTTTTCAGTTTATATTGGTTTATGAATTAATACCAGACAGACAAGATGGCTTTGTCTAGGGCAGGTCATGACTGAATTTATTTGAGTTCTTTGAGATGAAGCAGGTACTGTTGATATATATTGGGATTTTGTGTGTTTGAAATGTGACCCATGACAGGTTGATTAGCAAATTAGAAATGTTTGGGATTGATGGGTCCTTGGCTGAAAGAATTAGAAATTGGCTAAAAGATAAGAAACAGAGGTTATGTATAGATAGGCATTTCTCAGGTTGGAAATAAGTTGAGCGTGGTGTTCCCCTAGCATGAGTGTTTAGACCCTTGCTTTTTCTGCATTGATATCTACAATTTGTAGATTGGTGTTGAGCGCAGAATCTCTAAATTTGTGGATGATACTAATAGTGAATAAATACAGACAATACAGGCTCAATGGTACAATTTTGAGAGGTGTACCGGAGCGGAAGGACCTCTGGGTTCGCGTGTACGATTCTCTGAAGGTGACCAGGCAAGTTGAAACGGTTAAGGAGGCTTAAATGATATTTGGCTTTATAAATAGAGGTGTTGAGATTAAAAGTAAAGATATAATGATGCACCTCTCCAAATCATTGGTCAGAGCAGTATTAGTGTTGTGTTCAATTCTAGGCACCTTATTTAAGTAAGTATGTTAAAGGCCTAGGGAGAATTCAAAGGAAATTTACTGAAGCAATACAAGTCATGAGGGATTTTAGATACAAGGGAAAATTGGAGAAATTGGGCTTACTCTGTTTGGTGCAGAGATGAAGAAAAGGTGACCTTATCGAGGTGCTCAAAATGACTAACAATTTTGACAGCGTAAAGTAGGATCTTGCATTTCTGCTTGTTGGTATATCAGTGATTGGGGGTCACAATTTCAAGATTGTCAGCAAGAGGGCTCTGAGTGAGTTGAGTAACTTTAGTCAGAGTTCTTAGGATTTGGAATTCCCTGCCTGAGTGTGTGGTGGAGGCAGATTCCATATGAGGCTTCAAGAGAGCTGGATATATATTTAAGTGGGTGAATTTTGGAGGGT
Source organism: Chiloscyllium plagiosum (assembly GCF_037043375.1). NCBI lineage: Eukaryota > Metazoa > Chordata > Chondrichthyes > Orectolobiformes > Hemiscylliidae > Chiloscyllium > Chiloscyllium plagiosum. The sequence continues at coordinate 9,235,146 of NW_028270164.1, forward strand.
TACAGAGACTGAGTTGCTGTTTCAGGAGCTAGTACAGTAATGATGGCCCCATGGACTATATAATTCTAGGCTTTTATTAGCAAAAGGGGATCTGTTGCTTCCAACTAGCCAGATGCCATGAGTCGTCTTTACTTGGCAAGCGATATTATTTCTCTCTCCTACCATCCAGCCAGAAGTGACTTTTGGACTTCTGCAGATTCACCACTGGACTAATCCAGATAGGGTGGTTTCTAGTCTGTGATAATCAAGGCTAGGTCAGACTCCGAAAGCTTGTGATTTCAAATAAATGTGTTGGACTGTAACCTGGTGTTGAGACTTCTGATGTGTCCACCCCAGTCCATCACTGGCACCTCCACATTGTAATCAAGGCAGTCACTTAAAAAATTCTATCTATTTAAGTATTAGTGAGTATTTCTTGATAATTTGAAAAAATGTTTTTGTTTCTGTTAGTTATCGCCAAGTTTAGAAAAGGTAGGCCACTCCCTCAAAGATAATTGTGGCTGATGGGTATTTAAATCATCAGACAAATTGTGTGCATAAAGAAGGAATTGAACCAAATGGAGGATGAGCATGACACCGTTTGCCAAGTCAGGGTCTATTGATTTCATTGTGAAAAACATTGTGTCACTTGACAAGCAAGCTTCTAAATTGCAGTAATGTAGCTGAACTGTCAGAACATGTTTAGTATAGGTCATAAACCACCCACTGTATTTCTGCAAGGGGAAAGTGAGGACTGCAGATGCTGGAGATCAGAGCTGAAACTGTGTTGCTGGAAAAGCGCAGCAGGTCAGGCAGCATCCAAGGAGCAGGAGAATCGACGTTTCGGGCATGAGCCTTTCCTGAAGAAGGGCTCATGCCCGAAACGTCGATTCTCCTGCTCCGTGGATGCTGCCTGACTTGCTGCGCTTTTGCAGCAACGCATTTTCAGCACTGTATTTCTGCAGACAGTCATACACAGCCATATACAGTGCTTGCATGGCAGTGAGTGTGGATCGCACTTACCATCAGGGCTGTGCTTTTACCCAGGAGGATAAAGTGCTGTAATTGTGCCTCTGCATTTGTGCACTGATATGGGATGTTTGTCTGGATGCTCATAGCCGCACCTTGACCTTTGGACTCAGTGCACAATTTCTCCTTTGAAGATGCTGAGCGGCTGATATTCAGAGCCCCGCCCGCCCCCGGTCACAAATTGTCCTTTGAATGAACATGATTTTTCTTCCATCTTTGTTGTAAAGATGTGTCCCTTGGTTCTGCTGTCGAGCTAAAGGAAAGAATGAGTGGTGGGGGCATGGAATGCGCTGGCTGTGGGAGTGGTAGAGTCAGAATCTTCGGTGACCTTTAAGCGGCAATTGGATAGGTACATGGATGGGTGCTTAAGCTAGGACAAATGTTCGGTACAACATCGTGGGCCGAAGGGCCTGTTCTGTGCTGTATTGTTTTATGTTCTATGTTCTAATATCATTTAACAAACTGGTATCATTGTGCACCAGTCTTAGTCAAGATCGATTAATAATTTGGTTAAGAATCTTTGATCAGAACTGTCTATTTGACCTACGCAATGGCATACGTTAGAGTTAAGCCAATTTACTTAAATGAGTTGAACTCTTAATCCACGTTTCTAAATTGCTTCTTGACAGAACAATGAATAGGCAAGGAATGGAGGGATACAGGCTGTGTAGAGGCAGAAGGTCCTTAATTTAGAAAGGCATTGTGTTAGTACAGTCTTAGTGAACCAAAAGGCTTGATCCTGTTCTTTGTACTGTTCTGTTCATTTGATAACTCCATCCACCCATTTAGGCTATTTAAGATGCAGATCTACCAGGGACATATTTCAATGATGGAGTAAGTTTAAGACTGAATGACCCCTTCTATTCCTGTGCCACCCACTAAAAACTGACCACCTTCAGGGTCAGTACTTTTCATTATTGTCATCACTAAATTTGCTGAATGTAAGCTTTGGAGTTTAACTGTTCAGTTGGATTCTTCTCCAGGGATAAAGTAGAAATTTGAAATCTAACATGTGACACTAGGATTCCAACATGTTACTTTGAAGATTCCACTACAATATGTTAATGTATTGTACAACCAACCATATTTCAGACTTGACAATAAAACGGCTGTGAATGCTGGAGAACTGAAACAAGAATAGAAATTGCTGGAGCAACCGAGCTGTGGCAGCATCTGTGGAGAGAAAGCAGCGAACATTTGAAATCCCGTTTCTCTTTTGAGAACAACCAGTGTCCAACCTCCTGTGTTCCACTAATGACTTTAAATTTAGTCATTGAACATTTGCTTTGCTTGATGTTCTCTCTGCTTTCTCAACTTTGTTGAAGGAGGTTGCATAATATGATGAGCATGTGTGGATTAGTTGAGACCTTGCAATGTCTGGTTCTATGATCAATGCACTATAGAATTGATAGCATCAAAATAAACTGTTATGTTCTCAAAATGTGTGATTTGAATGTTGCGGAACAAGGCTCATGCCAATTACCTTTTACTATATCTTTTCCTTCCTACGTCCCCAGACATAATCATCTCTGAGAATGGTGAGACTGTTGGCAATAAGGACATTAAGTGCTGCATCAAACAGATTCAAGAGTTGATTATTTCTCGGTTAAATCAGGCTGTTGCCAATAAACTTATCAGTTCTGTAGACTACCTTCGAGAAAGTTTTGTTGGGACCCTTGAACGCTGTCTCAAGAGCTTGGAAAAATCCAACCAGGATTCTGCCATGAACAATGCCACCAGCAATCACCTGAAACAGGTATGTCAGGTGCGGGTTAGTTTGTGGGTTGAATGCATGGAATTCTCAGCACAGCCCTGGAGGGTTCACTGTTGATAAGTCTGAAAGCTCGCTGTAAAAAAAATGTTTTGATTCATTGAGCAACTGTGGCACAAGAACATGAGGGGAGATGGGAATTATTGAGTGGTGAGTTACGATCTGGATAACGCTGAGTAGTTTAATGGGTGTTACACAGACAGACAGACACTGTCATGGTTTGGCAGATGCCAATAGCAGGAAGCAGCTACCATCAACTTCAGCAAAATTAAACTTTCTGGATCATAGAAATTGATAGGTAAAAATACGCAAGCAGTCTCCCAACTGTCCAACCCAAACTTTGAGTCCGCTATGTGGCTGACACCTTTGTCATCACTAATCAGAGCAAATTCAAGGAAACCTACAACACAGTCAACAATATCCTTGCGGGCATAAAATCCACAAAAGTGGAGGCGAATGGCTACAGACTCCCATTCCTAGATGTCACAGTAGAGCAAACACTGAATGGAGAACTTCAAACCAGCACCTTCAAGAAAAGAACGCACACAGCATATATTTAACTACAGAAGCATTCATCCCAACACCCACAAACCGAGCTGCATCAGGACATTATTTCAACGAGCCATAACACACTGCAGCACCCAGGAACTATGAACAGCAGATGCAAAACACCTTTACAGCGTATTCAAGAAGAATGGGTCCCCAATAAACACAGTCCGCCAATTTCTCAACAACAAACCCAAACAACCCGACACAGGATGCTCAAACTCTAGCCACATTACCTTACATCAATGACATCTCTGAAATGACTTCTAGAATACTCAGACCCTTTGGCGTCCTGGTAGCTGACAAACCTACTAACACATTTAAACAGCGACTACTGAACAGAAAGGATCCAATATAAAAAAACAACAAAACTAATGTCATTTACAAAATACCATGCAAGGACTGTAACCGGACTACATCAGACAAACAGGCAGACAAGTAGCCACCATGATACGTGAACACCAACTAGTCACCAAAAGGCGTGACCCACTATCACTATCCTTACTTACAGATGAAGGGCATCACTTTAGGACAACACATCCATCCTAGGATAAGCTAAACAGAGACACACTTGAGGATTCCCAGAGGCCTGTCATTCTCATCGGAATCCCATCGATAAACACATCAATTTGCACCCCATCTACCATGCTCTTAGAAAAAGAACCGGAAATGATACCACCCACCCTTTTAACAGACCAAGACACACACAAAGTAGGATATAATGCCAGTGCTTCACCAGAGGCTCACTGATATTACCTAGTCTGGTGATGAATGTCTGCAAACAAACCTTCCTGCTCAGTGAGCAAACCTACATAGAGGTTCATCGAGCTTGCCTCCTACTACTCAAGATAGTCCAGAGTGGACCCAGACATGACACAACTCAAATTAGAGCTTTGTCAGCCATGAATGCAATGCCCCCTTTTTCAAACCTAGTCAGCTAATCGTGCTAGGAGAAAGTGAGGACTGTAGATGCTGTAGGTCAGTTGAGAGTGTGGTACTAGAAAAGCACAACCGGTCAGGCAGCACTCAAGGAGCAGGTGAATCGACGTTTCGGTCATAAGCCCTTCATCCAGAACGTTGATTTTTGTGCTCCTTGAATGTTGCCTGACCTTGCTTTTCCAGCACCAGCTAATCTTGCTGTATCCCTGTTCGCAATGTGATGTTTGTGCTTTCAATTGAAACTAGCAACCGTACATTTTCAGTTTCTTAGAAAATATTCATGTTTTTTTTTCTTAGATTTTAAATGCTGCGTATCATGTTGAGGTCACATTCCATTCGGGATCAACAGTGTCCCGACTGCTTTGGGAACAAATCAAGCAGGTAAAAATACTATTGTAATTTGAGGCACTGCTGAGTAGGTGTTGGAAGGTATTCAAAGTTCCATCATAACAGTGTGAAATATCCAAATTGTTAGACATCATCCTTGTCAGGTATGTCAAAAGGCTCATCTTTTTTCTTATGTACACTGATAGAAACAAATTTTTAAAGAGCAAAATGTGATGTCTTGATGCTGCAGTAGGTGCATTCATTGCAATGTGCGAGGTTGCATTCTAGGAACTGATCTTGTGTAGCAATGTATGTGCATATAGTCTCTTGCCTCCCTTTTTGTTTAATTGCTGTTCAATCTGCCACAGCACCTATGTTGTTTCACATCCAGTTATCTGTGGTGAACATGGTGGCAGTCAGAGTTGTGAAACCCTGTCATCAAAGAGTATTGCCACATACTGTCTGGGCCTTGAATAATGACCACTTGGAGATACAAGAAGACTTGGCAATGGTTCCTGAGCATGAATTGGTGCTCTCAAAATAGAAGTTATCCAGTGATTTTAGCATCCCCTCCAGAAGACGGCCACTGGGCTCAGCTTGCCTGTGGTTGCAATTTTATCTCCGCAAGTATTTATCCAATTTTTTTCAAAAGCTACTTTTCAATCTTTTTGCACAACCTTTACAACCAGTGCATTCCAGATTGTGATAATTGTTGTTTTAGAAGACCTTTCTCATGGCACCTGGGCTTCTTTTGCCTATTACTTAAATTTTTATCTCACACCACAGAATTCTTTATCATAGGATCATACATTGCAGCAGAGGCCCTTTGGCTCAGTCTCTACCAATTAAAATATATTACTACCCCCCAAATATATATATTATTACCGACACTAGTCCCGCTTTCCCTCAGTAGGCCTACAGCCTTGAATGCTATAACAGTTCAAGTACTCATCCAAGAACTTTTTCAAGAGTTGAGAAGATTCCCGGGTAGTGCATTCCAGACCCAATACCCTCTGGGTGAAAAGACTTTGCCCTCATACTCTCTCAACCACCTCATATTTTAGCTGCCCATTGTATAAGGGGAACAGGTTTTGTCTATTCACACTGTCCGTGCCCCTTTTTATAATCACCTTCTATAAGGTCCCTCGTCAACCTTCCCTGCTCCAAAGGAAACAACCTGATCTTGTCCAGCCTCTCATTGGAACTCGGACACTCCATCCCAGGCAACATCTGCATATCCTCCAGTACAATCCTCCAGCACTGATCGTTGTGGTATACTACTGCACATCAGGCTCCAATTGCACAAGCTTTTGATCTGCCGTCTCTGTCTCTCCTATCATAAAGGTAGTTATGGATCCATCTTGTCAAGTTAGCCTGCATCCCATGAACTTGTACCTTTATCCGTTTCCCATGTTGGACCTTGTCAAAAGGCCTGTTGTAATGTATATGAACTACATTAGCTGCTTTGCCACCGTTTCCTCTCAAAATTCCACCCACATTTGTTAAGCATGACCTCTGTCTGAAAAGCCATGGTGACTATGCTTGATCAAACCTTTGCTTCTAGTAGCCAAAATAGTAAGAACCAATATGTTTCATTTGTCAACTTTTTTGAACTAGTAACATTTTTTTCCCCCCTTTTTGTAAGGAGAAAATCCAAGCTTCTGTTGTGTCCACATAAACTAAAACCTCTCACCATGGGTATCATTTGTAGTAAATCTCTTTCACACTTTCCAAGGCATGTGATATCCCATCTGAAATATCATATCTAGTATTAGGTAATGTTGCAACTGAGAATAAGCTGTTTGATGAAAAATTAGCACAAATCCTTGGCTTGTCGTACTCTGGATCCCTGACATGGTGAATGGAGAAATCATGTGCTGCTTTATAAGGTTTGTCATTGAGTTGTACAGCACAGAAACAGATCCTTCATCCAACTTGTCAATGCCAGCCAGAGATCTTAAACTGACCCTGTCCAATTTGCCCATGTTTGGCCCATATCCTTCTAATCCTTTGCTATTCATTGTGTCCAAATGTCTTTTATATATTGTAACTACCTGCATCTGCCACTTTCTCTGCAATTCATTCCACATATGAACCACCCTCTGTGAAGAAGTTAACACATGTCCCTTTCAATTTTCTTCACCTCTCACCTTGAAAATATACCCTCTAGTTTTGAACTTCCCTATCTTAGGGATTCAACATCATCTATATTACCTTATCTATACCCCTCCTGATTTTTAAAAATCTCTAGAATATCGCCCCTCAACCTCCTATGCTACAGAGGAAAATGTGCCAGCCTATCCGACGTCTTGTCATAACTTAAGGCCTCCAGTCCTGGCAACATTCCGGTAAATCTTTTCTGTAACCTTTCCAGTTTAATAACATTCTTATGAGAACAGGGCAACCAAAATTATGTGCAGTACTCAATGTAGCCTTACCAAGGTCATGCACAGCGATAATGTGACATTCCAACAGTGCTGTGTCTGATGAAAGCAAGCATGCCAAACATGGCCTTCACCACCCTGTCTACCTGTGACTCCGCTTTCGAGGAACTGTGCATCTGCACGACTGGGGCTCTTTGTTCAATAACATTCCCCAGGGCCCTACCATGAACCCTGTAAGTCCTGCCTTGGTTTGTCTTACCAAAATGCAACACCGCATATTTAACTAAATTAAGCCCTGTCTTCCATTCTTCAAACTATTGGCCTAGTTGATCAAGATCCTATTACAATCTTAAGTAACCTTCTGCTATATGCCAAGTTTGTGTTGGCCACAAAATTACTAATTGTGCTTCTATTCACGTCCAAATTGTTTGATATTAAACAATGGACCCAGCACCAATCCTTACGGCACACTGCTGGTCACAGGCCTCCAATACCATTTTGTCTCCGACTGTCAAACCAATTTTGTATCCAGTTGGCTAGCTCTCCCTTGATCCCATGTGATCTAACCTTACTAACCAGTCTACCATGCAGAACCTTATCAAAGGCCTTGTTCAAGTCCATGTATCCAGTGTCTAAGCTCTGACCTCATTTATCTTCTCGGTCATTTCTTCCAAAAAAAATCAATCCAATCTCTTCCATTTTGTATCTAAACAACATAAAGCTTACTCTGGAATTGTGACCAAAAGTTAGACATGCATACTTTTGCACAACTTAAAAGTTAATTGTTTTGTGCTTTGTATATGTTTACATGCATTAGGGTTGTTTGTGTCACTTTTTTTCCCTTGTATTTTGGGGGTGGTATATGCCATGGGAAGGTTGGTCGGGTTTTGTTGACCTTTTGTTTATTGCTTGTGATTGCACCTTGATCAGCTGTCAATTGTTTTTTTTGGAGAAAAATCAATAAAATTAATAAAAAAGAGATTCACAGTTTCAAGTAATATAGATGATGTTGAATCAAATCCACAGTCATCCCTCCAATCATCTGTAGGACATTTTCATAAAATTTGTGTGTTTTTTTCTCCACCCCATGGACACAGCACCTGACTAGAAAGCAATCAGCAGGTCCGTTTTTAAGTCAATATCCGATATTTATCTATTAGGAGAACCCTTTTTCAGGGTGTGTATACTAAATATTTTGCTGTATTTTGTCCTTTGGTTGGCACGCAAGCATTACTGTCCTAAATGAATGGGTTTCAAGAGACATCCCAGGATCACTTGTTAAGTTTGCAAAAGTGTGCTCTTTATTTCTGTAGTTTGGATGTGTTAGAGATTAGTTTGTGCTAAGAAATGTAATGCAGATTTACCCTGAGAATTTCTATGGAATTGGTTTCTGCTGCATTGATGTCAACTTAAGGCCTCTGTTCATGGTCCAAGAAAATCTACAAGCTGGGAGCTTGTCGCTCTGATGTATAATGTTTGTTGAAGATTGGGAAGAGGTCATGTCCTGACCCATCAAACAAATGGGTGGTGGGGATTTTTGGACACAGAATATTTCAGTAATTGCAAAGTAAATGTCGCGAGTCTAATTGTGAATGTACAGTTTGTTTTATGATGTTTGGTGTATCATTGCAATTCAGTATAATTTTAGTTGCATTGCGGTCCATCTGCATTTGGTCAATTCATCAGGTAGTGCTTGACTAATAACCTAGCGGATGCATGTCCTGTACACTGGGAGAGGTCTATGCCACTGAGTTTTTAGGTGCCAGATAGGGATTAGCAAGTTCACCTAATACATTTGCCTTAATTGATTCTAATTTAGTCATAGGGAGTTAGGAGGAAAACCATTTAAGATTCTCAATCCTGAATGCAGTCCAGTGTCCCATGTTGGAAGTGTATATGTGAATGTCCACATCACACTCCTCCACAATTAAATAGTTTGGCAGTTGGTAAGCACATCTGTGATGACTGCAACCTGGGTGATGTATTGAGGGCTGCTCGAGACCATGGAGTTGCATTGCAGTGAGAGTTAGCACCTGGCAGGGAGAAAATGGGACCAAGTGAAGCTGGACAATGTTTGTAAATATTCTTGACATGCTGGTTATTCTGTCCTGAAACTTGAGATTCTTTGTAAGAAAGTCATGAAATTGATTTATTTTGTATCTTTCCCTACAGATTATTCATAGGATGCCTTGGGTACATCCCCCATCTGTTACCATTGAGTGGAAAAGGAAAATTGCACAGGATGCCATAGAGAGTCTCTGTGCATCTAAACTTGCCAAGAGCATATGTAGTCAGTTCCGGACCCGGCTCAACAGTTCACACGAAGCATTTGCTGCCTCTCTGCGACAGGTTTGTTCTTGTTGACATAATCTCTTCAAGTACTTGCACAACACTTGTTCCATGACAGTTGTACTTGAGACATGCCTATCAGTCCCTATTCGCTTCACAATCAGGGTTTTAATCCAAAGCCAATATCACTCCACACTCAGAGAGGAATCTCTTGTTTAAGCTCTTATGACATGTTTGACTTTATCTGAATCAGAAGTTTGTTGGCTTTTGTTTCATCTCAGAGACTTGGACACAGATTCTTGCTGACAGTGTGGCACTTGTTTCGTGTTGCATTTGTCACCCTTTTGAAATAAATAGTTAAACTGCATCTTCTCTGGACATAAGATTTAAAGGCATGATTTCAATAGAGCTTCTGCTTTCATCTTGGCCAATATTTATTTTCATTCCTGAAGAAGGGCTTATGCCCGAAACGTCATTTCTCCTGCTCCTTGGATGCTGCCTGACCTGCTGCGCTTTTCCAGCAACACATTTTCAGCAATATTTATTTTCAACCAATTTCATTTTGTAAAGGTATTTGTCACCATTGCACAGCTGTTTGTGAAACTTACTGAGCTTAAATTGACTGTTGTTACCTGTACTTCAAGTTATTACAAACATCTGGTGGTATTGAGGTATTGAAGGTGTTAATCTGCTTTTCTTTACAGCAACTGCTTATGTGTGCGCTGCTTTCAACAGTAAAGTGTCCTGCATAGGAACACATTTTAAAGCAAAATATGACTGAGCCACATGAGATATTGGGACAGGTGACTAAATGTTTATTTGAAAAGATTTTAGTTCGTGCTTTAAAATAAGTTAAAATGAGGTGAGTGTATGGAGAGCAGAAATTCTAGAGCTTGGATGCTGCACAGCTGTCAATGGCTGAGCTGTTTAAATACTGAGGAGACTGAAATTACAGGACCATTAATACCTCAGTTGAGGAGCAAGAGTAGATTAGAGTTTTCGAGGGACAAGACCATCAATGAACTTGAAAACTTGGGTGAGTTTGGCAATAAATGTGTTGCTTGATCAGGAAACAGTCACTAAATACATGGGTGTTAGGGGAGCTGGACTAATTGCAAGATGAGACACAGGCATACAAGTTATGAATGCCCTTAAGTGGAGAATGCTGGGGCCCAACCAGAATTGCATTGGAGAAGTCAGTTCCAGGGCTGACAAAGACAAATGAAAATCTCAGCTTCCAATGAGCTGAGACATAAAATCTTGCAAGGTTGAGGGTCAAAATAAGCCCTCTGTGATAGTAACAATAAGACTAGGAGTTCATGTCACAGGCGAATGTGGCACCAGTGCTGTGAATTGGTGTACTTTTCTTGGAGAGTGGGTGGACTTGGTAGTTAAGCAATCAACTTAGGGAGCAACAGTAACTTCAACTTTTTCAATGTTTAATTGGCGAGCAATTTTCATGTACAGGATGCTGAATCCACTGACCGATGCTTTCGCTTCAACCAGGTGTTTCACCACAGTCTTCAGTTCATTGCTTCTTGTGGATCTTGCTGCATGTAAAATGCTGTGCTAAATCCTTGTACTCCAGTCATTAACTGTGTGAAACACTGTTGGACTGGTTGCACAAACTCTTTCCCTCTCCTTCAACTCTTAAGGTTAAAGGTAAACATTCTTGTTCCATTTCTTTAAGTGGTTAAAAAGCAAAAGTCGATAACCTAAGGAGCCACTGAAGTGTGTTGCACAGAACAGCAGCAGGCTATTCAGCCCTGTTAGTTCATGCTTGTATTTGTGCTTCATATGAACATCTGTGTGCAATGCTCTTTACCCTTCTTTGTTTAAAACATTATGGTGAAAACGTTGTGCTTTCAAGAAGGAAACCATTATAGTTCTTGCAGCTAAAGGGATGAAGGGACATGGGGGAGTCAAGGTAAGGACGAGGATATTGAGCTTTATGATCAGCCATGATCATATTGAATGGTGGAGCAGGCTTGAGGGGATCGAATGACCTATTGCTGCTTATATCATGTTTATGCTTATGCTCCCACTAACACATTCTATTAGTTTCCTCACTAATTATTATCTAATATCACTTCAAATACATCAGCTTCCCCTTCAATTCCTTGTGTGATTTAACTTTTGTTCTCCACAGCTTGAAACAGGACTTTCGGGAAGGCTTGAGAAAACGGAAGATCTTTGGTTGAAAGTACGCAAAGACCATGCACCACGCCTGGCCCGCCTTTCACTGGAAAGTCGTTCCCTCCGGGATTTGCTGTTGCATGGTAAGGTTATTTGTTTACACTCCTTTCGCTTTTGGGGTTGACTTGTTTAACGCATTTACTCGCAATGAACATGTGCTTGATCTAATGCACCTACTTCAAAATGGTCAAGGTAGGCCATTCAACCCTTTGAGCTTATTCTGTTAAATCATGGATGAATGTTATGTTGACTCCATCTTCTCCTTTTCTCTCCCCCACTCCCTTAAAAATTCATCAATCTTCATTTTGACACTTGAAGAAATATAGGCCTAGTTTATGCAAGCAGCCATAATTTAATCCTTTTAGCCCTGATATCTTCAATTGAATCTGTGCTAAAAGGCCAATTAATCCTTCCTTTGGTGCTGTGTCCACACTGAATACAGTGCTGTAATGGTGTTTATCTCTTACACAGGTAAACCTAAATTAGGCCGCGAGCTGGGCCGTGGCCAGTATGGAGTTGTGTACCTGTGCGACAGCTGGGCCGGTCACTCGCCCTGTGCACTGAAGTCTGTCGTGCCTCCAGATGACAAGCATTGGAATGACCTGGCACTTGAATTCCACTACACTAGGTGGGTTCCTTTCAGAGTTTTGCATCCTGGTGTGTGATGCCTAAGTCTGCGATCTTATTCAGAGGACCTTGTCTGGTCATACACTCAGTATGAAGGATAACCATTTTAAGACTGAGATAAGGAGGAATTTCTTCTGAGCGTTGAGTGTCTTTGGAACTCTTGCCACAGAAGCTGTCGAGGCAGAGTCCTTGTGTGTATTTAAGTCTGAGAGAATTTTTTTGGTCAGTAGGGGAATCAAAGATTACATGGAAAACATAGTAAAGTATAAATGAGACCTGTCCGAACAGCTGTGATCCTGTTGACTGGAGCAAGCATGATAGCTGCCCATTCCTGTTCCTATTTCTGAGGGTGTTACGGTCATCCATGTAGTTACCTACTGCTTTATTCTAAATTCCATGTTGATCAGAAGATTGCAATTTGACTCCTAGTCTAGAGTTTCAGACAGGTCATGACTTGTCCTGCTACATTTTGTTTTCTAGGAGTTTTGGTGTTGCAACTCCAGTTTTAAATTCAGCATATTCTGACACTGAACATAGACCATAAAACAGGCGAAAATGAGGACTGCAGATGCTGGAGATTAGAGAGTGTAGCACTGAAAAAGTACAGCGGAGCAGGCAGCATCTGAGGAGCAGGAGAGTTGATGTTTCAGGCAAAAGCCCTTCATCAGAAGTGACTCTCCTGCTCCTCGGATGCTGCCTGACCTGCTGTGCTTTACCAGCACCACACTCTGAACATAGAACATTACAGTGCAGTAAGGCCCTTCTGCCCTCCATGTTGCACCGATGTGTAAAACCAATCTGATGCCCATCTAACCTACACCATTCCATTTTCATCCATATGTATATCCAATGACCATTTAAATGCCCTGAAAGTTGATGAGTCTACTACTGTTGCAGGCAGGCTGTTCCACTCCCTTACTACTGAGTAAAGAAACTACCTCTGACATCTATCCTATATCTATCGCCCCTCAATTTAATGCTGTGACCCCTCGTGCTAGTCATCAGAGGAAAAAGGCTCTCGCTGTCCACCCTATCTAACCCTCTGATTATCTTATGTTTCAATTAAGTCACCTCTAATCATCACGTCTTCAACGGAAACAGCCTCAGGTCCCTCAGCCTTTCCTCCTAAAACCTTCCCTCTATACCAGGCAACATCCGAGTAAATCTCCTCTGAACCCTTGGCAAAGCTTCCACATCCTTCCCATAATGCAGTGACTAGAACTGTGGCCTTACTAGTGCCTTGTTCAGCTGATGCATGACCTCATGGCTCTGAAACTCAATCCCTCTACCAATAAAAGCTAACACCTTATACCTTCTTACCAACCCTTTCAACCTGAGTGGCAACTTTCAAGGATCTACATACATGGACACAGATCTCTCTGCTCATCTACACTACCAAGAATCTACCATCAGCCCAGTACACTTCATTCCTGTTAGTCCTTCCAAAGTGAATCACCTCTCACTTTTCCACATTAAACTACATTTGCTACCTTTCAGCCCAGCTCTGCAGCTTATTCATGTCCCTCTGTACCCTGCAACATCCTTCGGCACTATCCACAACTCTTACCGACCTTGGAGCCATCCGTAAATTTACTAACCCATCCTCCTATGCCTTCATCCAGGTCAATTATAAAAATGACAAACAACAGTGGCTCCAAAACAGATCCTTACAGTACACCACAAGTAACTGAACTCCAGGATGAAATTTCCCATCAACCACCACCCTCTGTTGTCTTTCAGCTCGCCAAATTCTGATCCAAACCACTAACTCCCCCTCAATCCCATGCCTCCCTAAATTGTGCAATAGCATACTGTGGGGGAACCTTATTAAACGCTTTACTGAAATCCATACACACCGCTTTACCTTCATCCACCTGTTTGGTCACCTACTCAACGAAGCTGATAGTTATTCTCTTCCAGTCCTGGCGCAATGGATCTTTGTTTTAAAGAGAACTATTCCAGTGTAAATTTGTTGAAAGTTCAGTAAATACATGAAAAATGTTGCCATAGTTCATAAAAGGGTAGTGGTAAGAAGGAAGTTCGAGATTTGGAGGGACTGGATGTGGTTGGCTGGCCGATCATGACTCGGAAATCACAGATGTGGCAATTTGGAACAATTTAATTTTAAAGGAACTATTCGCATCAGATCAAACATCCTCAGGTTTGAAATTCATGCTAGCAGCTACCTCTGGTTTATCAAAATAGATCATAGAACCCTGACAGAGAAGTAGGCCATTCAGTCCATCCAGTCCACACCATCCCACTGAAGAGCATCCCACCCAGATACAACCCCTACCCTGTCTCCCTCGCCCAACATTTCTCCATGGCTAATGGACCTAGCCTGCATCTTCCTGGACACTGTGTGGGCAGTTTAGCGTTGCCAATCCACCTTATCTGCACAGCTTTGGACTGTGGAAGGAAATGGTGCACCAGGAGGAAACCTATGCAGAAATGGAGACAATATGCAAACTCCACATAAAATGATAATAATGTGTGTATTAAACTACTGTTCCTAATCCAGGTGAGTAGAAGACAAGAAGCCTATATTGGCTGTCGTTGAAAATTCAGCCAAATCTGGGAACAGACAAATTTCATCAGTGCATTTCTAAAATTAGAAACTAATGTTTTACTTTCCCCCCTCTAATAGATCTTTACCCAGACATGAGCGACTGGTTGATCTTCATGGGTCAGTAATAGACTACAGTTATGGAGGTGGATCCAGCATTGCTGTACTGTTGATCATGGAGAGGTTGCACCGAGACCTCTATGCTGGACTGAAGGTGGGCAAACAGGAAGCTAGCTGACTGTTCCATGTGTGGACTCTAGCTCAGTCTAGGAGCACGACATTTAACTGTGCCAACTTAGTTCAATTAAGCTCTGAATGGCCTGCACCCCAAATTTATTTTCCAGACTTTGCTTCATATCCCTCGATAGACTGCACCCTCTGACAGATCTGCACAATGGAGTGACAGTCAGAATGGGGTATGGCTGCATACCTGTGGAGGCCCTGAGTGGGAAGTCCTCTGAGAAATGCGGGGCTCCCCACTTTTAAAAGAAATGGCAGTCTGTGTGACTTGGTCACCTTTGGAAAATCCAACCCATTGTTTTCATCCCAAGTCTCCAATTCCTTGCCCTGGAATTATTTTTTTTTTCCGTCCAGTTATGAGCTTGCTGCTTTGCTGCATTAACTTTTTAATCCTTGGTCAACTGGTTGTTGAGCACATTTTTACAGGAAAAGTAGCTTGTAGGTTAGTCATCCTAAGAGAACTTACCCCAGTGCTCTTTACCCATTATCTTAAGGTGTGGTTGCACACCCATGCGATCGTAGAGTTGCATGTCGGTAGGATAGTGAAGAAGGTGTTTGGTATGTTTTCCTTCTGGTCAGAGTGTTGAGTATAGGAGTTGGGAGGTCATGTTGCAGCTGTCCAGGATATTGGTTTGGCCGCTTTTGCATGCAATTCTGGTCTCCTTTCTATTGGAAAGATGTTGTGAAACTTGAAAGGGCTCGGAAAACATTTACAAGGATGTTACCGGGTTTGTAGGGTTTGAGCTACAGAGAGGCTGAACAGGCTGGGGCTGTTTTTCTTAGAGTGTCGGAGGCTGAGGGGTGACCTCAGAGGTTTATAAAATCATGAAGGGCATGGATAGGATAAATAGACGACAAAGGCGTTCACTGGGGTGGGGGAGTCTAGAACAAGAGGGCATAGATTTATGGTGAGAGGGGAAAGATATAAAAGAGACCTAAGGGGCAACTTTTTCACGCAGAGGATGGTGCATGTTTGGAATGAGCTGCCAGAGGAAGTGGTGGATACTGATACAATTACAATATTTGAAAGGCATCTTGATGGGTATATGAATAGGAAGGGTTTAGAGGGATATGGGCCAAGTGCTGGCAAGTGGGACTAGATTAAGTTAGGATATTCTGGTTGGCATGGATGAGTTGGACCGAAGGGTCTGTTTCTGTGCTGTACATCTCTGACTCTATTTCAGATTTCTTAGGTTTTAATCTCTTCTGAATAGACACAAAAGCCTCGATTTGGATCTTGCATTTGTTCACACACTCACTCATGTTGCTTTATAATCTCCAAGATAAACTAACTTAAGTCTTCCTAAAAAGAAAAGGACCTTTTTGTTCCAGTTGATTAAGTTAGTTAGCTCGGTGAGCTGGAAGGTTAGTTTTCTGACATTTTGTCACATGACTAGCTAACATCATCAGTGAACATCTCGAGTGATGTGCTGGTGGTATGTCCCATTTCTCTATTTATAGTTCTTGGTTTCTTAAGGTGGGTCATGTCATTTTTGGTTCTTCTTTTTTCCCTCAAGGGAAGCTAAATAAGACCTAAATTGATGTGTTTATTTCTTGGTTCCATGAGTGTTTATTGCAGTTAACAAGTTCAGTTGTTGACTTTTAAACTATGGCATTGCAATGGCTACCTGAAACACATTGACAAAGGTCTTAATCTAAATTTAAAAACTACTTCTAATCTCTAGGTTGGTCTGAAGCTTGAAGTACGTTTGCAGATTGCTCTTGATGTCGTGGAAGGTATCCGATTCCTCCATCGCCAAGGCCTTGTGCATCGAGACATCAAATTAAAAAATGTCTTGGTAAGATCTTGAGGTTCCAACAATATACGATAGGTTTGTGCTGCTTTTTACCTGGCTATTGGACATAGAATGGGTCACTTTGTTGGAGACGATTTAAACTTCTTCCTTCAAACTTGTTCATCTCTCAACAATGTTCAGTCTTGAGCTGAAGCAGGGTAGTGAGGCTGATCTAATAGACTAGAATATCTGCTTTCCACCGCTACTGAATGCGGTAACTTGCTGCAGAAAGCTTTTTAGTGTCCTGAGGATTGATTCCAATTCTAGTAAAGTTTAATGTCCATAGAATTACTTTTATATAGATGGAGGCTATTCAGCCCATTGTGTCCATGCCATTCGTATTGGAAGAACTGTCCACTCTTAGGAGACCACTTCCTTGCATTACCCTGAGTTTTGAAAATGTCGTCTTTTCAAGTGTATATTTGATTCCCTTTTGAAAGTCAGTATTTAATTTGTCATTTTTGTCAGCACACTTCCACACCACAATCGTGTGCATGAAATAATTCTGATGCCCCTCATCCCCTGGATTTTTCTAATCTTTTTCTTTGAGTCTGTTACCTCTGGTTATCACTAACTTTGAAACTGATTAAATCATAACTGTCAGTGAAACCATTTTCTCCTTAGTTATTATATTCTGTCAGTTAGATTTTGAGCATGCTCCAATATGTCCTGCTCTGAGGGCAATAATATATTGCTCTACTAATCTTCATGTGCTGGGTTAATGATGTGAAATATTCTTTTGGCTTTTCTGAAAAATAATTTAGACTGACTAAGTTTAGCCTGTACTTCACAACTCATTTAATGGCCTAATAACTTTGCACCTTTTTTGAGTTGAGCCAATTTCATAGTTGGACATGCTGTTGTCCAGCTATGATTACTCCGTTTCAAGGTTAGTGATCAAATCTAGGCCTATTAGCTTTTATACTTATGAAATTCCTGCTAATGCAGTCTGTGATCGAGCTGTGAACATGATAAGCTGTTGCCACAAAGCCTTAACTTTATCTTTTCGGCATCTGAAATGGCAAGGTGTTTTATTTATCTGAATTTGTAAAATATTAAACAACTTTAACATCTACCTGCTTTGTTACCAAGGCAGATTTGTGAATTGTGCTTCTGTCTATCTTTGTTCTTACAATATTTCAGCTGATTTAAGAGGCATAGTTTAGTTTCACCCTCTGGAGACTTTATTTACAGAACAGTGCTGTATAGTGAATATAGCTGCAGTCTTTTTTTTTGTTTTTAACCAGAATTGCTTGTTTTGAATCCAATGAAATTAGGTGTGTGTGTTGCCACTTCTTTGAAATGATTCCGATACTTAACCTGTGTATCAGATCATGTAGGTCCATGGTACTTAATGTTGTATTTAATTGTTTAATCAAATGCAAAATACCTAGGAGTTCAGGTAATAAGGCAAACGGGTGTTGTGAGCTAATTACACATTTGAATACAATGAATTATTTTTATAGGGCCCAAAAGGTGCTGTTTTATTTATTTGGTTTAGTTTTGCGAAACAGATTTCTCAGAAGACGCGATTTTGAGGTCAGGGAAGCTACAAGATTGCTAGTTAATGATATGATACCGGGTTTGTTAGTCATGGTATTTTGTTTAGATTTTGAAATTGATTTGGGCATAAACTGTCTATCTGCTTCTCTCATTTTGAACAATGTTAGTGGTAACTAGTTTTCACAATTATGTAAAAGGGAGGAAACGCCCATCTTTGAACGAACTTGATATTTGTTATCACAATATCAGTCTGCTATGATCCAGGTTTTGAAGTCAAACTGATCAAGCCACTTTGCCTCAACCTTTCTTTATAATATATTTTAAGCTGGTTCTTCAATATTTATCTTCATTGGAAGAGAGGTTATATGTGTTTAACTGACAATTCAAACCTTGCATTCTTAATTTCTTTGTATGTCAAGCTTATATAACAAAAAAGTAATTTCATTTTCCCTTTTTTCTGGGCACGATCTGTTCCATTTGTTCCTCCTTCATCAGCAGCATAAGAACGATCATTTTCCAGCCCTCGTCAATTCTAAAGAAGTCACGTTGGACTTGAAACATTAACAGTTTTTCTGCCCATGGATGCTGCCAGCTCTGCTGATCTCTTCCAGCAGTTTGTTTTTGTTCCCGATCTCCAGCATTCACACTACTTTTTTTATTTTGATCTTATTCTTTCATTGAAGACGAGATATGCAACCCTTGAAATACGTTTCATTGTTTTATTTTGCGAATTAGTCAACCCACACTGTACCTTTTTATCATGACAAAAATAATCCGTAATTTTAGTGTAATGATGTTCTGAGTTTTATAAATAAAGTAAACGTTGACAAAAGCCAGGTTTTCTGCTAAATCCATGCAATACTATTAGTAGTTGGGCCACAGTCTGCGTGTTCTCTAATTCTAGGCATTGCTGTTTATGAAGATGGTGTAGTTTTGAAGTAACGAAATAAATTTATTGAAACAGTTCTAGGACTTAGAGTAAAATGTGTTTTCTTTGGAATGGAGAAGTCTAAACAGACATGCTCAACATGAATTGTTTAGAATGAGCAGAGTATTAGTGGCTGGTTATGATTGGCAAAAGGATCAGGTAGGACATGAGGGAAAAGATTTTTTTCCTCTAATGCAAGGAATGGTTAGAATTTGGAGTTGACTGCCTGATGGCACGGTAGGTAAATATTCCATAGTAGCCTTCAAATGTGAATTAAATAGATACTTGAGGGAATGGATATGGAGAAGGAGATGTGTAATTCACTATTTTTTCTCCTGAAAGAGCACAGACAGGATGTGCTGAACAGTGGCTGTTTTAGAAGTAAATCCTTGGCTGAATAGAAAAGACTAGCCTTTATTGTCACTGAATGGGTATAGTGAAAAGTTTATACATCACCAATTACAGCACCAACTCTGAGACCAAAGTGCCTTGGCACACTTTTAATTTCACAGTCTTAGACAATAGAGAAATAAATGTCCAGCATTGCAGAAATAAAAGATCAATACAACAGACCGTGCTGGCTACCGAAGTCAGGAAAGGAGCCACGTAATTGCAAGTCTATCTTTTTTTGTTGTTAGGGTCCTTCAAAGCACTTTGTAATGAATAAATGATTTTCGAGGTGCAACCACTATTCTCTGGGGGCAAGGTGAATAGCCAAAAAGCAGAATATTCAATTTTATAAGAATGAAATGGGGTGTGAATTTCCTCAGTGTCCACCCTGTTTACCCCCATTTCTGCAGCAGGAATGCTGTGTACAGGCAATGGAAGAGACATTGTCTTGAAGTTCTTTCACCAGTCCCCCACCTGACATAGAATATTCCATAATTCTAGACTGTTACAGTAGAAATACGACATTTGGCCCATCGAGTCTGTTGTACATTGTCTTCATCAAGGCAAATTCTTTCAGCACTGATATTTTGTTTTTTTTATTGATTATCTCAGAATGCAACCGCATAGAGGTTAACCAATGAGTGAAATTAACCAAAATGCTGTTTGTGAAAGCACTATTGGGGGTGCGCTTAGCCAGTAAGGTCCCATGAATCTGAGTAGTCAGCTGTTTGTCTTTCAGTGTTGAGGAAAAGTTGTTGTCTTTGAATATTCCATCAGCTCCCTCTTGCTGTTTGAATACAGTTCCTGGACAATATGGTAAGCACCACATCACAAGCAGTTTTTACTAAAGTAAACTGAATCTCCTCTGAGGTTTTGGAAACCAAAACAGAAATTACTCATAAAGCTCGGCAGGCCTGGCAAAATCTGTGCAGAGAAATCAGAGTTCATGTTTCAGGTCCAGTGATCCTTCCTTCCTCTTCCTTTTTCTCAAATAATGGAGGGTTTGCATTTCAAATTTTTTTGCACGTCTTATTTTGTGATCCATAGTTGGACAAGCAGAATCGAGCCAAAATCACTGACCTGGGATTCTGCAAACCCGAAGCTATGATGTCTGGGAGCATTGTGGGGACCCCTATACACATGGCACCTGAGTTGTTTTCAGGTATGTTATTTGATTGCTTGAATGAGATTTCCAGATGGCTTCGCTAAGCTAATGGAGTTAGGAAAGCAGTGTAGGATGTGCTAGCTAGCTCATTGGTTAGTACCTGCTTTAAGGTTTGTAGCTTCAGCACTGTTGCAATAGCTCCACAAAACTGGCTGTTCGAGGTCTTTATCTCACAGCTGAGAAAGTTAAAATGGTGTTTCCATCTCAACCATTATCCAGTGTATATCAATGGTGGGTGAGCAAATTTATCATTGTCTGATTCCCTCTCTTGACTGAAAATCCTACACATAAAGAAAAAAAAGTCTTTCATGAGGTAGATACTAAAGAGCAGCCAGCACATGGTTTTGAGACATGTATGTGTAATACCAAGACCTGCTTTTTATATAGCACCTTCCGATGTAATAAAATGCCCCAAGCCTCTTCTGGTGCCGATTAATTTTAAGGATTATTTCTGCCTTTTACTGCATTGGTATTGAAGCTGTTGTTCTTTTTTCCCTTTGCTGTTCTTTTGGATCTTGCCCTTAAAGGCATTGAAATTTAAGTTTCTTTGAAAGATCAGGGAAGGTATGCAGTGGCTCCTAACTAGTGTTTTTTCTTGAGCAGTCAGACTTCTGATCCATGTTTTAGCCTACTCTTGACAGCATGGAACTGACTGTTCTGGTAAAGCTGCAATTCAACTTCAGTTTTGATTGGGGTTCTAATTTTGACATCCTTTATTTAAACTCTGTTAACCTTGCACTATTGTTTGTACTGTAAACAACACTGAGGCACTGAAAATATCAAATTACGTTTCAAGCAATGTCATGCTGAATCTCCAGTGGCCGTGTGACAACAGCAAGTTGAACAGGTATTGCCTTTGACATTTAGCCATCAGTTCAATTCTAGACCAGACAGAGCTGCTTTCAGACATGTGCATGTGTCCAAAGTTACCATCTTGCACATAGCTATTTGAGTGTAACTTGAATGAATTTTGGCACCAAGGGATCCACATTGTCACAGTCACTTTTGTTGATGTTGACCTACCTGAAAGAACAGGAGGCTACTATTCTGCCCCTCCACCACTTTCTGCCTTTCATTTAGATCACTCTTGGTCTTCAACTCCCAGTTACATGCCTTTACTTTCTTGATATCCTCCTCTTTACAATCTCTTTGTTATGAAGCAAAGGTCCAAGACGGTCCATATTGACCCTGCTGTTAGCACTCTGATTACCAGAGTCTAGATTAGAGTGGTGTTGGAAAAGCACAGCAGTTCAGGCAGCATCCAAGGAGCAGGAAAATCGACATTTCGGACAAAAGCCCTTCATCAGGAATACACTGTATTCCTGATGAAGCGCTTTTGCCGGAAACGTCGATTTTCCTGCTCCTTGGATGCTGCCTGACCTGCTGTGCTTTTCCAGCACCACTCTAATCTAGACTCTGGTTTCCAGCATCTGCAGTCATTGTTTTTACCTCTAATTACTACCCATTGGGAAGTAGTCAGGAGAAATCAGAGGCTTTTTTTCGTGGTGTTACAAATCGCTGACTGTGTTTAAGGATCAGTGTGTGGAGGGAGGATAAGGAAGAGTCGACTGGTATTACACGTCGAATTGAATCTATGGCTGAATTATAATTCCTCCACAAAGCACTTACGTGACTTATTCTCAAACGTTGAAAGTTTAGTTGCTTATACTGTTTTTCTATTCTTTTTCACCATTTCCAACCCCCTATGATCCTTTAGGCAAGTATGATAATTCTGTGGACGTGTATGCATTTGGAATCCTTTTCTGGTATCTGTGCACTGGCACAATTAAACTCCCAGAGGCGTTTGAAAAATGTTCAAGCAAAGATCAGCTGTGGAACAATGTGAAGAAAGGTATTTGTTGTTATACTTCTCTCAATGAATGAAGCTGGGGATTGTTTCAACAAGTTTGCACGTAAATTGATTCTTAAACTTTCCTCAATTTGCTAATGGACTTTATGGGGAAAATAACTCAGCAAAAATTGACATGAACTGTGAACAGGCAACCAAAAATTTGTTGGAAGTAAATTTGAAGGGGGGTCTTCAAGGAAGAGAGCAATGCAGAGATTTAAGACGAGAATTCCAGAGATTGGAGTCTAGGCATTATGGTGGGTTGGAGAAAATTGGCAATTACACAAAAGCAATATTTGATCCATGTCCTTAATCACAATTCCACTGAATAAAATGTCAAGGAAAGGGATTTGTCATGTGGGAATTTAGAGAATGACTTTGCCTATCTTTGCAGTAATTTTGTGTTCCTAGACCTGTAAGGAGGTCAAAATTGCCAGGAAGTCAGACTGGGTCAACTATTCCCCCATATCATGATTTCATTTATTCTGCCTGATAATTGTGAATTCATTCTGGATTAGAGGTGCTGGAAAGGCACAGCAGTTCAGGCAGCATCTGAGGAGCAGTAAAATCGATGTTTCGGGCAAAAGCCCTTCATCAGGAATACAGCCAGAATGCCTGAAGGGTGGAGAGATAAATGAGAGGAGGGTGGGGGTGGGGAGAAAGTAGCATAGTGTACGATAGGTGAGTGGGGGAGGGGATGAAGGTGATCGGTCGGGGGGAGGGTGGAGTGGATAGGTGGAAAAGAAGGTAGGCAGGTCGGACAAGTTCTGGGGACAGTGCTGAGCTGGAAGTTTGGAACTGGGATGAGGTGGGGGAAGGGGAAATGAGGAAGCTGTTGAAGTCCACATTGATGCCCTGGGGTTGAAGTGTTCCGAGGTGGAAGATGAGGCGTTCTTCCTCCAGGCGTCTGGTGGTGAGGGAGCGGCGGTGAAGGAGACCCAGGACCTCCATGTCCTCGGCAGAGTGGGAGGGGGAGTTGAAATGTTGGGCCACAGGGCGGTGTGGTTGATTGGTGCGGGTGTCCTGGAGATGTTCCCTAAGTGCTCTGCTAGGAGGTGTCCGGTCTCCCCAATGTAGAGGAGACTGCATCGGGAGCAACGGATACAATAAATGATATTGGTGGATGTGCAAGTAAAACTTTGGATGTGGAAGGCTCCTTTAGGGCCTTGGATTAGAGGTGAGGGAGGAGGTGTGGGCGCAGGTTTCACAATTCCTGCGGTGGCAGGGGAAGGTGCCAGGACGGGAGGGTGGGTTGTTGGGGGGGGGGGGGGGGGGGGGGGGGGGGTGGACCTGACCAGGTAGTCAGAGGGAACGGTCTTTGCGGAAGGCGGAAAGGGATGGGGAGGGAAATATATCCCTGATGGTGGGATCCGTTTGGATGTGGCGGAAATGTTGGCGGATGATTTGGTTTATTGCGAAGGTTGGTGGGGTGGAAGGTGAGCACCAGGGGTGTTCTGTCCTTGTTACAGTTGGAGGGGATGAGGTCTGAGGGCGGAGGTGCAGGATGTGGACAATGCATTGGAGGGCATCTTTAACCACGTGGGAAGGGAAATTGCGGTCTCTAAAGAAGGATGCCATCTGGTGTGTACTGTGGTGGAACTGGTCCTCCTGGGAGCAGATACGGTGGAGGAATTGGGAATACAGTATGGCATTTTTGCAGGAGATAGGGTGGGAAGAGGTGTAATCCAAGTAGCTGTGGGAGTCAGTGGGTTTGTAAAAAATGTCAGTGTCAAGTCGGTCGTCATTAATGGAGGTGGAGAGGTCCAGGAAGGGGAGGGAGGTGTCAGTGATGGTCCAAGTAAATTTAAGGTCAGGCCACCTCCAAACGGACCCCACCACCAGGGATATATTTCCCTCCCCACCCCTTTCCGCCTTCCGCAAAGACCGTTCCCTCAGCGATTTGCCTGGTCAGGTCCACGCCCCGCAACAACCCACCCTCCCGTCCTGGCACCTTCCCCTGCCACTGCAGGAATTGCAAAACCTGCGCCCACACCTCCTCCCTCGCTTCCATCCAAGGCCCTAAAGGAGCCTTCCACATCCATCAAAGTTTTACCTGCACATCCACCAATATCGTTTATTGTATCCATTGCTCCCGATGTGGTCTTCTCTACATTGGGGAGACTGGACGCCTCCTCGTAGAGCACTTTAGGGAACATCTCTGGGACACCCGCACCAATCAACCACACCACCCTGTGGCCCAACATTTCAACTCCCCCTCCCACTCTGCCAACAACATGGAGGTCCTGGGCCTCCTTCACTTCCACTCCCTCACCACTCGACGCATGGAGGAAGAATGCCTCATCTTTCGCCTCAGAACACTTCAACCCCAGGGCATCAATATGGACTTCAACAGTTTCCTCATTTCCCCTTCCCCCACCTCATCCCAGTTCCAAACTTCCAGCTCAGCACTGTCCCCAGGACTTGTCCTACCTGCCTATCTTCTTTTCCACCTATCCACTCCACCCTTACCTATCACCTTCATCCCCTCCCCCACTCACATGTTGTACTCTGCTATTTTCTTCCCACCCCCACCCTCCTCCAGCTTCTCTCCACCCTTCAGGCACTCTGGCTGTATTCCTGATGAAGGGCTTTTGCCCAAAATGTCGATTTTCCTGTTTTTCGGATGCTGCCTGAACTGCTGTGCTTCTCCAGCACCTCTAATCCAGAATGTGGTTTCCAGCATCTGCAGTCATTATTACCTAATTGTGAATTCATGCCCACCATGATAGAGATTTGAGTGCTCCTCTGCTGACTTCTAATAATTTTATCTTGACTTCCACCACAGTGTTTGAAATAAACGTGGAATTGAGTTTTCTTTCATATTTTTATCTTCCCTGAGCATTGGATTTATTCTGCCAGTATCAGTGAAGTCACTGATAACAGATTTTTATCTGTACTTCTATCTCTAATTGTTAGATTGAAGGTTTGAGGTCTCTCAATAGGCTGTGGGGAAATGCCTAGTGTTTATGGTGTAGGTTTGCTATCCTGACGTTCATTACCTGGCTCGGTAACATCAGTGGCGACCTCCAAGTGAAGCGAAGCTGTTGTCGCCTGCTTTCTATTTATATCTTTCTCCTGGATGGGGTTCCTGGGGTTTGTGGTGATGTCATTTCCTGTTCGTTTACTGGAGGGGTTGATAGATGGCATCTAGATCTGTGTGTTTGTTTATGGTGTTGTGGTTGGAGTGCCAGGCCTCTAGGAATTCTCTGGCATGTCTTTGCTTAGCCTGTCCCAGTACAGATGTGTTGTCCCAGTCGAAATGGTGGTTTGTTTTCATCTGTGTGTAGGGCAACGAGGGAGAGAGGGTCATGTCTATTTGTGGCAAGCTGGTGTTAGTGTATCCTGGTGGCTAACTTTCTTCCTGTTTGTCCTACACCAGTAGTGTTTGTGGCAGTCCTTGCATGGAATTTTGTAGATGATGTTGGTTTTATCCGTGGATGGTACAACCCCCACTACGTAGGACAAACAGGAAGAAAGTTAGCCACCAGGATACACGAACACCAGCTAGCCACAAAAAGACACGACCCTCTCTCCCTCGTTGCCCTACACACAGATGAAAACAAACCACCATTTCGACTGGGACAACACATCTGTACTGGGAAAGGCTAAGCAAAGACATGCCAGAGAATTCCTAGAGGCCTGGCACTCCAACCACAACGCCATAAACAAACACATAGATCTAGATGCCATCTATCAACCCCTCCAGTAAACGAACAGAAAATGACATCACCACAAATCCCAGGAACCCCATCCAGGAGAAAGATATAAATAGAAAGCAGGAGACGACAGCTTCGCTTCACTTGGAGGTCGCCACTGATGTTACCGAGCCAGGTAATGAAACGTCTGGATATTAAACCTACAGCTCAGTGAGCAAACCTACACCCTAAACCTCAACCTGAGCTTCACAAACCTTGCAAAAATGCCTAGTGAACTTCTACAGCATAAAGTTTGCGAAGGAGTTTGATTTTCTCTGCTTTGAATAATCTGAGATTGCCCTCCACAAGTGTAATTCAGCACAGTGAGTGGAGCCACCATGTTTTTGCTCTGGTTTGCAGCTGTCTTTTTAAATACTGGAGTGCACAGATAGCAATTGCAATAACTGAAGATCTTGGCCTTTCACATGGTCATATTACAGACTAACAGAAGTACTTGGGTAAACTTTATTGCAATCCCAATACGATTACAGAATTTTTTTTTAAGAGAAGCACTCGCTTTAACCTCTATATTCTACACATGCTAACAGTAATCTATGCTTCATGAGAAGACAAAGCATATATACACTGAGCCATTAGAGTGTACTGAAACCCTGCCAATCCTTTGCAAGAACACTATAAACAGTGATGAAAACATCTCCCACATCCTTATGGATGAATGACCTTTTAATTGCATCTACTTAAGAAAGCATCAGTGTTCAGAACCAATGCCACAAGCCAAGACATTGGGCATAGATGTTGTGAAGCCACATTCCTATATGTATCATTTTATGCCCTAGTACTATCGGTCTGCATTCTTTTATTAATTTTGATTTATTCCTTCCTCCCTCTTCTGCTCTGGTTATATCTTTTCAGCTGCGACATTTTTGCTGGCAGGGCACCCAGTCAAAATGAGTTGCAGTTTGTTTTATTCACTTGCTTATGGTTTGTGAGCATCACTGAGCCTGCATTTATTGCCCTCAAAGGTGGTGACGAGCAGTTGTCTTGATCCACTGTGATTCATTTGGTATAGGTGCACCCACAATTGGGAAATGTTCGAGCAATTGCAGGACTAATTGGCTACCATTTACCAAGTGTTAGTGCAGGTGAGTTAAGCTG
This sequence comes from Chiloscyllium plagiosum, assembly GCF_037043375.1. NCBI lineage: Eukaryota > Metazoa > Chordata > Chondrichthyes > Orectolobiformes > Hemiscylliidae > Chiloscyllium > Chiloscyllium plagiosum. The sequence goes on from NW_028270164.1 coordinate 9,262,481, forward strand.
AATGGGCCCCTTCATGTAGTGTAACTTGAATCTTTGGTTCTAGGTGCACGGCCAGAACGGCTCCCTACGTTTGACGAGGAATGTTGGCAGCTGATGGAGGCATGTTGGAATGGTGACCCGTCCCAGAGGCCCTTGCTAGGAATTGTTCAGCCCATCCTGCAAAGCATCATGGACAGACTCTGCAAAAGTCACTCCGGGACACTGTGCAAAGATGGCTAAATGTGATGAGATTGGGGGAAAACCGCGTGGATTTACAGGAACTCCCCACAGTGGGGAGAAGAAAGCAAAAGACGAACTCAGTTTATTGAGGCAGGGTTGTTTGCATTGAGCGCAGTATAAGTATTAACACTAGTTCAGCATTACTGTTTACCTTCTGCTATGCAGCAAGAGAGCAAAACTTGAGATTTTTTATCCAATGTCTTGGACTTGTAGGGGGTTGCAATAGGACAGCTTGTTGGGAATAATGCAAGGAACTCATTAGCTTTTTTTTTGCCAGACAGTATTTTTGAGCAAACCTTGCTTATGGTTCCCCCAAGTTAGCACAGAATACCATTTAAAAGGTGTATATACATAGGAATGTAACGGTTTTCTTATTACCTGTCTTCTCTTGTTCTCTGCATTCCATTCTGATCCATGGAAGACTGCATGGATTGCAGCTAGTGGATAAATGTTCTTTTGCCAGGGAAGAAGGTGTAAAGGAACAGTAACATTTTGGTCAAAAATTAGCACCATGCACCATTCATTTTCTGTCAACAGCTTCCAATACTAAGCATGGTAGTATATGTTTATGCACTACTAGCACTTGTCCTCCTTTCTCTGTCCACAAATAGTGCCACTTTGCACTATTTTTATGTTTTTTCTTGTATCTTTGGAGCTCACAGCTGTTGGGAAATTATGCAGCGTTTCACAGTTTCCTTGAGTTTACTGCTGTGTGAATGGATTGGAGCTGGAAAATGGACATGGTTACTTCTCTGCACCAGCCTGTCCCTCTCCCAGAATCTCTCTTGAAGGTATTGGTCAGTAGTTTCTAGACATTGCTTGTGCTCAGTGTTGTTTTACACAAGAATTGTTGCTACCTCTCTTTATTTTAATTGCCCTAAAACCGCTCACTGGGATCTTTTGCATTATAATCTTTAACAAAATATCAAAGAACAATATCACTACTGCACATAATCATTTAGTTGATTAAAACCTTGGAACTGGGGCTGCAAGGAAAGCATTGATGCCTGAAAGGTGAAAGCAATTCAAATTTTTACTTTTAATCCTTCTAGCAACGTGTCAATGATTATATTCAGCTACCACCCACATATTTGTCATCCAATGGGCCTTTCAACTTCTAATCCTAAAGTAGATGTCATACCTGACCGAGAAGGAGGGAGGTTATGACAATCTTGATCTTTCTCTCTAGCCATGAAATTAAAGCATTTGAATGCCTCTGGATTGAAGACCCTTCCCAACATTTAACACTATTGTACCTTCCATTACTCATGGCTCCATTTTTAAATTATTTATCAGATTTTGGCTATTCTGAAATGGTTGCCAGGTTATAAGAGCACATTGGTTATAAGCGAATTTTGTATTGTTGCTAAGTGATAAGTGAGTTATGGTAAGGGATCTTACAAAAGAGATGGTGAATAAGCAGCCTTGTTTGACACTCCATTCTATTTTCATGAAAAATTGGTATTTGGATTCAAGATTCTCCATCTTCTGGCTTTTATTTCTGGCCAAACCTATTTTCACCCTGTTTGGTGATTATTTTGTGTTCTCATCTACTGTTTTTTTATGCATGTGTATTTGTTATTTTTCAACTTGTGTAGAACTTTGTTTACTTCAGTGTATTTAGCCCCCCCTCAACATAAAGGGGCTGTGTTGAGATTTGCCCAGTGGAAATCTATTATCTTTATGAAGTTTGGTTCTTCAATGTTTCCTTTTTTGTATTAATGAAAGATGGCAGAATGCCTTTATCTGTGTATTATGAAAAAATGATACATTGTGTGGGTCTTAACATTAGTTATGTTAAATCTGAGTTTGTGCCAAAAGAGCCAATGAATAAGGTCTAAGTGACAGGAAATTACCACCAATGGATCAAGTACTTCCTTAAAACACAATCTGTAAATTTGCACTTTGACACCAGCACATCTAGCCAAGTTTTTTTCTGAACTGAGCTTGCTAGATTCGACACTCCATCCTTCTACAGTCTACTTGAAAGTGATGTAACACTAACGTTATTACAAAAAAAAATCATTCTAGTTGCATTAGAACAGACTCTTGGAACAACTTATTTGGTATTTTGAATATTTTAGTTTTATGCTTTTGGTGCAGAATACAGTTATTGAATTGTTGGTCTTTCGTTCGCTGTCTGAGACAGTGTTTAGTTCTGTTTGAGGGAATGGTTCTTGAGTGTCAGCTATTGGTTTAAATGAAAGAATGAAGGCCCCAATCTGCAGGTCAGCTTGTCTAAAGAGCGACACATTTAGTACAGAAACAATTTGGCAAGATGTTTTAATATAGGAGATGACTGGCCTTAACATCTTGAGACCTGTAATGTCCAAACCTGTAACATGAAATAGTGATAATATGGAATATAGTTAAGGTTTCTCAAGTGAGAATTATGAGGTAGGTGGAATTTTTCAGATGTAAGTGTACCATAAGGACAGCTTCACCTGGGATATGTGAGAAAGGTACCTCTCATTACCAATGAGCCTTTTGTTCTTTCCCTAGATTGTTTTAACCAGTATTGCTTTTGGAACAAAAGCATCATATATTATCATTTAAAAATCTTCTGAACAGTGCAGTAGAAAAATAATTTATTAAATTGGGAGGAGATCAAAAGGCAAATAGCATCATTGATGTGTAGTTGACCCAATAATTCTAACTTTGAAACTTTTAATGCCTAATTTGCGTTACTGTGAGAATGTAGGTGGAGTGATGGATCCTAACATGGTATCATCTATTTGCTGATCTGTGCCGAGATCAATTACCAATCAGTTGTTGTTTTCAGCCAACTTTTTTCCTGTTTCCAAATTTTACAGCACAAGTGACAGAAGCATCAATCTGCAATATGTCTTTGGAGAAATCACAGCATTTTGAAAGACTTCACTTGGACGAATGCTCCTTACCCCATTTAGTTCTAATGAATGTAGTAAACAAATTGGACAGAAGGGATGGGAATGCATATAATTTTGAATTTGTTTTTAAAAAGTGAAGAGGAAGGAGCTGCTATACTGTGAGCACTTGCAAGTAGCCAAGTATTTAACTTCACCTTGCAGAAAACGTTTAATCCATCAAAACAGAGACCCAACTGGGAGAGTCTGTCTGTTCACACAACCTAAAGTTGGTTTCATTTGTGTTGTCTTAATCTTACCTAAATTTGGGTTGTGATTCTCTGAACTTTCTTCCCTGAGGCCCTGTACCACCACAACCAACCACCCCTACCCCAGAGACTACTAACAGCAACAGTGGTATTTGATCTGTTCTGTCTGAATAAGATTTGTTTGGTTTTCAAACCAGCCCCATCTTAAAAGTAAATGGTTATAACCTGAAAGCAGTGAACCTTTCGCCAGTTAACTTGCACATCGTCTTTTAATGTGCAACTTGTTTGTCAAGTTTTCAGATCCACCTGCTGTGAGGGATTCTCAATAGTGCATGTATTTGAGTAAACAAATCTATTCTCTGCACCAGCCTCCCCCACACAGACACCCGTTCCAGGGAAAAACAGGAGTCTGCTGTGTAAATTTTTTTCATCTAAAAGGTAATCCTGGCCCTTGATATGGCTGGATTTGTGTTAAGTTTCTTGGCAGGGAGTTGGTTGGTTTAAACACTGAGCTTCTGAGTGAAGGGATTGAAATGTAAGTCTTGGATGGTTGAACTGGAGAGTCCAAAGAAGTGCCACATACAATTTGTAACTGATTCATGTCTGAACGCCTGGGGGGAGAAATGGTCGGGTAACAGTTTGTCAAGTCACTGCAATGATGAAGGTTAAATGCAGGTAGCTATCTAGGTGTAGGAGGCAAGCTGATTATCCCACCAGTAACAAGTAGCTGCCTGTTTTTATATATTTAAAAAAAAAGCACAACAAGGTTTCTTAGCAAATCAAATTAGGTAGTTCCCTTTTATTTCCCTTTTATTTCTTTTATTGGTAGTCCAACATGCAGGATTCAAAGGTAAACTATTGAAGATATAAATAGATTGTAATAACACTAATTCAGATCACTGAATCTTGATTATTCTAACACAGTGGTCCCAGTACAACAATTTTAAATTGAAACTTAAGTAAATCTCTCCTCAGTCACACAGTGACCTGTAAGATGTTCTTAACACCTCTCATCCCATTTAGAAAAGCTGTCTGAGAACGGGTCAGTATTTCTAGGAAGAAGCCAAGAGCTTTGTATAAAATGGGTTGCAAAAATATGGTGACAGGCATGTCTCCCTTTTATCGCACTTCAGCTGCAGACAGAGACTTCAGCTGCAGATAGAGGCTTGTATATTTAATTTTTAAAAGAAAGCACTTGGACTGACAGCTGCACTGGGAATACCCAGCCCCCCTCTTTCCACCCCCCCCCCCCCCCCCCCCCCAACCAGCATGGTTACTTGGTTCCTGCATCGAGCTGAAACCTGTTGTAGAGCGTTGAATCGCAGAGGAGGTGAGGTGAGCTCAGCTCCGTCCAGTTTTACCTTTTGAAACACTATGGGAAAACCAGTAGGCCTCTGGCTGCTGCAGTTTTAAAAAGGTATGTCCTCCTGCACACGTTTGACTCCTTTTGCAGGGTAACACCAATTACACCTTGTTTTGTAAATTCCCACCTATCGAAAGGAGTCTGACTTTCTTTCCTTGCGTTCAAATTGCAGGCTAGATGGGGTGAGGGGCGGAAAACTGCCCACGTAAAGCAACTCTAAGTGAGATGTTCCTATCTATTTGCAGTGTTACCTAAACCATTTTTGGTTTTATTTCCTTTTTAAGGCACTTCCACTCCATATTAAAACAGTGTTTAAAAACTTCTAAGATGTATACTCTATATTTAACATTGCACACAACCTTGCACCTTCTCTTTTCTCTCACTTCACTTATCAGGTTTTCCAAATCCTTTCTCATTTCTTGATTTGGTGACATTTCACGATATCCGTATGCCATAGAAGTTGACCAATGAGTGTGTTTCTGAGATAAAACCAGCCACTCGATTTCTCATTCATCGCCCAGGCTGAATAAACACTTGTGCACATGGTTTCAATTCATGTGACACATCCAGATCCAAACAACTGTAAATTAAATATGGTTTCTTAAGATTTTTGCCCCTTGACATGTTAAACTGTGTTTGTATAATGTACATGAGAAATATCGATAAAGGTTCATTAATCTTTTAATCAAAACTGTATTGTATAATTGACTAAATCACTGCACTTTACTTCTAATTTTGTAATAGCAATTAATCTAGAAAGCTTATTCCTTGTCCCTTGTAATTTTTTACATTTATGGCCTGTATTTTAGTCCAATTCCATATTAATTTACGTTTGTTTTTGGGAGAGAAATTGTCTTTTGGATTATTGTTAATTGTTTTGAGGGCCTTTTGGTGTTTTGGTTGTTGGGTTAATTGTCAAATGTTCTCAACTTTAGTTCAGTTGTAAACAATATGTGTCAATGACAGAATCATGAGAGGGAGGCCAATATATTGAGGTTGCAATAGCCAAATAATACTTAAAGGAGGTCCCTGTAGCGGTAGCTGTTACTCAGGCCACTCTCAGTGCAGCAGATTCTGATAACAATAACAGGAAGGGCTTTTGTTAGGCCTCAAGCTAGGTGAACAGGACAATGTTCTGCTAATACCTGCACGGTGCTGTTCTTACAGGAAAGGGCAGTAATGTTTTCAGCAGACTAGTATTGTTTTTTTAAATCTTAATTCTCCCCTTCTATCCAGTATTGCCTTAGACGTCAGTCAGGATGCCCTAAATTCCCAGGTGGTGGTCTGCTAATTGTTTTCCAATTACCCAATATAGCACTTGCTGAACCTTGCTGCCTTAGTTAAACCCTGGAGAAAGAATACTACTACCAAGAAGGGTGTTTTGTGTCTACTTGGATTTGAATTCCCTCCACCAGCCCTTCTCAACGAGGGGACTGGAGGATGAAACAACAACTCCGTATGTCATAATAAGGGTGAATCCTTTGGGGAAGATCTTATTGGTCAACTGCACAATTCATTAGCACAATCCTGCATAGAACAATTATGTTTACTTTTTTGTTGGGACATTCTGATACAGGTTTGTTTTGTTTTAATGTAAATGGTGACAAGACTTGGCATCATAATGGAGATTTTTAAAATACTAAATCTGCTTGGACTCTTCTGTGTTGAAAAACAACTGGTTGGATGCATTCTTAATATTTTACCATTGTGTATTCCTTGTAATCTTTCTCCAGTTAAGCCATTGAGTAAAGTTAAGATAAAGTGTTTTTAAAAAAAAATTACCTGGTTGTTAAAATGCCTGTGCTGTAAAATCCTGTTTTAAATCAAGAAAACTGAAAAAATATACAAAATACAAGGTGCTATAATAAAGATGAACATTAACCAACTCCTTAAACTTAATATCTCAAGTTGCTTTTCTGTTTACATTCGCTCTTCCACATTGAATGGCCTGGAAGAAGGTAGGTGAGAAGGTACGTCCCATTCACATGGGACAAATCAAGTCATTTGATTCTAACTTGGAATGTTACAGCACTAAAAGTTAGCACTGTCTTGACTCTGCAAGAAAACTCTTTACCCATAGCGCTGGACATTTTCCCTTTCATTGTTTATCCAATTTGCTTTTGAAAGTTTCTAGAGTATCTCCTTCCATCACCATTTCGTGCACATCTGAGGGAGGCAAATAACCTTACTTCCCAGCCCCTCCCCCTCCTTCCACTCCTCCCAGCCACCTACCAGATTCACTCCTCCCATTGACCAACCAGGTAGTACCCTCTGCCTGTCTTCACCTCTCCCCATATCACCACCCTGCCCCCGCCTCCCCCTTTATCTGCAGCTCCCCCACACCCAACCCCAGCCCTGACGAAGGGTTACACCTGAAACGTCAACTTCTCCACCTACTGATGTTGCCTGCCTTGCTGTGTTCTTCCAGCCTCCTGATTGTCCACCACCATTTCCGTCACTAGATTGCAGAGCCCCTCAGCAGAAATTGATCTTCTCATTTGCGCTCTGATACTATTTCCTGTTATTGTCAATATGTATGTGCGTGTCCCATTACCAACGATTTGTCCATCTGCACTTTCATAAAGCAACAATATGGTGACTTTACCTGGTATTCGAGTAACACAATGACCATCTTTAACAGCAGAGAATCTAACCATCAATGCCATTACCCATCACTGAATTCCCTACAGTCAATATCCTGGGGGTTATTATTGAGCAGAAACTGAATTGGACTTTTGGTGCTTCCTTTGGAACCAGGTAGACAAATGGTAACTCTGACAGGAACACTTTATTGACCATGCTCCCAATTCCACAGCTGCTGCTAGAGTTCTGCCCCTTTGAGTCACATGGCCAGCTCTTAAAGGAGCAACACTCCAACTGTACATAATACCCCTCCCTTTGTTTTAAAGCTCAGTTATCAAGATTATACAGGCATTGTAACCAACATGTGCAGAGTCAGGAACACTTAGAAAAGCATGCTAACCATGGAGGAGTGACCACTTCCTCCTCTTTCGATGATCTGGCTGTAGACTGCATCAACATGATTAGTCGCTTGAGAATGGCAGTTCCTCGAAGACCATCCTGTCATCTCAGGAGCCTTTCCTAGTGTGGCCTTCTGGAAACTCCTGTTGTTCTGCAGATGTGTCCCACTCTGGCTGTTGCTCTGTGACACTGTTGCTATCTCTCCTCTCTGGGTGTGGTCAGCCCTGCCTTGGATGACAAATGGCTCAGTCAACACCCTTACTATTCTGAAGGATAGTCCCCTCCCCCTGTTGGTGAGATGTGGTGACCAGCCTGTCAGCAGGTCTCCTCCAGACGAGTTAATCCCCTGAATGTACTGTATAAGACAATGGCTCTGTTGGAGCCGTCACCAGTGCTAGGATCCATTTTTCCCCAGACATGTATGCTCCTCTTAGAGCATATTCTGATCTTCTGGCCGTCTGTCCTTTTTGATTTCCCTGTACCATCTCCTCTGGTCTCTTCCAGCTTGCAGTAAGTCAGATCTGGATTTGGTTCTTGGCTAGCAGCTGAACATTAGGAGTGGTGGTGAACGCTGGGTTGTCTCGTGGTGTACCAGTGCATGCTGGGAACTTGTTGCCTCTCTGTCCTTGTGAGATCTTGAAAGCCTGCTTCAAGGTTTGAACAGATCTCTAAGCCTGGCTAATTGTCAACCAGGTGATCTCCATTGTATAACTCCATATGTTGGAGTGGGCATCCATGACTGCAAGCAGCATCTGTCCCTCTACTGGTCTGGCTCAATGGTCGCGAATCTGCTGCCACTATGATTGATGCCATTCCCATGAGTGAAGGGGCGATAATGGCAATACCTCCCTTACTAATGTGCAGGATTCAGTTGATCCCACTTTCTCCTCAGTTGGAAAGTCCACATTCAGCTATGAAAATAGTTCCTGGCTATTTCCTTTATTCACACAATGCTGGGGTGCCCATGATGCACTTGTTTCAATACCTTTCCTCTGAATGCTAGAGGGATAACTGCATGCATTCCCCACATTTACCACCACCTCTGATACAGGCAACTACCTCCTGGACAGGTAAGGATGTAAATTTGGGCAGTGCCAGTGGGAGGTGGGGGTGTGTGCAGTAGGATGGTGGGTACAGTGTTGGGAGTGGATCAGGGTCTCTGAGGGAATGGTCTATCTCTCATCAGGATGGTCTCATGGCTCGCTGCTGCTTCTTGGAGGAGGGTGGTGGGAGAGAATAGCCTGAATTGTCCCCATCTGTCACCACCATCCTCCACCTGGCTGAGTTCATCCTCACTCTTAACTTCTCTTCCTTCGACTCCTCTCTTTCTTTAGGTCAGAGGGTGGCCATGAGCCCCAGTTATACCTATCTCTTGGTGGGACATGTGGAACCCCCATCCACCACACACTCCAGCATATCGATGACATCATCTGTGCTGCTTCCCTCTCTTGTCTGGAATTGGAAAAGTGTATCAATTTAATTTCCAATTTCCACCCCACTCTCCCCCTTCAAGTACATCTCTGACTCGTCCCTTCCCTTCCTCCAACATCTGTTTCCATTTCTGGGGTAGGCTGGCCACCGATATCCATGACAAACCCACTGTTACCTTGACTAAACATCCTCAGACCCTACTTCTTGCACTCTATTCCATTTTCCCAATCTTCTGGCTCCTTTTGCATCTGTTCTGATTATACCAATTTCAACAAGGGGCGGGGGGGGGCTTTCGCAATATCCATCATCTTCCTCAACTGAGGATTCCATAGCACCATGGTTGATATACATCAAAATGCCACTTGACTATGAAATGGATGAGGAATAGTTTGTTTTTAAAATACTGCTGGATTTGTAAACTTATGGAAAAGGAATAAAATGGTTTGTGTAATTTAGTTTGTAACTACACATTCAATTTAGCCAGATTATATGCTGTTCAGTGCTCGGTTTATCTGAATTTTTAAAAAATTTATTCATGGGCTGAGGGCATCACTGACTAGACTAGCATTTACACTGAATTCAATTTCTGCCATCTGCTGTGACAGTATTGAAACCCAGTTCCCAGGTGATTAGCTGGGTCTCTGGATTGATGCTGCATAGCTTGATGTGTTCTCCCAGTCTCCTGCTTGACTACTTTAGGTTAACAGTTTAGTGATAACACCATGAGGCCATCCCCTCCTCTTCAGTAAATACGTAATTAGCATTTTAAACACTTAACCACAACATTAAAATTGATCCAAACAGGCAAAGAATTTACAATCCAGCATAGAAAGCTTTAAGAAAAACACTCAATTTCATGAATAAGCAAGTAGAATTACATGTGAACCATCTGACAAGTGTTTACTGGTGGGATCAGTCAAGAAACTGAAACTATCATTGTCACAGGAACCTGTCTTGTTCATTCATGTCATTTAGGAAAGTGTATCTATTGTCCTTACCTGGTTTGGCCAATAGCAATGTGCTTGACTGGTCTTACCACTGAAGCCCATGTATCATTAAAAAGTGTTTTTTGAAATTATCCTGTCGTGAGCCTCTGCATGTTATACACTTACTACATGTCTTGCATCTTCAAGCTGTCAATCTCTAATTTTGCTGTCTTTGGATGTTCACTCTGATAACTGGGCTGTTGTCATAGTCAAGATTAGTAAACTGGGGATTGTGCTGGTAATATACTTTCTTTAAAATTAATCCAATTGGTCTTGGTGTTCCTGTTTCTCTCAACTTTACCACACGATGGTGCTGTGAGGCTGCACAATGAAAATAGATATTTTGAATCACACCCTCTCTGATGTGGATGTACCCCTGGAGGTGGGATTTGAACCTGGGCTCAGAAGTAGGGGTTTACCACTTTACCATCAGAACAGAATGTTTGTGTTATTTCTGCAAGTGTGCTGGTTCAGTGTGAAGGTACTCTAGAAAGAAACTTCACATTCAGGTTTTCCTATGCTGAAATGCTTTTAAAGTGCAGTCACTATTGTAATGTAGGTTGCACACAAGATAATGGCATTGTTTGGTCGGCACAACATCTGGGGGCCAAAGGGACTGTGCTGCACTGTAATGTTCGATGCTCTAAGATTGAGAAATAAATACTAACTAGGACTAAAGCCAAAACTCCCCTACTCCAAGGTGAGAAATGGCACTTGTCATGGTTTCAGCTGCTGGTATTACTGGATAATCCAGTTTGTTACAGTGCTGGTTAGTCATGGGAGGTACTCCCGTGGAGCTGCAATTATGGTCTTTAAGGAAAGAACGTGAGCTTATTACACAAAAAGAAAACAAAAGCTAAACCTATTAACTTGAGGACTGAGCACATGGCTCTGGCAAGAGGAAATGAAGATTCAAGAAGCATTTTGAGGTTTGAGTTCATCCACTGATTGAATATGTGACTAAGACCAAGAAGACCTGAGGTGAATGAAAGAATAAACCTCTGCAATTATATAGCTATTTCTCAAAGTCTCATGTTATCCCTGGTTTACAGCCAAGCAAGTCCTTTTTTTGAAGAATAGTCATTGTTAGTATTGTGGTGGCTGAGGAATAAAATAACAAGAGAAATATCCAGGATCTGGGCAAGAGACAAAAACAAAATGCAGATGCTGGAATCCGAAAGAGACAAACCGGAAGCTGGAAGAACACAACAAGCCAGCCAGCATCAGGAGGTGGGAAAATCAATGTTTTGAGTACAATCCTCGGTTATATCTGAGGATGTGTGCATGAACGGTCCTGCTGTGCTGTGGGATTTTCTTTTAACAGCCCACCTGAGAAGACAGACGGATCCTCCAACAGTGCAGCACTTTGCCAGTAGGGCACTGGATTATCAGCCTAGATTATATTTCTTGAGCAAAGCTTGAACCCACAGTCTCTGACTCTGTGTTAACAGAGTGCCACAGTGAGACACCAGCTTCCTGCCTGCAATGCTGCTATGTTGCTAGGGCAGCATTTATGGACAGTGCCACCAGCTGTGCATGCACAGAAACAGAATATGGCAGCGTGATGTCACTGCCATATAATTAAGCAATGGTTCCCAGTCTTAAAGATGGTGCTGCCCACATAGTCACAGGGAAGAGGAGAAATGCTCAAAACATTGACTCTCCTACTCCTCTGCTGCCTGACCGGCTGTGTTTTTCTAACACCACTCTCAGTCATGGAACAGTCATACACCAGAGCGTGCCCAGCATAGTGAGAGTAAGGTCACACTAATTAGGAGAATATTCTTGTCTGTGGTATTAGTCATTGGAGAAATACCTTTGCCAGTAACTGGGGAAAATAAAGGCATTCTTTGTTATTTCTGCGGAGAGCACTGGACTGAGTTATTGAACAAACTCAACATCATCACCTGGTTGTCCATGAATGCACAGGGCTCCTTTGGATCTGTCCCATCTGAGTACAGTCAGGTAAAGACACCATCACCTTATGCTATAGAGATGTCACTCGTTTACAGAGGCATGCTGGTGCAACCGAGATTCCCATCATCCACAATCCCACCTAGGCACGGATGGCTCACACCACCATCTTAAATGTGACAAAACAATTGCAGATAGAGTCACGGAATCATAGGTCCTAGAGATCTGAAACAAACAAAAGTCAAATTTCTGGAGAATCTTAGCAGGTCTGGCAGTATCTGTGGAGAGCGAAACAGTTAATGTTTCTTGTCCAGTGCCCCTTCCTCAGAACTGAACTCTGGAATGGTGCTTCATTGCTTTAAAGTGGTGTTCCATTAATCTGGGACTTCTACCCCTCACAAAAGCAACTCTTTTATGCAAAAAAAATGCAGTTTAATGTGAAGTTTTATTCTTAAAAGTACAGTCTTCTTCATGCCTCAGGACAAATGATTCATATCCTATGATTTTTTAAATATATATTAACCAAACAAACCCTATCGTTTAATTAAGGAAAGAACTGTAGCTGCTGGAGATCTTAAAAACAGAAATTGCTGGAGAAACTCAGATCTGGCAACATTAGTGAAGAGGAAACAAAGTTAACATATTGAGTCTGATGTGACACTACTTCAGCACTGAACCCTATCTGAACATTGATAAACATTCAATCTAGAAGCACAAAATCAATGTTTTTTTTAGTATTCACTCATGGGGCAGCGGCATCGCTGGCTGGGTCAATATTTATTGCCCATCCCTAGTTGTCCTTGAGAAGGTGGTGGTGTGCTGCCTTCTTAAATCCCTGTAGTCCATGTACTGTAGATAAACCCACAATGCTGTTAGGGAGGACAGTTAGGGTTTATAATGATAAACATTAGCCAGGTCTTTAATACTGCAAGTTTATGTGACTGTGTGGGTCACACGATATTAATCAGAGCTTTTCAGTTTGTTAACATGAGACACTGTTCAATTATGTTACAAGATTCAAAATTCAGCTCCAATCGATTTCACAACCCATAAATCAAAGTTTAGTCTTGACGAGATGAGGACAACCTAGAATGACAAAGGAGAGCCTGGGATTTTAAAATTATGATCCATATACCCAAGACACCACAAACAAAAACATGGTCAAAAGGAATTGCGTGAATCTTGATCAGATGGGCCGAGGGGCGGCAGATGGAGTTTAATTTAGATAATTGCAAGGTGCTGCATTTTGGGAAAGCAAATCAGAGTAGGACTTGTACATTGAATGGTAAGGTCCTAGGGCGTGTTGCTAAACAACGAGACCTCAGAGTGCAGATTCATAGCTCCTTGAAAGTAGAGTCGCAGGTAGATCGGATAGTGAATGAGGAGTTTGGTATGCTTTCTTTTATTCATCAGAATATTGAGGACAGGAATTGGGAGGTCATGTTACAGCTGGACAGGACATTGGTTAGGCCACTGTCGGAATATTGTGTGCAATTCTGGTCTCCGTCATATCAGAAAGATGTTACGAAACTTGAAAGCGTTCAGAAAAGATTTACAAGAATGTTGCCAGGGTTGGAGGAATTAAGCTATAGGGAGAAACTGAACAGGCTGGGGCTGTCTTCCCTGGAGCATTGGCAGCTGAGGAGTGATCTTAGAGGCTTATAAAATCATGAGGGGCATGGATAGGATAAACAGACGAAGTCTTTTCCCTGGGGTGGGGGAGTCCAGAACTAGCAGTCATAGGTTTAGGGTGAGAGGGGAAAGATATAAAAGAGACCCAAGGGGCACCTTTTTCATGCAGAGGGTGGTGCGTGTGCAGAAAGAGCTGCCAGAGGAAGTGGTGGATGCTGGTACAAATACCCATTCAGATGTCTCTTAAATGCTGTATGTTTTTAGGAAGAGTTTGGAGGGATATGGGCAAGGTGCTGGCAAGTGCGACTAGTTTAGGTTGGGATATCTGGTTGGCATAGACAAGTTGGACCGAAGGGTCTGTTTCTGTGCTGTATAACTTTGACTCAATATGGAAAGCCACCGGAGGTACTTATAGTGTGATCATGCAGCTCGAAAGGTGCCCATTGTGCCTGGCCTAGACCAGGGCCGGGGTCGTCGTCCTCCCTGCAGCAGAGGATGCTCTGTGACATGTTTATGTTGGACTAACGCAGGATCTTATTGGAACAGGACATTGTGAACTGTGCGCAGACAAAGCCCTTACGCAGTTACCCTGTCAGCAGACTGTGGTCCCAGCTCTCCATCTCCAGTTGGTTGTAGTCTTCACTCTGATGCACTGCTTGCAGGAGGCAGCGTCTATTAACAGTAATACCCAGAGGACAACGCCAAGGACTGCTAAGGAATACTGCAACCTGTATCATAAACCAAACTGGATACACGGGCAGTGCTGGGCAGAAGTGATAGTTTGTCTTTGTCCATCACGTTATTTCCCATGCAGGGCTCTGACCCTGGATTGTGCTGATCAGATGCGGTGAGGGGTTGCTCTCTTGCATCACCGTTTTGTCCGATGTGGAGAATATATTTTCTGGGAATGCAGATGAAGAGAAGGAGACATGATTGTCACCCTCTCTGCGATGCCAGTCCTCAAACCAGGAAGGGGAGAGTCGCTGATACGTGGCGAATGCCTCAATACTGTCAATCAGCTTCTGCCTAGCTTTGCTGTCTGTCCAGTCAGACCCTCTGGTGTACGTGAGCGTGTGCTGGAATTTTTGCAAGTCAGCCATCAGTTTGTAAATCTGCTTTTTCCTGAAGATCTCGGGCACTTTGACCCCAGCGCTGATCCTCTCAAAGTAAACAACAGAGAACTTCTCAGTTAACCCCCTCGGGCTCTGGTCTGCGACACTGACCAAGGCAGGGGTGAATAAGTCACCAAATTCAAATTCCACAAAATAAGGCTTGTCCTCCTCAAGCAAGGACTTGGATTTCCATTTCAGCTCCGCTCCCTTCGACCAGACGATGGTGACTTTATCCGCTGTTGCCAGTTTCTCCGACAGCCAAACCATTGCGCCTGTCTTGGCGAGCTGTCTCCTCTCCCAGAGCTCCAGGATCACTTCACACTTGCAGTCCTGCTGAAGGTACCAGGCAAAGGCTTCAATCACTCCCTGGAAATACTTGTGATCCCAGGAGCAAAGCAGCAGCAACTTGACTGTCAAAGAAAATCATGCCAATTTTATGTTCAACAAAAATAAACCGGCCAGAACTGTGATTGCTGCAAATCGGAATCAAAATCAGAAATTGCTGGAGAAACACAGCAGGTCTGGCAGCATCTGTGGAGAGAGAAAGCAGAGGTAATGTTTCAGGTCCAGTCACCTTCCAGTTCTGAATAAGGGTCACTGGTTCTGAAACGTTAACTCTCTCTCTCTCTCTCTCTTGACACTGCCAGACCTGCTGAGTTTCTGATTTTGTTACTAGTTTATATTGTTACACAGGTTGTGGTAGTTACATTACAGGTCGTTCTGCCATAACGCGTGTTTCATCAGTGCAAATTGTCTATAACATGATTGACAAATTGTAGACGATGTTTGGACAATGCAAGCTTTCTACTGACTGGGTATAGCAATTTCCTATTGGTGATCTTCAACAGCGCAATTTTCTACAGCTGGAGGTTGCACAGGAACAGAACTGCCATGTTATAGCAGAATGACCTGTCCTGGTATTAGGCTAACGCAAGAGAGAATGGTAGGTCAAATCCCACCCTGGCAGTGTGAGAACTGGAATTTAATATTTAACATCGGAAATAAAAGTGCTGGAATCAGTAAATGTGACTGTGAATCTGTCGGCTTGTCATTTATTTAAAAAGCCCTAACTGGTTCAGTGCTGCCCCTTTTGGATAGGAAACTTAAAAGCAGTAGCCTACAGCTCAGAAATAAAAACAGAAAGCTCAACAAGTGTGGCAGTATGCTCTGGTGGACGTTCACAATAAATTATCGTTATTATCCTTTGGAAACATGGGTTCTGACATGGATAGAGATGTGTATAACTTTTTAGGTTTGATTCCCATCATTGAGTTTAGCGTTCCAGACTTAACTGCAGTCTAGCATTATAGACAGGGTTTCCTATTGAATATTTATCTGACAATGAAGATACTGTTGAAAAGCATGAAGCAGATGAGACTCCTGAGCAAAGAAATCTGAGGTGGTTATGGGAGCAAAGGGACCGGTTAGAACAGAAGTGCAGAAAGTGGGAGAGGGATGTTAGAGGGCTCATTAGACCATGCTGAAGGGGAACCCCTGGTTGAACGAGATGAAAGACCCATCAAAGACACTGGGGTGGAAGGTATATTGGACAGCGCAGATGTACCCACGCTGGACCCTTACTCCATCCCCTTGCTCCAAGAACTTGTCCTCTTCCCCCACTTCCAACAGCATCCATCATTTGTGTCATCCCAGTGTGAAGTCAGCACCAAACAACAGGTTTCTGAAAGCTCGCTAGGGTGAGATTGGTAGATTTCAATAAGGGTTTCCACTGAAGTGAAATTACGTTGGATCAATGGAGTGAGATTGCAGATTGGTCACAGTCAAACTGAATTACAGAACAAGCTCAGGGAGTTGAATAACCACCTCCACGTTCAAAGGAAAATGGAGACATTGAAGAAGTTACTCCAGAAGATCACTGCATGTTATTACCTGGGGCCATCAGCACTTTCAGCTGCTCGTTTTCATCCTGACGTTTCTGATAAAGCTGATATTTTTTCCTATCTGTTGATTGAAAAAAGAAGTCACTGTGACACCAGAAAAAGAGAGAGAGACGATTACAGGCTACAATGGTGAGATGCCAATAATTCATTGCCTATTGACAGAGTTTGAATCAGTGCAGCATTGCTTCCCTGTGGCTCACTAGCAAGAGAAAAGGGCAACAGGAAAGCTGTTTTGAGACTCAGCTGATTGCACCCAGTAGATCTCATGGAGTTTAGCTCTCAGCCCCTTCCATAGAATTCTAACTTCAAAGGCAAAGAACAGCAGATGTTGGAAATAAATACAGAAAATGCTGGAAATGCTCATCATGTAGGATCAGGCAGCATCTGTTGAGACAGACAGAGTGGACATTTGAAAGGTAACATTTAAGATCAATGACTTTATGTCAACAGGAGTTGGGTATTTACTGCATTTTCCATTTTCCCGTAAGTCTATCCAGGTTTCTTCCTTTATTGCTGGGACATGGCCATCACTGGTGAAAGCAGCATTTACTGCCCATCCCTAATTGCCCTTCAGAAGGTGGTGATGAGCCCTGTGTCTTATGGGGTGACACTCTGATGAGCATGGGATCCCTGTTGTTTTTCTACGGCAGCAAGTGTATGCAACCTAGCTCCCTTCAGATTCTATGCATACAGAAACTCCACACTCCCAAGTGGAAGGGATTCGAAACTGATCAAAGGCGATTCTCCCTCATTCAGCCTGAGCTGCAGCAGCACCTCTTAGCAGCTGAAAATGAGGGTCATCACTGCTCTGTAACAGAAAAGTTCCATTTTATTTTTTCTTTATTCCTTCACGGGATGAGGGCAGCACTGGGGTAGCATTTCTTGCCCATCGCTAATTGCCCAGAGAGCAGTTATGAATCAACCACATCGCTTTGGGTCTGGGATCACATGTCGGCCAGACCAGGTAAGGACAGCAGTTTTCTTGCCTAAAGGACATTGGTGAACCAGAATGAGTTTTTCCAACAATCAACAATGGATTCATGGTCACAATTAGATTCTTAATCTACAAATTGAGGATGTCTCAAAGCATCTTACAGAGAAACAGAGTCCTTTCTAGGAGTCCTGTAACATAGGAAACAAAGCTTCCAATTTTCACACCACCCTGTCTCACAATCAGCAATGATGACATTGTCTTGCTAATGTTGGTTGAGGTGACAAATATTGAGCAAAACAACGAGGAGAACTCCCTGTTCCTCTCCAATTAACGCTAATGTTTTGTAACTGAGTTCTGCAGAAGAATCATATCAGACTTGAAACATTAACTTTCTTTCTCTCTTCACAGATGCTGCCAGTTTCTCCAGCATGTTTGGTGTTTGCTTCAGACCTCCAACACCCCCAGTGTTTTCATTTTACCTGTTTGGGGAAAGCCCTGATGCCTTTCGATATCCCCTGAGTCGGAAAACAGGGTCTCTGGATATCAGCTGTAAAAGTATACTATTCCCTCAGAACTGCTCTTGAAAAACCAAACTGAAGTTTTCTGCACAACTGTAGGGAGATCCTGAACTTGAATCCCAAACTTTCTAATTCAGAAAACAATACTGGAGCTAGGAACAGAAGTAGACTATTTGGCCCATCGAACCTGCTCCACTATTCAATGTGATCACAGCTGATTTCAGGCTTCAATTCCACTTTTCCACTCATTCCTTGAGAGACTAAGAATCTGTCAATCCCACCCATCCGTATATTTGACCATGCAGCATCCACAGCTCAGGAGGTATGGAATTTCAGACTGAAGGAATTTCACCTCATCTCAGTCCTAAATTCACTTAAGATCCTTAGGCAGTCCCTTTCAGTTCTATAATCTCTATCATCTAGAAGGTCAAGGAAAATAGATTATCATCGTCTCCAAGATTGCCCCCAGGTCACTCACCATTCTGACTTGGAAATATATTGTCATTCCTTCACTGTTGCTGGGTCAAAATCTGGAAATCCCTCCCTAAGGTCATTCTGGGTCTACCTACAGCACATAGACTGCAGTGGTTCAAAAGACAGTTCACCAGCACCTTCTTAAGGGGGCAACAAGAGATGGGCAATGAATGCTGGTCCACCCAGCAATGCCCTTGTCCCATGAGTGAACTTTTTAAACTGGGTCTGGTCCTTATCCTGAGACTATGCCCATCTGTTTTAGATTTCTCGATCAGGGAGATAAGCTCTCAATGTTTACTCTGTCAAGATCTTGCAAAACCTTGTATGTTTCATTGACAACACCTCTCATTCTTAATTCCAGAGTATATAGGCCCCAATTCACTCTCTCCCTCATTATAGAACAACCCCACACATGCCAGGAAGCAATTTAGTGACCATTTGTTGCACAAGCTCCAATGCAGAGATATTCTTCCTTACACTCCGAGACCAAAGACTGCACACCATGTTCCATGTGTGGTTTCACTACAGCCCTGTGAAAACTGTAGCAAGACTTGTTAATTCCTCTACTCCAATGCCTTTGCAATATCCACCAATATGCCACTTGCTTTTCTGCTTGCTGTATCTGCACGCAAACCTTTCCACATCATCCTACCACACCCAATGGACATGACAATCACAAGTTTCACACGCTACAAAAAAAAGGAGAGAACACCCACGGTGTATGTCAGTAACTGCACTGACCAGCTAGCTCACTAACTGGTACTTTCCACTTCACTGAATCTCCATGTACTCTGTATACGAAAAACAGCCAAACAAATATGAGTCAATAAGTGTTTAAGGAAGCATGATACCCCTGCTCACAGTTGAATGGAAATGAATAAATCCTATTGTTAACAATGCACTAAGATTACACACCCAACTCCTCCTCTTATCTGGAAAATTCCAAGCAGCTGACATGCTGTGGAGTGACACAGAAATTTGTATTTATAGCACCTTTGACATAATCAAACGCCATGGATGTTCAGAGGAACATCACCAATTTAAAATGCGGCATGGAGCCACATAAAGAGACTTGTACGCGTGACCAAATGCTTCACCAAAGAGCGATGTTTTAAAGAGCATCTTAAAGGGAGGAAAAGAAGCAGAGCTTTAGGGAGCGGGTTCGGTAGCTTAGGGCCCAGGCAGCTGAAGGTATGGCTGCCCCTGCTGGGGCAACTATAATCAGAGATAGTGAAGAGACAGCATTGGTGGAGTGTTGGGAAGGTTGTGGCAGGAGTTTAAAGGAGGATTAGAGATAGAAAGGGCTGAAGCCATAGAGGGGTTGATGAGAATCTTAAAATTGAAGCATTTCTTAATCGGGAACCAATGAGGTCAATGAGGAGAAAGGTGAATAGAATTTGGTACAAATTAAGACATATACAGTCTCCATTACTTTAACTGACTAACAAGCCTCAAAGACAAAAAATAGATCTCTTCATCTCCAGTGTAAAAGCAAGCTTACATAATCTTAAATTGGGCTCCTCTGTACTTGCCATATAAACATACAAGTGAGAAACATGAGTAGGATATTCAGCCTCTCATACCTGCTCTGCCATTCAATAGGTTCATGTCTGATCTGATGGTAACCTCTACTCCACATTCCCAACCCATAGCTCCTAACTTTTAATGAATTTATCTCTGCCTTAAAGGTATTAAAAGACTCTGTTTCTGCAGCTTTTGAGGGAGAGGGTTTCAAGGACTCTCAACCCATTGAGAAAACAAAATCTTCTCATCCGTGTCCTAAATGGATAACTCCTAGTTGTAAATTCTCTCATGACTGGAGCCTGTCGAAATCCCTCAGGATCTTCTAGGTTTCAATCAAGTCACCTCTTATTGATTTAACCTCCAGTGGATATGAGCCGAGACTTGGTCCATCCTTTCCTCATAAGAAACCTGTCCATTTTAAAGATTAATCAAAGAAACCATCTCTGAACTACTTATAATGCATTTCCATTTTCCTTAAGTAAGGAGATCAATAATAGGCAAAGTGTTTGAGATGTCTCATCATTGCATTCCCTGTGTAACTGAAGCATAACGTCTCTTTTTCTGCATTCAGTTCCCCTTGCAGTAAGTGATAACATTTCATTAGGTTTCTAATTATTTTTTGTACTTGCATACTAATCCTTTGCTATTCATACATGAGTGCACAGAGATCACTCTGCATTTCAGAACTCTGTAATCTCTCACCATTTAAATAAAATGCTTCTTTATTACTTTTTGCTCCAATTTCTCACTTACCTAATTTTGTTCCATTTGCCAGATCTTTACTCGCTCATTAACCATACCCTGTCGTAGCCTGTTTAAGTGCTCTTCACAACTTACTTTCATAACTATCTTTGTATCATCAAGTTTAGAAATGAGACCTTCATCCAAATCATTTCTATCGGTTGTAAAAAGGTCAAACCCTAAGGTCTTGTGGTATACCACTGGCCACATGTCAACCAGAAAATGACCCCTTTATCAAGTTTTGAGAAGATTTGTAGCTCAGGTTCAGGTTTTGGATGTAGGTTTGCTAGCTGAGCTGGAAGGTTCATTTTCAGACGTTTCATCACCATACTACTCTTACACACAACTGAATTATTTTTTCCTCTGTCACCAAATCACTGTGGTACCCTCAGGATCTTAGATGTTTCAATAAGATATAACTCAGCTGGAAAGCATTTTGGGGAGTTTGATGACTATGGTGCTATATAAATACAAGACTTTCCTTTAACAATTTGTGCAATGCTGAGAGAGCACTGCAATGACACTTAACATTGAGCTTTGTATCAACTAACACAGATCCTTTGGATTCACCAAAGATCCTCAGACAGCACCTTCAAAACCCACAACCACTTTCATGTAGAAGGACAGGGACAGCAGATACGTGGAACACCACCCCCTGCAAGTTCCACTTCAAGCCACTCCCCATCCTGACTTGGAAATATATCGCAGTTTCTTCAGTACCACTGGGTCAAAATCTTGGAATTCCCTCCCTAAGGGCGTTGTGGGTCAACCTACATCATGTGGACTGCAACGGTTTAAAAAAGCAGCTCACCAACATCTTCTCAAGGGGCAACTAAGGACAGGCAATAAATGCTGTGTCCGGCCAGCGAAGCCTATGTCCCACGAATTTAAAACAAACCTCTGTTTTAGATGATCTATTTGATTAAATTGAATTATTTTGTGATCATTGTGCCCTTAATGTTAGTATTTTCCCCAGCCATTTCTGGAGTAGTTTGGCGTACTTTCCTACCAAGTTCAGTTGTTATTGATTGCAGTGGGAATCCTAAACACACCGACAATATCACAAACATCACTTACATTTCTTGTAGAAGATCATTGCAGCCAATGGACAGAGGATGAGACTTATCAGTGAGATGGCAGCAAGCCAGCGGGATAGAGTTCTCTCTGAAAGATGGAAAGATAGTTATATCTAAAGTTGGATTGGACTATTTTTCTTAAATCGAAATGTGCTGCCGGTCCCCTCACATCGACAGATCTTTGGAAAGGATGGACGAGAAAAGCAAGGTCATTCCAAAGTCTATTATGTCAGTTAATTAGATCATAGCTGAGCTATCTTAGCTCCATTTACCTGGCTGCATACCCCCAACCCCCCCCCCCCCCCCCCCTCCCCGCCGCCCTTTGATAATTTTTACCTGGAATCCTCCAGATTTCTATCACCAACCTCCCCCCAACTCCCAATCTTATGCAAAGGAATGCTCCTTGACATCAGACAGCAATGGCTTGGCTTAAATCTTAGTTCCAGTCTCTGGTTCTAGAATCCACCCCTCTAGAGGAAATAATTTCTGTTTATTTATCCAATCAATTCTTTCAATCATCTTAAAGCTCTCAGTTAAATTGCTCCCTAATGTTGCTCACATGAGAAGCATGTTGCTGAAGCTTTCCATCTTACACACTTTGGGGTAAAATGCAGGAATACCACATTTCAGAGGATCAGAGTAAGTTACCTTCAGGAGGTAAAGGTGTCTTTTGGTTGGAAAGTCAACCATTATTAGCTGAGGCATTGCCATGGTGAAAGCATAGGGACTTTCTATATAGGAAAGCTCCCCTGTGTATTCAGGAACACATGAGGCTTGAACATATTCCATTTGTCTGCAAACAATTACTCCTTGATCATGAATGCATGCCACTCCCATCAGGGGAGCCAAACTTCAAGCTCAACCAACTACCTTCAAGTTGGTTGTTAATGCACTTAGACTTGTTGAACATCTGCTGTCCACAAGTGGATTCACAGCTAACAGCAGCCATTTTGTTTTGAATTTTGCAAGGGAGGGCTGTAACTCCCCTGTCTCCATGGCAATACCTTGGCCAATATGGTGCAGGGAGGTGACATCATCGCTTGTGTAGGTGAGATACTCAAGTTAATCAAATATGGCAATTCACCTTGGTTTGAGATGGAAAAGACCAACTTGCAAGCAAATCAGACACACTGTGGGGTGCAAAAAATGATCTGAAAACCGATTTCTGTTTTTCTGTGTGTCTCTGAGGATGCTGCAGGGCAGGGAACAAGCATAGGTCCCTGCAGGTACTACACTAAAGCAAGATGATAGATATAAAGAAATCCTGTACCAGATAATGGCCAGATGGACTACAAACCAGGCGAAAGTGAGGATTGCAGATGCTGGAGGACTGCAGTTCCTGATGAAGGACTTTTGCCTGAAATGTCGATTTTCCTGCTCCTCGGATGCTGCCTGACCTGCTGTGCTTTTCCAGCCCCACACTCTGGACTATAAGGCAGACTATCTACTGTAAACCTTGATAAATGTCCACTCTAGACTACTAGGATAGAAGAAGGTGAATTAAATGGACACTTGTTTTTCCCATCTTGCAGCTCTCATATTCCTAAAGCTCCTTCTGCTCTTTCCCACCAATTTCCCCTGACCTGACACCTGGACAACCCTGAACAATGGAAACTCGACACACAGAGCATCTAACTGAAAGACGGGAAAAGACAGAGTATCATCAACAAACACTTCTCGCTAACAGAAAAACAGCAGCTGAGTTAAGTATATGAGGCCTATTTAGTGTTTTAACATATACATTTAAACCAATGAATGAAGATGAGAAGTTGTTACATTTCATACAAATTGCTTTATCTAGAAACATTTTCCTACTTGGCTGCGTACAGTAGATTTTTTCAGGCAGCGGATAGATGTCATCAGACCAGACCTGCAAAAAAAAAAGTCACGTGAATGTGCTTGACCCAGAGTTCTCTCACTCAGGGAAGGTTAGACCTAGAGTGGCCCAACCTCCAGCATGGACAGGACAAGGAGGTAGAAATGACCCAGCCCTGTTTGGAATGGATATTGAACCTCATGCTGTTGGTACCAATTTGACCAACACCAGCCATTTAGACCAAACTGCTCCTCAAGGAATTGCACCATGAATAAATGCTGTCAAAGGGCTGGTGGTGGTATAGTGGTATTGTCACTGGATAGTAATCCAAACACCCAGGTAATGACTTGGGAATCTGGATTCAAATCCCACCATGTTAGGTGTGCAATTTGCAAACTTAATCATGAACATGGAGCCAATGTTAATTCTCATATATACCCATCTGGTTCAACTAATGCCCTTCCTTTAGGGAAGCAGACCCCAGCCTTTCTTACTTGACCTGGCCTCCACCTTACTCCAGCAACATGGCTGGGTCGTAAGATCTATCTGAAAGTCACTCATTGTCTCAAAACCACTACAGTCTCGATAGAAAGGAATTTTACCAAGACACCAAGAACAGCAAACAGCACCCTGTTGAGCCTGAAAAGTCCTCATAACCAGCAATCCCTCTTGTTTTCTTATTGGATATGCAGCCCTCCAGGGCCTGAGCAGGGCAATGACTCCCCGAATCGGAAGTAGATATTGCAATCAGTGTGCTGACATAGATTACCTTTGAAGAAACATTGCTCCTTACCAACATCTTGAAGCTATTGCCTGAATTACTATAACTGTCTCACAGACTGATCAAGCCATTTCTTAGACAGTGCCCTTCAAGCTACAGCTACGCCGATGTCCAAGGGCAACAGATAGAGCAGCTGAATTCTTAATACTATCAACACACTCTGCCAACTGTCTGTTCACCCTCTGGTTTAAATGAAACACTCTGTCTCAGATTGAATACATTTTCTTTCATTTAGCTAAAGTAACATATCTAAATGGCTGCTTCTTAATAAACTGTTTTAAAATTACTTGCAAATAATTGACTGCCTATATTTGATTATCATGGCCCTTGAATACTATATCTTACACAAGGAAACTGAGTCACTGTGGCAACAATTTTACCTGCATGTTGTAGCCTGGGCTATGGATAGTGATAGAAGAGGCACCGTTATAATCCCATTGCATGGTTGACCAGGAATCTATCCCTCAGTAAGGATTTGCAGGCCAATGTTCACTGTGTTTGCCTGCATTATGAACACACTTTCCTTGACCACCAAGTCCCAGAGTGGGATTCGAACCCAGAGTTTCCAGTTCAGAGAACAGGACATTACCTGATAATGTGGCGATGGCTCCTGCCTCTACCCCACTTTTAGGCAGAATTCCAGATACCCACCATCCTCTGGCTCAGAGAAATTTATTCTTAAATCCACTCTTAACTTCCTATTCTTTTGTTTAAATCTTTTGGGCATTAGCCCCTCCACAAAGGAGCAAGGTTTCTCCCTATGAACCCGACCTATGTCCCTCAAACTTTGTTCATGTCAATCAGGTCACTGGATGTATTGAATGGATACGTAGATGAGGATAGAGCATAAACTTCAGCATGAACTTGTTTAAATTCTCTTATGGGACATGGATATCACTGGCTGGGCCAATATTCATTGCCCTTCTGTTGGTAAGGTGGTGGTAAGCTGTCTTCTTGAATCGCTGCAGCCCATGTGTTGTAGATTGACCCACACGTCCTTAGGAAGGGAATTCTGGGATTTGACCCAGCAACAATGAAGGAATGGCAATATATTTCCAAGTCAAGAGGGGACCTTACAGAGTGTGGTGTTCCCATGTATCTGCTGTTCTTGTCCTTCCACATGGAAGTGTTCATGGATTTGGAAGGTGCTGTCTAAAGACCTTTGGTGAATTTCTGCAGGACATGGGTGGCGCAGTGGTTAGCACTGCTGCCTCACAGCGCCAGAGCCCCAGGTTCAATTCCCGCTTCAGGTGACTGACTGTGTGGAGTTTGCACATTCTCCCCGTGTCTGCGTGGGTTTCCTCCGGGTGCTCCGGTTTCCTCCCACAGTCACAAAGATGTGCAGGTCAGGTGAATTGGCCATGCTAAATTGCCCGTACTGTTAGGTAAGGGGTAAATGTAGGGGTATGGGTGGGTTTCGCTTCGGCGGGTCGGTGTGGACTTGTTGGGCCGAAAGGCCTGTTTCCACACTGTAATGTAATGTAATCTAATCTAATCTAAAGTTGTAGATAGCACACACTACTGCTACTGAGCATGGGGTGGTAGAGAGAGTGGATGTTTGTGGATTTGTGGGCTGCTTTGTCCTGAAAGGTTTCAAGCTTCTTGAATATTTTTGGAGCCACATCTATCCAGGCAAGTGCTGACTTGTGCCTTGTAGATAGATGAACAGGTTTTGGGGGGTCAGGAGGTGGGTTACTCACCGTCGTATTCCTAATCTCTTACCTGCTCTTGTAGCCACTGTGTTTATGTGGTGAGTCCAGTTGGGTTTCTGATCAATGGTAACCCCAGGATGTTGATTGTGGGGGATTCTGTGATGATAACATCATTGAATGTCAAGAGGTAATGGTTAGATTGTCTCTTACTGGAGATGGTCATTGCCTGGCATTTGAGAGGTACAATGTTACTAGCCACTAGTAAGTTTGCCACCAAAAATTGGAGGTGCAGTGGACAGCGAAGAAGGTTACCTCAGATTACAATGGATCTTGATCAGATGGGCCAATGGGCTGAGGAGAGGCAGATGGAGTTTAATTTAGATAAATGCAAGGTGCTGCATTTTGGAAAGGCAAATCAGGGCAGGACCTATACACTAAATGGTAAAGTCGTAGGGAGTGCTGTTGAACAAAGAGACCTTGGAGTGCAGGTTCATAGCTCCTTGAAAGTAGAGTCGCAGGTGGATGTGATAGTGAAGGTGGTGTTTGGAATGCTTTCCTTTATTGGTCAGAGTATTGAGTACAGGAGTTGGGAGGTCATATTGAGGCTATACAGGACATTGGTTAGGCCACTTTTGGAATATTGAATGTAATTCTGGTCTCCTTCCTATCATAAGGATGTTGTGAAGCTTGAAAGGGTTCAGAAAAGATTTACAAGGATGTTGCCAGGGTTGGTGGACTTGAGCTATAGGGAGAGGTTGAATAGGCTGTTTTCCCTGGAGTGTCGGATGCTCAGGAATGAGCTTATAGAAGTTTATAAAATCATGAGAGACATGGATAGGATAAATAGACAAAGTCTCTTCCCTGGGGTGGGGGAGCCCAGACTACAGGGCATTGGTTTAAGGTGAGAGGGAAAAGATATAAAAGAGACCGAAGGGACAACATTTTCATGCAGAGGGTGGTGCATTTGTGGAATAGACTGCCAGAGGAAGTGGTGGAAGCTGGTACAATTGCAACATTTAAAAGGCACCTGGATGGGGATATGAATAGGAAGTGTTGGAAGGATATGGACTGGGTGCTGGCAAGTGGGACTAGATTGCGTTGGGATATCTGGTCGGCATGGACGAGTTGGGCCGAAGGGTCTGTTTCCGTGCTATACATCTCTATGACTCTAGTCAGCTCAAGCCTGGATGTATTGAGCTAAGTGTCCTGTTTGTGTGCTGCAAACATATTCAGGGTATGTTGGCACATGATAAAGTATTAAATCTTGCTTGGAAGTGCACATTGTGTGGGCATCGGGTGAGGAATAGCTGAGACAA